>NC_134704.1:89536189-89858689 GCF_043290135.1 Rhipicephalus microplus
TCGGCAAAGATTGGTAGATCAAGGCTGAGGGTACCAGATGAACAATCAATTAAGGGCGAGTGTGCTGAAAGGAAATTAAGGCCAAGTATGAGGTCATGAGGGCAGCAGGCTAGCATGGCAAAAAGAACCACGGCGTGACGACCCGCAATGCTGACACGAGCAGTGCACATTCCAATTACTGGTACAGTACCGCCATCGGCAACACGTATTGCCTGCGTCGTAGATGGCGTCATAATCTTTTGTAAGTGGCAGCGTAGAGCAGCGCTCATAATAGACAGGTGCGCACCTGTGTCAACGAGGGCAGTCACAGGAACATGCTCGACTTGTACTTCAAGCAGGCTGTGGTGCGTGGGAAGCGTCAGTAGAGGATTTTCGGCCGTCATTGGTATTGCAGCTTCACCTCTATAAGCTGCAATATCTAGTTTTCCTGCTGCGGTTGTCCAGAGAAGCTCGGCGAGGAAACCGCTGAGATGGCGGAGAGCGGGATTGGTGACGTAGCGGCGACGGGGAGCAAGAGCTGCGGCGACCGGACGAAGGAACGTCAGCGTAGCGTCCAGGCAAAGGGGCGTCAGTGGAAGGCTCGTAAGATCACGACGAATAGAAATTGAAGGGTGCTGCGACTGAACGTCGAGGGGTCGTCGGATGCATGAGCGCCGAGGTAAAGAAAGCCTGACGTGCTTGGTTTGACCAACGGCGGCGGCAATAGTGAGAAACGTGCCCAGGCTGGTGGCAGGAAAAACAAATAGGTCGGTCGTCGGGTGTTCGCCATTCCGAAGGGTTACGGAAGGACATTGTTGGAGGTGAACGGCGAGCGTGTCCTCGGTAGTAAGACGGGACTTCAGGGCAAGTCAAGGGACATGCTGATGGAAGGCCGAGGTTCGCAAACTCCTGCCTCACCACAGCTTATATTAACACCACTGACGGCTGTTGTTGGTCAGAGGCAAGCGTTGCGAAAACGGGTGGCTGCAGAGGAGCCGGACAGGCGGCTTCGATTTCCCGACGAACAATGCATGTGACGTTGTCATACGTGGGGGACTGGCAGGCGGCTTCACACGATGAGGTTGCCGCCGTGTTGGGCAGCCGGGCGAATCGCTGAGTAATACGGTGGCTCTTGGCTTCTTCGAACCGCCGGCACTCTTTAATAATGGCGTTGACAGTGCCAACGTTGTTGTAAACTAGAAGATTAAATGCGTCGTCTGCTATGCCTTTCAGCACATGGGACGCTTCCTCTGACTCACGCATTTGCTCGTCAATCTGGCGGCATAGGGCGATGACGTCGTGAATGTACGCGACGTACGACTCCGTCGACGTCTGTGCACGAGCCGCCAGTTGATTCCGCGCTGCGATCTGCCGCCCAACGGTGTCGCCAAAAAGGTCGCGGATCTTATCTTTAAAGGAGTCCCAGCTCATAATCTCCGCTTTGTGCGTCTCGAACCACACTCGCGGTGGGCCATTGAGGTAAAAAAGCACATTGGCAAGCATAAGAGTCGGGTCCCACCTATAGCTTGCACTGACCCGTTCGTACCGGTTGATCTATTTGTCGACGTCAACGCCATCCTGAGCGGAAAATACACAGGGATCACAAGCAGGAGGTAGAACGACGTATGTGGAAGTCACGGAAAGGGCAGGTGGTGAAGACGATGGTTGTTCAACCTGTGACATTGTTGGACCTATGATGATGCGACCATTGCGGAGCTTCGTGGTGAAGACGGGGAAGTACCCAGCACGTCCACCACAAAGATGTTACGTAAAAATGACACGAAGCGCGTCTATTTAAAATCTGTTTTTAGACTAATGCGTATGGCGTCGACTAAGATGGAGGACAGCAAACACAACCGACAGACCACTTCCTCGTTGTCGTCTTCTGACCGCTGATATGTCAGCTACGTAGCAATATTTTGTAGGTGCTTCCTGATTAGTTATTTGCATTCTACACTTTATTTCACACATTATGAACTATGATTTGTAAAAAAATATGAAAGTTCAGGGATGAAAAGAGAGGGGGGGGGGGCAAAAGGGTTAAGGTTTTCACTTTGTCATGTTGCAGAGCTGAAAGTATGAAACTGTCAAGAAAACTAATTATATATTTAAAATCAACATAAAAAGTTCTATAAACAGCTCAAGTTTCATTGCACTAGGGTGAATATTAAAAAAAGTGTCTTCGAGTAGCATCTCCCCTTAAAGCGAAGCTTAAGGGTCCCCCAATTCTTTCTGACCTGACTACATGTCACAGTCAAGGCGCTAACACATTTTGACGTGACGCGGTGCGCGTGCTCGCCAGCGTTCACTTCGTACCGTCACGCTGGCGTTGCCGCGCCAGGCGCCGGTCTTACCACAAACTTGCAGGCGCGGGTCGCGCTGCGTTGCTTTGACGCATGCACGTTTCAGTGCGTCCGGCGTCTCTCCACCACGAAAAGAGGGAGACGCAGTTTTGTCTGGGTAACGCATCGGCGTGAAATGCAGCATGTCGCATTTCACGCCGACGGACGCTGGTCACATCTGGCGTCAGACTGAAAAGTGCTCGCGTTTTGCTAACGTAGCGTCGCTGTGCCCAGCATGCGCGCGCATCAACGCTGACTATATTTGGCCTTTCATGATGCACTCGCGGCCGTTTCGTTAACTCCACATATACGAAATTTGGTGTTACGTGACGTCAATGGATGACGAAATATATGACTGGTGCAAACATGATAATCCCAACACGCGTGTCTCGTAAGAACATGACAACATACCAAGCTCATAGCGTGCTCGCGGCCGTTTCGCTAACTCCATGTATACTAAATTTGTTATCATGCGACGTGAATAGATGACAAGGGTAAACGACACATCCAAACATGATAATCATGACACGGAAGCCATGTACGTCATCATTTACCTCCACCTCGTACCGTTGTGCTGATTTTAAAGTGACATATCAGCATTTCTCATTCGTGCTTCGCATATCACCGATTACCACTGTGCCTGAGATTTGCCCTCTTTTTTTTTAATTGTGAATACACTTTATAAGCGACCCCAAACCATCCACCGCCGTCGGCGGCGTCCGCAGTCTTCTCTCTATCTTTAAAAGAAAGAGGACTTGGCGGGCCGCAGCACGACGCTCTACGGAATAAGCCACCGACGCGACGCTGACATCGGTGTCAGTAACGCGCCTTATACCCCCTCCCCTTCGCTCGCTCCTCCGCTGTACTCGCTCGCTGCAGCTGCGCGCGCACCCCTCTCTCTCGCACGCCCGCCTTCTCTCTCAGTCTCCCGTCGAGAGCGAGTCGGGAGGGGAGTAAAGTTAAAATCCGTCGGCATTCGCCAGTGAGTTAACGTAAACTCCACCGTGTGATCAAATTGCGATTCCCTGGAACCATTTCACCATAAAGGCACCATAGTGTGATTAATAAATATAATAGTGCGAATTAGTAAATACCCCTCATAGCATCACCCCATGTATTCGCACTTAACCATGTTCACCCTCGGGGAAATGCTTGGGAGTTTTTTTGAAGAAATAAGCCACAGAGACTGTTGTCGGCGTCAGGTGATGGCGTAGGGCAGGTCCAGTAGGTCAGAGCCACGCTGTCGTCGTACGTCGGCGTCAGGAGATGACGTAGGGCCAGCCCAGTCGGACATAGCTACACTAACGTCGGAGATCACGATGGCACAACCGGTCGGCACGGAATCCAGCGAGCGAGCCATGTTCTCTGAAGGTACACTTCCATTGCAACTTCAGAGAGTTATCGTAACCACCCCCGTTCTCAGACTTGACTAAACGTTACGACTAGATTTCACGCATACGCAGTTTTCTTGGTGCTTTTAAGTAATGAACTAACTAAAGTTCGCGCTGATTTGCGACCGCATTATTTTTGGCACAACGTTTTGTGGAATTAGGGGTGTGTTCTTCTGTAAACCGCGTGTGTCATTTTGTCATCGGCCCTTTTTTCACCAAAGTTTGATCACTATATACTATGCCCCAAAGCTTGTTTTTTTTCTTGTTGATTCACATTTCACTTCTGAGCTCAGTCCGCCTTCGATAAGTATACGTGACTTCAAGCATCAATTACGTGCGAGTGATAAGTGACGTGAATTGCACCGCGTGAGCTTATTAATTCAGTTATGCGAAAACAACGCGTCAAAGCACAATGAGTTTCGCTCATATAAAATGAAAATTACTTCCGCGTTCTAAGCTTTGTCATTGTTCACGAAGGCCTTTGCGGCCTGCTACCGACGACTCTAAATTTACGCAAATTTATGAAAATGGCCATTCATTTTGCCTCAAGCGCTTTACGCTCAATTTTGTTGTAAGCTATGAACAGCTGTGCATTTCGCATTGAGGCTAGGCTTAGGGGTGTTCATCGAAAACATAATGGTGAAACATAAGTTATTTCTTGGATTACTCCTTATTTGTGAAAAAGAAAATGTCAGAGTTTGCAGTCATCAATACACTTCCGCCGCGGCCAGTCTTTCTACCCGGTTAATATTGCTAGGCAACATTTAACGACGCCTTTAGAAAAAAAATGATAAACAGTGTCAACGCCTAAATGAGAAATTGTCCTGCAAAGCAAGAACAAAAAAAAACAGCTCTTGCAAAGGTAGGAAGACGAAACTTTTTTCAAAGCGTCAAGGAAGACTTGACTAGAGCTTACGGTTTCGGAAGCCCCGCAGCATATCGTGGATTCAGATGTTATCTTCTCTGACAGCTCACAAGTTTGATAGAGCATATCAGTAGAATCTTGCCTGGCAGCAAACATTCCGCCGTATTAACGTTTCCCAAAGCAAGGTCGGGACGTTGCACTATGAGATGTTCAAGTGTTTCGCAGGAGTCACAAGCAGCGCATTTATTCAAACGTCATTCAATGAAAATTCAGCAGATCCCACGCACCTTAGGAATTGACGTTCTGCGAAGCGTGCACCCGGAAGGTGAGCGTGTCACAATTTTTTTTATTGAGCGACACGTCTTGAAATAGCGCTAAATATATGTTCAAATGTCGCCCGTACAATCATATGTTGAAGAGTTGCAGATGTTTATTAACCAGTTGTTTGCACTTGCGCAATGACGCCTCTTCGTATTAGCAACATCAAAAGCTGATATGAAGCGCTAATGCTCGCGAGGATGTTGGCCCTGGACACTGCTATATAAATCAACTTCAGCGCATGATACCTAATCACAATAGACGTTAACCCGACGTGATGGCTGAATCAAAGGTGTACATATGTGATGGTTATAAGGTTGAATAGGCAGCACTGCAACTACTCTTGACGTTTCACGAAGATTAGCGTTTATTTGAAAAGTACTCACGAGACCTGGCGCAGCTCCGTGGTTGAATGCTTCATTGCCACGCAAAATGCTTTGGTTAGATTCCAGCTGGGACCCTGACATTTTATTCTTTGCATTCGTCTGGTTGACGCTACTGATGTCGGGTATTTCTAACGCTTGCACGTTGAAATTGCGCGAGAGAGTTCTCGTCGTTCCTGGGTAGATACTAAGTGTCAAGCACCTGTCGTACATACACGCATATCAGTGGCACATACTCGCCCGTGGGTATGTGTCACTGTCTGACGGGAAGTGTTTGACGATGTACGCGACTGGAATGTGACATTATTCAGTTCTTCACCAGTGCGCGATATTCATCAACCCATTTTACCCTCCCATGGTCATTTCGGTTCACACCAAGTTAAGGGGGCGATCACGAGAGCACCCGAACGTAAGCGGCTAGATAGATAAATAGATGCGCTTAAAGTCACCGAAGCTCACTAAGAAATGCTTCGCATTTAAAAGTGTGCACAAAGTTGTTTAACTACTTCTTAAGTCCAGGATATTGCTACCACCTTCGACTTTTAAAAGCGAAGCTTAGGAGTCCCTCTTTTTTTTTACCCCTGATAGCTTGTGTTTGACAATGCATGTTAAGGGCTTTTTGCACGTACCACTTAGAAAAGTAGGTGTTGTCAGGATGGCCATCCCACCTGTGAGACCCATGCTGTAATTGTAAGCAGGAGGTGTATAGAAGAAAAGTTCATGCACGAAGTTCCTGTGCTACAGATCTGCAACAGCAAAAGAAGAAGAAAGAGAGAAACGCCTCGTTGCTGCGTCCTACACATAGGCTCATACGGGGTCCTTGATAGGTTGTTCTTTCGTGTGTTTAGCTGGTAGAGTCACGATCACTTTGTTTGACGCAAGTAGCACGAACACCTTCACTAACAGACTGTTTTCTTCATGAATAGACCGAAGCAACCACTCCTCAGCACGACATCTTTGAGATGTAGTCGAGTGGAAAGGTGAGTGAGTGAAAGATTGAGATTCTGTGACAGGATTTGCCACATTCTGGGACAGACAGTGAGTGGCCATCAAGTGGCACAAAAAAAAACGAAAAAAAAACAGAGAAACAAAGAAACAAACAAAAATAAAGAAATAAAGAAAAAAATAAGTGAAGAAAGAATGGAAAAAAAGAAAAAAGGAAAACAGGACCAAAGAAAAGAAACAAAGAAACAAAGAAATAAAAAAGGAACGAACGAAAGAAAGAAAGAAAGAAAAGAAACAACAAAATGAAGAAAAAGAGAAAGAAAAAAAAAGGAAACAAGGAAAGATGAAAAGGGCAGAAATAAACAAAGAAACAAACAAAAACGAAGAAAGAAAAACAGAAAGAAAGAAAGTAAGAAAAACAGAAAAATAAAGGAAAGAAAGAAACAAAATAGATTGACCTCAAGCAGCAGCAGCGAGAACGGAGTAATGGAGCAACGATGTCGAAGACACCAGCTCGACATGACCGTATACGATCGTGGGCGGACAGAGACGGTGCGTGGAAGTGACGTGTCCGTATACAAATTGCCTGTCACGTTCGGGCCTCGTTTGTGTGCTCAGGGAGCGAGCTTGTATGTTATACGTATTTGGTTCAGTGAGCGGCCAACCGAAAGGGAGATGCCGTACGTTCAGTGTCCATGTGGTGTTTGACGCGGGGAAATGAGACGGCGGCTACGTGAAACGGTGGTTTGTTGGATCCACGAGGTTAGAAATAATAGAATATCCAGTTCTGCACTTATGAAGCTGGTAGCTTCGTGCAGAATATTGCGTCTATCAATGTTTGCAAAGCATAGTGAGTTTCTGTACCCATAGAAGCGTGCTAGTGAAAGCGCAGCGAGTGATAATTAGGCTGCAGCGCCTTTAGACACTCAGAACGTTTCATGTGGGTGCGAAATTCGGGCTTTGAGTACCAATTTATGCATGAACAAAAAAGCATGCACATTAGCATGCCTCCGTGTTGAAACTGAGAGATGACTTTTTTTTCACCCTGACAAGCGCTATGTTCGGCTTGCTGCTTATTCCTTCATAAAACACGTATAAACAACGTCAGTACTAAGCGGTGAGTACATCAGCATTTTGTGCTTTTAGGATACAATCTTTTCTCTCTGCTTGCGCAGTATAAAACGCACAAAACGAGGTGAATAATGTTTGCCAAAGTAAAATTGATAATTGTGATCTTACCCTCACTTCCAGGCGCGAGAGTAGAATCATAAACGAAAGAGGGATGAATCCACGAGCGATAATTCATACACGTCCCAGCTCGCATTTCTATCAATCAATTCTTTCATATTTTTTAGATAAATATACTTCTGCGCATTCGCTGTTCTTTCATCACTGCTGAGTACGGCCCAGCCCATAGTTTTTGGCGGAGGTGGGTTCAGCATATCATGAACTCAATGACGGTATTTTTTATGCAACACGTAGAAGACACTGCTCGCATTCTACGAAATGGTGACCTGTTCGTAGCTATACAAGCAGGTGCTTTTCAGTGCAAATGCCGACTGAGCAAGAAAATCTTTGCCTGTCTTATGGGGCGGCAACCTGTCATTTTCTAGTATATTTAGCGCCATCCCAAGACCAAGAAAATCACAGCTTTCCAATCAATATATAGGCCTTCAACATTGTCGCCAATCTAGAAATAAACGCGTCCTTTAGAAAATTTCCACCCTCTTGTTCTCTTCATTTGATTGTGATACCTATTTATTCGACACTAGTGAATGGATTTTGACACCAGTGTCGGCGTTTAAGTTGGCGTTGGCATCACCGTCATTTACCAGATATGTATACGTATATATATAAGTGAAACCGCATAAAAAAAATAATGAAGACAAAGATACCGGCACTCGGAGTCGGTATTGATTGATTGATATGTGGGGTTTAACGTCCCAAAACAACCATATGATTTTAAGATACGCCGTAGTGGAGGGCTGTGGGAATTCCGACCCCTGGCGATCTTTAACATGCACCCAAATCTGAGCACACAGGCCCACAACACTTCTGCCTCCATCGGAAATGCAGATTCAGTCAGTAACTATAACGACACGGTGTTTAGTGCGGAACCCTTGAAGTGGCGTATTTAGCCACATTTTTTTTCCCGCGTTTTGTCTCTTACCAAGCATCGTACCGTAGAAAGGGTGTTTTCTGTATTTTGAAATCGCAGTTTTACTGTTACGCAAAAAAGTTGGCAGATCCCACGTACACTGGGAATCGATGATATGTGAACCACGAATGAGAAATGTTGATATGTCACTTTAAAATGAGCACAACGTTACGATGTGGAGGTAAATGATGCCGCACATGGGTTACGTGTCATGGCTATCATGTTTTTATGTGCCGGTTACATTTGTCATCTATTCACGTCAAGTGATACCAAATTTAGTATATGTGAAGCTAGCGAAACGGCTGCGAGCACGCTATGAGCGTGGTATGATTTCATGTTCTTACTTGACAGGCTTGTTAGGATTATCGTATGTTTGCACCAGCCATATACTTTTGTCATCAATTGACGTCACGTAAAACCAAATTTGGTATATGTGGAGCTAGCTAAACGGCCGCCAGTGCATCATGAAGGGCCCATTATAATCGAACGTAGCGTTGATGGAGGTGGTGGTGGTGGTAGAAACATTTTGTTACAGAAAATGTACCAGAGAGTTGCGACATATTGCATGATTCAATGGCAAGACCCTATTCCGGGATGCCAATGGAGTTGGCCGCTGCTCGAGCACGCCTCACTAAGGAGCGTTGAGCATCCGAGGTCGAGCAGTCGAGCAGGTACTCCTCCCAAGCCTCTCTAGTTGGGATGGGGAAAAGGGGTGAAAAAGGAAGGGGGTTAGTAGGGCACGTAGCGACGACTTGGTAAGTATCGAGCAGGTGCCACTGATTTCCGGCAAAAAATGTCTGGTGACCGCCAGACTGAGATAGGTGTTCGTCTGAAGGCGGCGTAGTATTCGCTCGTCCGTTTTCTCCAGACCACTTCCGGGGTCCGGGTACATGCGCTGCGAAGTCCGGTAATAGGCAAGAATTTCGCGAAGGCGCGACGGATTCCTATTGCCAGGTTCCGACGAGGGACATGGAGGGGCAACGGCCCAGGTGAGAGAAGCCTGGGCAGCGGCGTTCACCACCTCGTTGCCATGCAGGCGCGAGTGACCTGGGGTCCATACTATATGAATGGGGTAGGGGTTAAAGCGCCAAGAGGCTGCCCGAAGTAGGTCAGCTACCAGCGGGGCAATGGAACCCTGAAGGTATTGGGAACACGCTGAGAGCGAGTCCGTAACGTTAGCAAAACGCGAGCACCCTATAGTCCGACACCAGGCGCGACCAGCGTCCGTTAGCGCTGCGACATGCTGTTTTCGCGCTGATTCGTTACCCAGACAGCACTGCGTCTCCCTCTATTCGTGACGGAGAGACATCGGACGCGCTGAAACTCGCATGCGTAAAAGCAACACAGAGGGGCGCGCGCCTGCGAGTATATGGCAGGACCGGCACCTGGCGTGGCAACGCCGGCATGGCGCGACGAAATGAACGCAGGTGAGCACGCGCACCGCATCACGTCGAAATGTATTGGCACCTTGACTGTGGCGTGTAGTCATAATCTCACAAGACATGCATCTCATGATGATCATTTTTGCACCAGTCACATACCTTCGTCATAGATTGGCGTCACGTAGTACCAAATTTGGCATTGTTAAGCTAGCGAAACTGCCATGAGTGCATCATCAGTGTGGCAAGTAGTCATGTTGTTCCATGACACGCATGTCGTGATTATCATGTTTGGATGTGTTATTTACCTGTGTGTCCGTTCGCGTCGCGTAATACAGACTTTCGTACATGTGAAGCTAGCGAAACGGCCACCAGCACATCATGAGCGTGGCATGTAGTCATGTTTTATGATACGCATCTCATGATTATGATGTTTGCACCAGCCACATACTTTTGTTATTTTTTCACGTACTGTATTACGAAATTTGGTATATGTGACGCTAGCGAAGCGGCCCCGAGCGCATCATGAGCGTGGCATGTAGTTATGTTGTAGCATAACACGCATGTCATAATTTTCATGTTAGGGTCTGTCGCTTGTGTTCATCATGCCATACCTTACCAGTTTTGCAACATGCCATGTGAACGAAACCACCGCAAAAAGTGCAGGACCATGAAATGTAATTCATGACACATGTCATGATTTTCATGTTATGACTAGTAAAATATGTTGTTCATACAGTAATGTTATTCCATACCAAGTTTGGTATCGATACCATCATCAAAACAGTCAGGAGAGATAAAAGTCATGGGCGGCCAGATAGATAGATAGATAGATAGATAGATAGATAGATAGATAGATAGATAGATAGATAGATAGATAGATAGATAGATAGATAGATAGATAGATAGATAGATAGATAGATAGATAGATACGCTCAAAATCTCCGAAGTTCGGTGAGAGATGCTTCGCATTTAAAAAACCATTTTGCTCCCTAGAAATCCTTTAAAAACGCGTGCTTCATACCATGCATTTGGTGACATTAGCTTAAAGGATATTAGGCACAACTTAAGTCGTCTGAGGCGTTGTGCATTATGCTTAAGATGGTATCATCCCAACTCATATGTCATAAAAAAACCTAAACAGGAACTAGCGCATGGATGGAGACTCTTTTACGTAGGATATGCTAGCATCCAGGGCGAGAATATATAAGTCGTAAGAAGCATTAATATAATCAAGGTCCTGGTTGACTGCGACCTTCTTGATATGCTCAGCTAACTCTACATGCACGTTTTCTTTGGGCCACGGGCCCCACTTGTACTCCCATAGTAGAGGCCTAGGGATGGCTTTCAGCTCTCCCATAGTAGAGTACCTTTACTCTAAGTCGTTAACCACTTTTTCTAAACACACACAGGTTGTAACAGCTCAGTTGTCTCTCGTGTTAGATATTGCGACATCCTCCGAGGGGGCCACATTAAATTTTTGTCGATCCGGCCTCATTAAGTGTGAGGCCTGAGGAACGGCTTTAAGCTCTCCTATCGTTGAGTATTAAGTACTCCAAATCATTTAACACTTTTTCTAAACACAGCGCCTGCGAAAATCCTGGGGACGGCTGAGAGCTCTCCCATAGTAGAGTACACAGTACTCTGAATCGTTCACCACTTTTTCTAATCACACAGTTCCTGATTCAGCAAAGCGTCAATACTCCGTTTTTTTGGCAGAGACAGCCAAGCGAGGCCCAGGGGACGGTTTTATGCTCTCCCATAGTAGAGAATTCAGTACTCTAAATTGTTACAACTTTTTCTAAACACAGATGACTATTTAGCGTTGTGGCCTTTATTGTTTGTTTTGTGGCCTCACGTGTGAGACCCACGGCACGGCTGTATGCTCAACAATAGTAGAGTACCATTTACTTTGAATCTTCAACCACTTTTTAGGGGCGAACCTCCTTAAAGCGGCACCCGTTTGTCCCTCGTAGTAGTCGTAGCCATAGTGTGTAACCAGTGTTACGTTTTCACCTGCAAGGTGGTGCCAATGGGAGATTTCTCCTGTGCGTTGTTGAACAATCGAAAATTCGCAGCGTGCGCGTTAACTGAAAGCCAAATTCTCCTGTCTCTCATTCCCCATTAGCAGCCATTGGCATGTACATTGAGCACTATCTGACAAGAAAGGGTTGCTACGTTATACTCGCTGGGCGTAACCTCCTTGGTTTTAAGATGGTTTTGCGAGCGTTGGGAAGCAGTAGCATGAATAGAGTGAACTACTATGTACCACGAACTCGAGGTGATTAAAGGTGGGAAGCAGACACGAAGCGCAAGCCGTAAGGAAGTGTGCGTTTGCCACCTCTCGTGTAGTCCTTGAAATGTCCGCCGGATGGCGGTGCTTCTATATGGGGAATATATGATGAAAAGATGCGAGATGGTGGTACTTGGAGTGTTGAATAGATGGACGAACGGACACACAGACAGATGCGTGGACGAACGCACAGATGGCTGCATGGACGGATGGACGCATGGACGGACGCAGGGGCGGATGCATGGACGAACGCAGGGGTGGACGCACAGATGGACGTGCGGACGCACAAACAGACCCGTGCACGGACGGGTGGATGGACGCCTGGACGGTCACAGAGACGGACGCATGGCGAACGAAAGCAAGAACGAATGGACGGATGGATGCTTCGGCCCGCTCTCCTTCACTCACTCCGTGGTTATGCTGCCATTTTTTTTCTAAACACACAGAAACGCACCGCTTCACGTTAAACGGGACAGCTTTATGCTCTCCCACAGTAGGCTACCCATTTCTCTGAATTGTTACCCACTTTTTCTATACACCAGTACCAAGTCATAAACAATGAATGGTCCGCGTGAGGACACTGGGAAAGTCTAAGGCTATGCCATAGTACAGTATATCGTACTCTAAATTGTTGAACATTTTTATCTAAACACAAAATTCCCGTTGGGCGTGCGAGGAACACGCTCCGCGTGCGTACGCTGTTTTAAGTCTGGATTTAACAGTTGGTCGGAGGTAGTTACGGATCTCTGCCTTGCTGTCGCACTAATTTTAGGGCCGAAGCTCCATAAGCCGCGTGTCGGTCGTCACCTGTATGTATGCATGTATGTAGTAACCACCTCACAGCATATCCATGGAGGGAATGATGATGAATGGAGCAAAGCTTAGGAGTATTTTATCGGCAAACCGTGAATCTTCCACTGGCCACGTCCGTCAGTCTTCCGTCTGTCTGTCTATTTGACGCATGGATGGATGGATGGATGCACGGACAGAAAAATAAACGCGCACACAGACGCACACATGGATACTTGGATGAACGCACGAGCGTATGCACAAATGGATGGACGGACACATACATGGATGGGCGAACGTATACATGGACGCACGGACGGATGGACACTTAGACACATGGACGCACAGATGGACGCATGGATGCACGGACGGACGGAAGCAAGAAGGAACGGACAGGCAGACAAAAGAGCAGACGGACTGATGGACTGTTCGTGCCACCTATGGTCATTCATTCCGTGGTTATGCTATGATTTTTTTGTCAATACTGCCTCATCGAGTGTGATGACCACGGGTCGGTTTTGAGCTCTCACGTAGTAGAGTACTTGGTACTCCAAATCGTTAGCCCTTATTCTAGACACAGGTCTTCTGGTGTGCCACTGGCTTCAATTTGTCACTTGACGCAAAAGTGATGGTGATCAAAAACAAAGCGTTCGCGTATGTTTTTTATAACAGGCACATTGCGCTCATGCCAAACGTTTTTACGAGTCACCTTCGTTGGTTGCGGCCCTCCTTTGTGATGGCAAGCTAACGAAAGTTTAACAAAAGTTCCTGAAGCTCTAAAGAAGTGGTGGAGGACTTAGTCTGCCAGGTGTTGTGACACTTACAAAAGCACTTACAGTTAAAAAAGCTTCCAAATTGTTTCAAAACACTGAATATCCTGGTCATAGCGTATTTCTATATTGGACAAGAAGTCTTGGAGCCGCATTCACGTCGGACAAGTACCGGAGTTCGCAAGCACGAAGCCCGCTTGCATTTTATAAAGCAGCAGTTGGTCTCAAGCATTCCTTGATGGCGACGCTCCCAAGAATGCTTTGCAAACCTTCCACCCACACGCATTAGTGAAATGCTGATCGGTAACTCCGTTACAACCAAAATTGCAGCACACCAAGGCGCCTCTGCCTCATCGACATTATCAAGCGGACGTATGATCAACTAACCGCTGGTTTCGTTTTTAAACGGGAAGCATTTCTTATCGAACTTCGGTGACATTAAGCGTATCTATCTATCTATCTATCTATCTATCTATCTATCTATCTATCTATCTATCTATCTATCTATCTATCTATCTATCTATCTAGCCACCTACGACTTTTAGCTTTCCTGGCCATTTCGTTAATGGTATGTATCAATACCAAATTTTGTATGGCATAACATGACTGTATATCAAGCATAATTGACGAGTCAAAACATGATTATCGAGACATGTATGTCATGAATATCCTTATTTACATTTCATGGTCTCGGTGCTCTTGCGGTGATTTTGTTCACATGGCGTGTGGAAAAACTGGTATGATATGACATGACTACATGGCGAACACAAGTGACACACCCTAGCGTGGAAATTAGTACGTAAATGTCATGCAAGTCATGAGTCATGACTACACGCTGCGCTTGTGATGCACTCGCGGTCGTTTCGCAAGCTTGACATATACCAAATTTCGTATTACGGGACGTGAATGCATGGCCAAGGTATACGACTGGTGCAAACATGATAATCATGAAATGCGTGTCATGTAACAACATGATTACATGCCACACTCATGATGAACTCGCGTCCGTTTCGCTAGCGTCACAGATACCTAATTGAGTATTATGGTACGCGAACAGACGACATAGGTAAATGACAAGTCCAAACATAATATCACATGGGTATCATGCAAGAACATGACTACATACCTCACTCATAATGCACTCGCAGCCGTTTCGCTAGCTTCACGTAGGCCAACTTTGGTATTACGTCGTGTGAATGGATGACGAAGGTATGTGACTGGTGCAAACATGATAATTATGAGATCGGTATCGTGTAAACGTACATGGCTACATGCTACGCTGATAGCGTCTCGCGGCCGTTTCGCTAGCTTAACATATACCAAAGTTGTTATTACATGACGCGAATAGACGACGAAGGTAAATTACACGTCCAAACATGAGAGTGATGACATGGAAGCCATGTACGGCGCCATTTATATCCGCCATGTAACGTTGTGTTGATTTTAAAGTGACATAGCAACTTCACTCATTCGCGCCTTGTATATCATCTATTCCCACTATACGTGGGATCTGCCAATTTTTTGGAATTTGTTGGGGACTGCTACTCTAAAATAATAATTGCTTGAATTTGTGTTCACAAAAAAAACAATTGCGGAATTGACTAGCATTTGTCATACAACGAAAGCGAATGCGATTTTGAGGGCACTCATCCAGTAGACTACTTGTTTATTTTGTCCCTAGTACCTAAAGACCTTCCAAGAAAGTAACGCAAGACGCGTAACGAGAATTTCATTCCAGCAACAGTGCATGAAACTTCGTCATCGTGCGCAAAATTATTGTTAATGTGACTTTTTTTGCCTCAGAAAATATTTTTGAGGGGTTTTAGCTGAATTAATGTTACCACAGTAAATCAAGTGACCTGTATACCAAGATCACGTGAGTTTTCACGCAGGCGTGGCTACATTTGGCTACTTTCAATGCCGTTTGTTGAACTTACTTTTGGTTAGTTTTTCTAAACACATAGCTCGTTCGCCTTTTTGAACGGGCAACCCTGCATTTTTTCTACAGGTGGTATGCTGGATTTCACGCAAGGTAGGATGTATACTCTGTAGCGTTGTCATAGAGAGAAAGAAAGAAAGAAAAGAAACGGGAATGGAGGGCCATTCGCGTGATTCCGTGAGTCTCGGCAAGAAAACCTTCTCTGACGCCGCCCATCCCACCTAGTGTGCGGTACCTCCTGAATGCGACTAGGTAAAGCCCGTGGAAAAATATAGACGTTCTTACTCAAGGCTTCCTGGGTGCCACCATATTCCTCTCCTGGCTGATCTCAACATGTGTGTGTCCCCTCGAAAATGCTCCACCGAGGTGGTCACGTCGCCTTTTCTGCTCCCGTGCAACATTCTAGAAAGAGGCAAATCCTCCTTTCTGTAAAAAAAACGGTATATATACCCTAGCGACACTCTCCTCCACTTCGACACAGCTCCTCTACACCCTCTGCCAAAACACCAGACCTCCTCTCTCATCTCGCTATATCCTCTCCAGAATTGCCCCCATGCCGGCACCGGCTCTCACATTTTGCTTTCACTGAGAATGCTATTGCAGAATAACGAAAAGATGGTCCAGTTGGTTAAGGTTTATAGTGAATTGTATGGGGCAGCATTAGAACGAATAGACGAACGACGAAAGACACGAAAAGTGCTTTCTTAGTTTCTTTGCAAGGCTCAACGAAGGCTCAACGATCAAGATTGAACGAAGATTAAGTCAGCCAATTTGTGCAACAGGGTTCTTTACTTGTTATACATAACCAAATGAATTGAAACTACAGTTAAGCAATAGAAGGCATACGGGAGATAAGTTGTCTTCATCTGGGCTATATAGTTATCATGAAGTACGGTAAATGAATAGAAATAGACGAGAAAGCCGCGTTGCATGGTTTAGGATCTGAAGCTACAACGTTCGCATACGAGGGTTGTTTCAGAACTCACTGATAGAGAAGTAGTTTTTTCTGCTGAATAACTAATTTAAATATATGCCTTAGTTGATAGAATAAAGTTAAAGAACACAACCTATGGAACGAATGCTTTGTTGGAGCTAAATATCTTTCATTTATAAACATTCAGTTATTCATATCCCCATAATCATCAGGTGAGGCTGCTTCCTAGTGTTTCTTTTTTCATTCCTTCATAATCGTTCACGTGTAGAAACGGTCATCCAAACCAGCTCGAGAATACGACAAGGCAACGGAACTGTCGCAAACACACGCTATGAGCTTGCTCTGCTGAGTTGGTGTATCCGTGTTACACGTAGCTAATGTCAAGCGCATGGCGCTACAGATTAGCCGCCCTCTGGCGCTGGAAACAGCCAGCTATTGAGGCAGCCACAAAACGATCACGTACTCGAATGGGGCATTTTTTTTTGCGTCAAAGATGTGCCGAAGAGGCCAACCTACATGTTTCCGGGGCATCACGTTTCCCTTCACACTATATACTAACGACCCGATACAGGCACTCCTGTCCGCAGGTTCTCTGCTCGCTCCCAACGGCAATTAGGCAACAAGGGCTGATGAACTCGCTGCCGTGAGGCCGATTTCGCGCTGACTCCAGGGGGTCTTTCTCCCCAGCACATAGCCCCACTCGTGTGCCGAAAGAATGGAATGTACTTTGCATTTATATGCTTATGGTGTATCTGATGAATAATGTCGTATTTTCTACGTCCTTTTATTTTGCCGTCCTTTCACCTTCAGTTTTATTGGTTTCTCTGGGAAATTCGTACATCGCCAGAGCGTGTTGTTGGGCTAGTTGGTTCATGCTGAAGGATGGTTGAGGACGTGACCTACGTTGCCAAAAATTGAAGGGGACAGAATTGAGTGCCACTTGCATGTCAATTGAAAGATGGCGTCTGTGGTTAATACAAATAGCCCGAACACTATTTCCCTATGGTCACATGTTCACGGCAAGGAAAAGCTGGATACGTGTCAGACTTTGTACGAGTACTGTGTAATTGTCTTTTTCAGAACAAAAAAAAAACTACTAGAGTGATCTTGTGTTACCTGGCTGCCTAGTCGTATGTGCCAGTGTGAAGACGACATAAGCGCGATGCTCAAAGGTCTCCGGAGAATCATCTGTTTTCATTTGAGAAACAAGTTCACCGGGACCAGACAGAGTTACATATGCTGCACTTGCTGATATGTGCAAAAAAGTAAAATACACCTGCTGGAAATCTACAATAAAAGTTTACAAGAAGAAAAAGTTCCTGGAAGTTGGAATATATCAAAAGTAGTGCCGTTGCTAAAGTTAGGGAAGAGCCCTATGCAGTTGGAGTCGTTTTGGCCGGTTAGTTTGACAAGTTGTATTTCGAAAGTGATGGAGAAAACGATCAATGAACGAACTTGATGGTGGCAAGACATGAAATAACTACTACCGGAAAGCATCGCCGGCTTCATTAGAGGTAAATGCACAATGAACCGCCTTCTGGATTTGTTCACAGATGTGGAAAACCATCGTACGCAAGGAAACATCCCTGTCGCTGTATTCTTTGATGTCCACCGAGCATACGACACAGTGAGTCACATTCACATTCTGGAAGGCCTGGCGTTACAGGGATTCAAGGGAAAGATACTGCGTTGGATCGCTGACTTTCTGAAGCTCCGGCACATTTTTGTAGTTACGCAGGAGGGGCCAACATCAGAACATGTCGTAAACCAAGCAGTGCCACAGGGCAGCGTGCTAAGCCATTTGGCACGCTGCCGCTTCTCAACGATATCCGTGAAATGGATCGCAATCAGGAGAAAGCAGACATGGCGCCTCTAGTAGCGGCACAGATGGTACTTCATCATTTTCATATGATGCATAATAAAAAAAACGAAGCTATATACAGACGGATCATGCACTGAAGAAGCGTCAGCCTGTGTGGTATTTTAAATTCAGAAAAAGAGAATGTACAAGTTATCGCACATATCTTTATCGACGACAGCAGAATTGGTGGCTATCTTTGAAGCTGTAAAGCTTATCTACGAAACTTCTGAGCTACGACAGTGAGTGGTATGCACGGATAGCAAACCTGCCCTCCAGCTAATCGGAAATGCGAGATCACTTTACGACAATGGTGAAATAGCACAATGTATTGCAGAAACTGTAGAATATGCCTCCACGCAGGGTCATAACATCGTATTCCAATGAATACCCGGTCACATTGGAATAAAGTGAAATGAAGAGGCAGACAGCCTAGCCAAGAAGGCACTGAACGAAGGATGGATTGCGCCATCCCTATGTCTGGGGTGGATATTGGACATTTTATAACGCAAGGAGCTAACCATTGTTCGAAGGAGAAGTGGTTTGATAGCCCTAAATCAAAGGAAACAGTGCTTTATGAAGTTGATTCATACAAAAAAGTTTCATAACGACATATCTTCCACGACAATTACAGACAATAATCCACAGACTTCAATTGGAAGTAGCATACTCAACTAGCTTCCTGCACAAGATACATCGATCCAACTCACCGGATTGCCATAGTGGTCATGCAGAAAAAAAATGTTCGCCATATTCTTTTGGAGTGCGTTAAATACGTGAATGAAAGAGAAAAATTAAAGAACAAATTAGCAAGTTTAGACAGGCGGCCCCTCACATTAAAGAAACTACTTGGACCATGGCCTGTGATGCATCTCCAGAAAAAGGCGAACATTTTCCTGGCAGACTTTTTTAGCGGAGACCAGACTGAATAAGCGCTTGTGATAGACAGCCAGGGATGGATATATATGAAATGTGTCTGTGCATATACTGACAGTAGAAAAGGTGTGCGTACAAACAGTTTATGACTGTGTCAACTGCGGTAAGAAATATGTGCATTGGCTAGATATTTTAGCTTGTTTGAGTGTGATATTGTGTTTTTTCCGGATGTTTCGTTTTTGTGTACCGTTCAGTATTATTCTTTTTTTTTCGCTGCAGAACTTCGTTATATGAAGTAGCCGATGCAATGTAAACCTCAACCTCTCCACAGCAAAACAGTTGGAACAGAACAGAACAGAACATAGGCCAGTGTTTCAGTAAGCTGTCGTGCATGCATTAGTACTCTTTTATTGAGTGCATGACACAATGTCATACCTCGACAAGTGATAAACGGAAAGTATTTTGTACTCTTTTATTGAAATCAAGTGAGTAACAGTAGAACTGCACATCTCAGTGTGTATGCCCAAATGCAGAGAGATGTATCATATCTTGAACAAAGTGTGCCATATGGCCCTTGAAAACGTTTCCATCCCAGATCATCTTGTAGAAAAACGACCATCATAAGACAGCGCGACGAAACGGTGACGCACAAAGGCCACGGCATGCAGGTGACGGTGAACGTGATGCCGGCGTAGGGCGCCCGGCAGGTGCGGCGCTGGCAGGAAGGGGGGGAGGGGGGTCTCTTTTTTAAAAGACGATAGTCTTTCTTGAAGAACTTCGATGGAATATTATTGGTCTGCCTGTCTATGCATTTGTCTGTTTGTCCACCTTAACGATACCTCAAACGGCACCAAACGGCCAACCCCATTCGCAGGGCCTACCTATATTTCTCAAGGTTTAGCGTTACTGATTGTGCAATTGTAAATTAAAAAACCAAATATTGCGCATATCTGAGGCTCCATAACAACATATCTATGTTTTGTATGTCTGCCTTTATATAAACTAGAAGAGGCACACACAAGCAACTCTAAGGACTGTAGCGTTTAACGCGCTGCGCTGACAATGCAACGCGATGCTCAAGAAGGTGTTTCTAACGCTTTGCTACGACGGCACGGTGGTGGCACCTGGCCGTCGCTTTGCACTTTCTACACCTTATCACCTCCGTGACTGGCGCACATCTTTCTCCGCGGTCGCGCATGCCTTCGTTTTCGAAGGTAACTGCCAGATGGCGCTCATGTCTAACGGTGCTTGATGCGCTTGTTCGCCTCCGTTATATGCTCGAAGCCCTCAAACGCCGCGCCTTCGGAATACCATTCGCCGATTTTCTTGCGCAGAACATCAAATAAACGTTTTGTTCGCTCTCTCCAGACGCAAGACTATCGTCTTTCGACGACATTTACAGTGTAACATGTAGCTTCGGGCCATTGTTTTTCCGCGCTCGCGCTTGTGGCTGAACGGTTCTGCGTAAGTTGATGCCGGCTACTGGCGCCAGGCTGGCGCGACAGAGACGGCGGCTCTCCCTTTTTTCTTTTTTTTCTTTCTTGCGCCTGCTATTACCGGCAGTATTCTTTACATTCACACCGCACGGCTGTCACGGGTATTTTTATTGCTGGGCTCCCTATAGACAGGATTTTAGTCAGTACGCAGGACCGCGCCACCTATATGTCGTTCGTTATCCTGCATCTCACTGAGAGTGTAGCTGTTGAATATAACAATTTTTGGACGTCATTTACTGATAAGAAACGGCTCCCTGTGTCGCATGGAGCAAGTCACAGTGTAAAGTGCAGAGTTCATCTGCTTGCCATCTCTGTGGCACACAGTTGAAAACTTTGCCACAAATCTGGCATCAACTCATCATATTGCGGCTCACTATAGAAAAGCGCTGCGAAAAGTTTATTCATCTGGCGTTCATTTCCGTGCACCAATATCACACAGCACGCTTCTTTCAAGCCTTTCGCCAAGAAAAGCAGAGTTAAATATGTCAACATGCATACAGTGATTTGTGTTTGAAATCGCACGTTTCATTTTTTTTCCAAAAAATTAACGTTCGTCTCTTGATTACTTCTCCTCATATCAAGTGCACTCCTTTTAACTCCTACCTCGTTATTTCAATAAAGATAACTCGCACATCGCCAACGAGTCCAGTGCGTTTCCGTGCTTCTGACTGAGCCTTCCTAAGCATTTCTGCAATGACTTATTCATTTTTTCCTTGCATATGTGTGAAGAAGGTAACGTACAGGAGACTTCTGTATTACCATTTTTTCTGTGCCTTAAGTTTGAGCTTTGCGAGGGCTGATTCATGCAAACATCCACACCGGAGAATTCTGCTAATAAAAAGATCGGTGTCAGTCGCTAACGAAAAGGAAATGCGAAAGCTCGAACATAAACTTCACGCCTGACGGTTCATTAGGAGTTCGCCCCGAATATATTGGTGTTCTATGAGCCGGAGAGAAAGCAGTGGATTACGTCCGGGCATGAACTCGTCAGGTGTTGGAGCGTTGCTCGAAATAGCGGCTAGATCCGAGTTTCGTGCGTTTAATAAAAAAAATGGCCTGCCTTGTTAGCGGCAAGGTTCTATTGATCTCTTCTTTCTTGCTTGCTAATGGCCAGTTACGTATATGCAAATAAGCTTCTGCTGTGAATGCAACTACCGCTCGCAGTCAGCAGCTGATGAGAGAGGAAGTAGCGATGCTTGAAAGCGTGATCCTGTTTCATCGGTTTACTAACAAAATTTTCGCCTCTCAACTTTCAAGCGTAGTGAATACTCCATAAATAACAGTTGCTTACCGTTAACAAACTGCGATCAGTTCGTACGTACTGTTTCGATAAGGATGACAAGGCGTTCAAAATGTCTGCGTTGCTTAGTGAGGCTCTATAAGGAGCTAACTTCTTTCTGTAACAAATGGATCATTTTGAAATGTGCAGCCAATGAAGCAACTTGGTACAAGTTTATCAGTACACTTTGAATGCCGGGCAATATGGATGCACAAGCGACTGAAAAACTTGAGAACAAACACTATGAAAACACACCCCACTACAATTTAAATTGAAAAAAAAAGGAAGCACTGCATGGATCACGTCGAATTCGTATGCGGAATGCATGATAAACGCAAATGTTCTACTTTTTTATGCTCACTAGATTTTTTCCTGGTAGTTATTGCTGAAATGCGCTTTGTGCTCGCTTCATCCTCTTTTTTATAATCTTGATTCGCCATATTGGCCTATAGTGGCGGAGGCACTCGGCTGCTGACCCGCAAGTCGTGTGATCGAATCTCAGGCACAGCGGCCGATGTGCTTGAAGTGAGAATGCTTGAGGCCTGTGTGCCTTGATTTAGATGAGCTTTAATCAAATTAGCTGATAGAAATTTTTGGACCCATCTACTATGGCATCTCTCATATCCTTAAGGTGTTTTGAAAACTTTCAACCCCAACTATAATTATTTTTGTTGAACTTTACGCTTGACTTGTGTAGCATCAAATTTTACCAGTAGTGCCATTTTTAAAAATTTGCTCATCTGCTCACAGTACCACTCGCGGAGACAGTCGCTCTGCAATGCACTCGATCGACTGGACAACCAGACTCTTACAGAAGAAAAAATACTACGCTACCGACTGAACTTTATGTCGCAGTCACGGAGCTCCAAGTCACAGTAGAAGGTGGTGAAGGTGCTCCTGCGCTATCCGCGTCCAATCGGTCTCTCCAAGAAACTTTGATGGGAACGCTCTGCCTGTGTGTGCATGTGTAATCTTAATTTTTTTGTAAGTAATTTCATCTCTATTGTTACCCTCCTCCCGACCCTCATTTTAAGCAAGATTAAAAACTTGATTTGTCGGTGAAGATTCAGAGGTGAAGATTACATGTTTCACGCTGTAAGCCACTTCCCACCCTTGTGCAGGGTAACAAATCAATTCTTCGACTATGTTAACCTTCCTGTCTCTTTCTTTTATTTACTTCTCTCTAGCTCTCTTGCTAATTATTGTAATCCTTTAAGAACCTCCAGGAAGTAGCTCAAGTGCGGAAATGCAGTGTGGTTGATAGCAGTATGTATACATTATTATATGCAGTAACTCCAATGTTTGAGCACGTTAAAGAACCCCAGGTGGTCGAAACTTTCGGAGCCCTTTACTTTGGCGTCTCTCACTATCATATGGTGGTTTTCGAACGTAAAAGCCTACAAATCAATCAAATCAACCCTAATGTTTGAGTGGCGTATTATTAGTCACTTTATTCAGCTTCTACGAGCAGTTGGCGGACACGGCATTCCATTTCTAGATAAATGCGCAGAGTGGTATGATTTGCTACTTCTCTGTATTTGGAACAAGAATTGCTGACGCCTCGTGGCTAAAACTTAAAGCCTGAAGTTTTTAGAGTCTCGAGCTAGCCATGTCAGCGTATACTTACTAAGTTTTTAAATATATTTACACGGAAAACATCGAGCTGTGATCACAGTATTCTAGCGTCTATCCCCCTAAAACTAAATCTGATAGCCAGACTGTACCGTTGCCTTAAACTTCCAAAAACCGATTTGATACTTTCCTATTGCATTGGAGTGTTGGAGACGCGTGCGAAGAAGGCTGACGTACAACTTTGCTCCTTCAATTTTTTTACGTGGTGTAGGCGAGTCTGTCCTAAAGAAAAAAACATTGAAAAGAATTGGTGAGAACCTTCCGTTTAAGATTAGGGCACCCGCTACATGAACATGCTGAAACAGTCATAGAGCTCAAATGTATTTGAAAAGTTCAGCTGGTGAAGTTTTCGTTTTTGTAGATTAAAATAATGGTGTGTTTTCTTGCTGCAAGCGGCGAGATCGTACGATGTCGGTAAAACACGCAGATCAAAATGAGCATCCTTTGGCAGGTTTTAAAGGAGCAACCAAAAAAGCTGGTGTCAAATATATATTCCACCTTCATGCATTCTTGAAAATGTCTGTGCTGAATGGTCCAGAAAAAAGTTACCGTGAAAACCAGTATTTATCTCTCTTCTTTGTACAAGCAAGATGTGCAGCAACAGAGAAAAAAAAAGGAGGAATTAAATTCCCAGTGGCCACGGAAACTTTGTTTGATGGCAGCTTTGGCGCCATGAGAGACTGAGTTTGCTTTTTCAAGAGATGACCAATGATGGTGGGTGAAAATTCACTGCTAACCCTGAGCACAAGCTCCGACCTCAGCTACGCAAACGAATAAAGAACGTTGCAAAGAGAAAGAGCTACACAAGCTCAGAACTAACCACGTGGAGATCAGAGGGCCATTCTTCTTCAAAACTGTCAGATCTACCAAGCAGCTTTTGTTCTTCCTGTTCTTCGACGGTTCCGCCAAAGTCTGCATTCCTCGCAAATAAGCTTTTTTTTTTCTTGTCTTGCACCTATTCATTTCTCTTCTGTGGACGTTTCACTGGTGTCTTCACTGTTCACTCGATTGTGTACTCTTTGTCAGATGCGAGCACTCTGTCAGGCAGTACATATTTTGTGCCGAGTTCATGTTCTTATTCATATTCTCATGGTACAGCTTATCCCGGCATTGTCGTCCTGTGGTCGCCTAGACGTTGCGATTCTGTTTTTCTTTCCTGCCTCGTTTTGCTACATATAATTCTCCGAAATCATCTAGAGGGAATGAACTCTCTGCAGGGTCATCTACAGAGAATTAACTCTCTACAGAGTCATCTACAGGGAATGAACTCTCTGGCACTGCGATTGTTAAGCCACTATAGGAAAGCTGGGAAGTACACAAAATTTCCTAGCCTTTGTACTTCTGGGCTCCAAACACGCTTGTGGCTTTGCTTAGGGCTGTGTTTTTGTTTTGGTTTGAAAGAAAAAAACGAATTGCTGTGACCTTCGCGACGCGGTAAGCCTAAACTTTTAAGATGGTAAAATGCAACTGCTGGTCATTTCCTTGCTGTTATCTCGTGACGCAGTGGCTGCAAGCCACAAGAAAAAAAAAGAAGAGCCGAAAATACAGAGATTAGACATATCCATGCTCCCATAGATATAAGCGAATCGACTCTGTCTAGTGTTTAATTGGAAAACTCTATGTTTTGGTGCCATTGTCATTATCAATGTTCGTATTTATATCCTCTCTGGGGCATCACGCATGGACTTTATATAGTTATTATTGAACAAACGTACTTCCCATCTGCTGTATTCACTGTGACTCCCTGACACTGTACATTGCAGCAACAGTTCACTGAGAGCTTGGTGATTACTGGTAAAAAAAACGAATGGGAAAAAAGTGAAGTAAAAATAGTGCCCGTTTAAAGTTGAAGATATGCTGTGCTTTTCCTCTAAAAAATTGTTGGCTCTCTGCCCTACATTCTGTGGCTCGCCGCAGTGCTGCGGTAGCAGGTGAACGCGTAAAAGCGCCTCATTTGTTAAAACCTTGTTACTCTGTTAGAAGTAATTCCCGTCTAGCGATTTCTTCGGGTGTGTAGTAAAGATCGGTGAAGCACAAACGCGAAATTTCGTAAATGCTGCGGCGGGAAACGCGATGGCCAGATGCGTGTGACGGCCTCCCGCGCGAGGCGGATGGCTCTTCAGCAGTACACCTCAAAAGCAGCAGCGCCACTAGTGGATCTAGAAGTGGCATCTGTACATCTGTCTGAGAACTCAAGGCATGCAGCAGCAAAGTAGTGGAAAAAAGGGTTGCAAGAAATAGTGGAAGGAAGCATTATTATTAAGAATAAAAAGAAAGTAGATAGAGAACTTTAGGCATTCACAACAAGATGGTAAAATTTTGGTTTGTATACCTTTAGAAAAAAATAAAAATGGCCCTTTATGTGCGTGTTTCGCTGCAAATGTCATCGAAAGACGGAAGAATTGCGTCTGGAAAGAGTGAAAGAAAACGTTTCTTTGAAGTTTTGCGCGAAAAAATTAGTGAACTGTATTCTGGAGCCGCTGCGTTAGAGTCAAGAAGGTCTAAAAATTGCTGAAGGGGAAATCCTTGGCCACGAGTGAAGCTATGCCAACCGTAAGATGGCGGCTGTGGCAGCCATCTTACTAGGGGCATGATGAACTGTGGACGTGCGGTTATTGAGAAGGAGCGTTTTCCTCGCACGCCCAACGAGTTTGAAACGGACCTTTTTGGGTAACATATTGTTCAGAGGGCGTCGTTGTGTTACTAGTTTTCTTTAGTAAGCTTAGAATTCAAGGCAAAACCTGTTGGCGATTAAGTGACCGATACTACTCTCTGCGAAATATTTTTCGCAAACAACTATCTTTTAAATTATAATTAACGTAGCTTTAGGCTGACAAAGCAAAGCCACTTCAAGGGCAAGTCGGCACCACCAGAAAATAGCATGTTTCTGAAATCTTTGGAGGGCAAATTCTCGCTTCACTACTGCTGGCAAAGCATTGCGGGTGCTTCCCCTCCCGCGATTTTTAGGGACGAAGCTTCTTATAGCTGCACCCGTTCATCCCTCGTAGCCGTTGTAGTGTGTAACAAGTATAACATTTTGAACTCCAAGGTGGTGCCAGTGAGAAATTTTTTCTGTGCGTTGTTGAAGAATAAAAAATAGCGCTCAATATACATGCCAATGGCTGCTAATGGTGAATGAGAGACAGGAGCATTTGGCTTTTAGTTAACGCGCACGCTGCGATCCCCATTAGCAGCCATTGGCATGTACATTGAGCACTATCTCACAACTACGGGTTGCTACGTTATACTCGCTGGGTGTAACCTCTTTAGTTTTGGAAAGGTTCAACGAGCGCTGAGCCGCAGTGGCATGAATACAATGAACTAGTATATACCATTATGAACTCGAGGTGGTTAAAGGCGGGAAGTAGATACGAAGCGCAAGCCGTAAGAAAGTAAAAGCCGATCTCTGCTGTCTCTCATTTCCCATTAGCAGCCATCGGCATGTACGTTGAACACTATCTGACAGGAAAAGGTTGCTACGTTATACTCGCTGGGCGTAACCTCCTTGGTTTCAGAAAGGTTTAGCGAGCGTTGGGCCACAGTGCCATGAATACTGTGAACCTCGAGTTCATGGTATATACCATGAACTCGAGGTGGTTAAAGGCAGAAAGGTAGGAAGTAGACCCGAAGCTCAAGCCATGAGAAAGTGTGCGTGTGCCACCTCTTGTTTAGTCCTTGGAATGTCCGCTGGGTGGTGGTGCTTTTATATGGGGAATATATGATGAAAAGATGTGAGATGTTGGTACTTGGAGTGTTCAATAGATGGACGAATGGACACACAGACAGATGCATGGATGGACGCATGAACGGACGCATGAACGGACGCAGAGGCGGATGCATGGACGAACGCAGGGATGGACGCACGAACAGACGCACGAACGGACGGGCGGATGGACGCATGGACGGTCACATAGACGGACGCATGGACGGACGGAAGCAAGAACCAATGGACGCACGAATGCTTCGCCCAACTCTCCATCATTCACTCTGTGGATATGCTGCCAGTTTTTTAAACCTCCTTGTTTAGAGTGCCTCGATCCGTGCTGCAAGGGCGAACGAGCGCATTGAGGTACGTGAGTCACGAGCGCTATCTGGTAGTTATTTTCGAAAATTAACGAAGCCGTGAGCGCCTGTCTCGAAGACAATAAGGTGTAGAACGCAAAGCAACGGGCAGCGGCCACCGCCATATCGTCTTAACGAAGCGTTGAAAACACTTGACTTTTTGTGCATAGCGTTGCATTGTCAGCGCAGCGTGATGAACGCTACGGTCTTTAAAATTATTGATACATGCCTTTTCTAGTATAAAGACACACATACATAATATTGACCTGTTGTTATAGTGCCTCACATATACGCAATAATTGTTTTTCAATTGACAATCGCACAAGTGTGAATGCTAAAACTTGAACAGTATTGGTGGGCGCTGCACATGGGGTTGGATTTTGACCATTCGGGGTATTGTTTCGGCGGCCAAACAGAGAAATGAACACACACACAGACAGAAAAAATTTTTGCTAGGAATTACCACAAGAAGCACTATTGTTGATGAAATCGTATAACCTCAACTATCCTACGGCGCTCAGCTGCAATTTAGAAGCGCGCTTACCAGCGAAGTGATTCGGAGGTCGCATCATTGGCTTCTTGTCTAGGGGCCTTCGAAGCAGATTTTGGGGTGGTACCGCACCTGGAGTAAGTCACCCATGCTTATAAACTAAGTTCAACGAATGGGCTGAAGTAGTGGTGAAGCACTCAAACATGGTTACAAGCTTACTGAATAGTAACGTGTACGGCGGGTAAAACACAAATCAATGTCGCGAAGTGGTCGCTACACACGGTCAATAAAAGCATAGTGTGTACATTCATGCTGATCCTGACTATCCACTTCTTCAGCTTCAAAGCCTTAGAATAGATGGGAAAGTTAACATCTTTTTCACGGGCGGAAGAGGTACACTGAGGCACAGAGCAGTATACTTCACCATTTCGCAGCACTTGCCATGGAGACAAGCGGCCGTAGTTCCAAGGAACAAAGCACTTTGCTTCTGAAATAAACTTCTAAACCTGAGACCTGTGGTTGTTCGAACAGCGTCGGTAGCCACCGTACACAAGATAACCAATTCAATGCTTCATTCTTGAGTTTTAGTACAATGGTTTCTACATGGCGCCGAGCCTACGTAGCAGACGAATTTGCGTGAATGCCCACTCTGACGTCATACAGGCACGGTTCACAACGTTTCCATCAGTCACACACCAGGCGAATCACAATCTTAAAAAAAAACTCGTTTTGTGTGTGCGTGTGTATGTGTGTGTGTGCACACAGAATGTGTTGCAAGTGTGCGTTCTGTCCTATCTCATTTTCCCGAAATAATCTGCGCACAAAAAAGGCTCTATGTATACTTTCAACTTTATCCATTACCGTTTAGTGTTCCGCATCTTAAACTACACGAGTAACATCATACAATGAAAAGTATGCACTAAGCAGTTGAAATACGTAATAGGGACAGGAAGTCACTGTCGTGTTACATTACTAAAGGCAAAGCTTAACGATCTCCCAATTTATTGATATATCAGTCAATGATAGCCAACAGGAAAATCGCAATAGTGTGCACCGCGCATATTTCGGATGCTTTTAAGCATTATAGTGCCAAAACAGGACCACCACGAGTCAGCTGATAAAGATACAAAAAAAATTACGGCATAATCACGGGGTGAATGATGATGAATGGGCGAAGCTCCGGAGGGATTCATCGGTAAACTGTGAATCTTCCGTGTAATTCGCCCAGTCGATCATCATGTAAAGACGTGAGAAACGCTGTGTGTGTATATACAAAAATCAACTTTTATTTGTTCTTAGACGATGGATGGCTTGCGATGTTCCTTGCCTCGCGCGCTCGCACATCGAGATTCTGTCTGCGAGCGCGCGCTGCTGCCGCCTTGCGCTCTCTCCGCTGTGCAGCCTTATCCATCCGGCGACTCCGAGCGCGCGCCAACAGCGAACGGATTTTATTACAACGCTCCCTCTAGCGTACGTCGCCGCACTAAATCGAACGATTGCCTTCAACCAATGACACGCGCCATATGTGACATCATTCCTATTTTATAAGATCTCGCGTCTTTCATCAACTACAAGTACCGCTTTCTAGTTTATAACATCTTGCATCTTTTCATCATCAGCTACAAGTACCACCATCTAGTAAACACTACAAGAACTAAACGAGAGGTGGCTACATACAGGAGACGGTACCGCCATCTAGTGAACACTGCAAGAACTAAACTAAAGGTGGCTACATACAGGGGACGGTACCGCCATCTAGTGAACACTGCAAGAACTAAACTAGAGGTGGCTAAATACAGGCTACAGGGGACGCACAGCCCACGCCATAAGGAGCTTCGCCCCTAAAACGAGATTTACCCTAAGTCTTTCATTTTACTATAATTCACTGCTCCACCTACTTTCCTGTATTTATTGCAGAACAGTTTCCTTACCGATTCAATGTCCACGCGGAGACGCCATTGTCAATAGATGGTCGATTACGGCCTAATAAATCAATTACACGGTCATAAAATTCTCGTGTTCGAAAGTACCCTGCATCTATAGCATTATTAAAATTTGGTGAAGTTCCCAAACCACAATTAAACTCATTACAGTGACCACAATGTTAACGAGGCTACCGGTCAATATACATGATTTCATAGTGTGAAGGCAAAGAATACTTTTAAAATTTCAATGTCTTTTTGTTTGCAATGATTTTGAAGGAAACTACTTTAATAAACTGTCATTATGAGAAATAAGAAACCCAAAAGAAATCGTTATTTAACTGGATGAATTTTTTTAGTTTGTAAAGCGTGCTCTGCCGCAAGAGCGCTAGTATTAGGGCGAAGCATCCAAAAAACTGCAGGAAGCGCGTGTGCAAGATGTTCCTTTATTTGTTGGGTTGTCCGCGAATGATCACTTGTGAGTGATTAACTCGTCACTGCTAATGTAGTTGCTTAATCTACATAGCAGCCCATGTGTTTAAAGGCACACTTTAACTGTGACCTACAGTTTGCTGTAATATACCATTTAGGGAAATATTCCGCTAATCTAATAAATTAGATTAAATTATCACTTGTGAACTCTCGCCAAATCCATGAGCTCTTTCACACTAAAACATTTATAAGTAATAGCAAATAGGCTTCTGATTCAAGCTAGATGAGTTCGGCATTGATAACAATTCTCTATCAGAACCTCAAATACTTCTGCATGAAGGCATGCTGCATGCACTGTATGATCGGAGTAAGAAGTAAATAAATTGTATACGCCTTATTTTCGCCATGCTTTAACAGCAAGGTAACCACGATTGCTTTTGTCACGATCCACAGTGCACCAAATGATTCTGTTAAAAATTCAATAAAGGCTTCTAGTAAACACAAAGCAAGAAATGAGCCATTCTAGCGTAGGCCATCTTTTCTTATGCCCAAGAACACAATATCCTCTTCGGAAAAAAAGTGAAGCCATGTGTCGGTAGTCTAGGTAACAAACCTGCAGTCTCTTTTACATCGTGTTTTCCTTTATATTGTTCTTTTGCTCACAAACAAACACCCCAAGAAAGGTAAAGTATTCAACTATAGTTCCATATAAAAAAAGAGCCCCCTTCAAGAGATGACCCAAATTCTTTTTTTTTCCTCATTTGAAAGTTTCAAGCATGGAAGCAGCAATGAAGGGTCGTGAAGCCTTTTTTGGTGGTGGCCACGAAATGCACAAAAAAATACGAACTACGTGGAGTAAACGTGTCGTCGTGCCGCCGCGCGGTTATTGCGCCACTCTTCAAGTTTTCCGTAAAGAGATTAAATTTCGTGCGTCTGCACTCGTGTAAATAGAAGCACTTTTCCTCCTTTGCCGTTTTACTTAGGCTGGTTGCTTTTTCTATCCTACCTCTTTGGGCTCAAAAGTGCTTTCTTTTGCTGCCCCAGGATTCTCATCTGGCACTGCCCGCGAGATCTCAATACTTCGGCCGACTTAGAGTTTGCTCGCTGCAGAAAAAGACATGCACATCATAAAAAAATAATAATCAAAGCTCATATATTTGTCGAGTACGGCGAGTATGTGCAGTGTCAGAAGCTTCGCAACGCCTACTTTTTCTTTTTTTATTCTCGAAGTCACCAACATCGGTTGCTATCGAAATACGTAACTCGAGTTCCTAACGCTTCTCGATTTCGTAGTAGTCATAATTTATTTGGGCAAGTACCCACCGTAAAAAGACATTTATAAACTGTTCTCAGGCATGGAGTTACTAGAATCAGAGTCCATAAATCGCACAATACGGAATGCCTTTGAGTACAACTTTATGACTAGAGGATTGAGTCCTATATGCATTTCCGTTGCATACTTTCGGTAAAGTTCATCGGCTAAAATAGATGAAGGAACTTTATTAGATTCTTTGTAACGTGCTTCTGAACGTTGTTGGCTACTTCCACGTCGGAACAGAAAGACCAGGTGTATTTGCTGCGTCGTGGGACCGTTGGACTGCCCATACCTGTAGTTCGAGTCCGGAGCTTGTAATAGCACTGTCCTACTTTGAAGGCGTGATGGCTTCACCACAGCGTTAGGCAGGGCACTGCCAGAGCATGTGTTTTAAATTAGCTATATAACTACAGAAGGAACATGTATTCGGTAATTGTCTGTATTTATGGATAAATCTCGTGCGACAGCAGTGTTACCGTAAGCCTCAACTTGAAGCCTCATTGTCAGACCCAGAGGTCTTTTTTTCTACGTGGTGGAGGGTATTGCCTCCGAACCAGGTAAAAATACTTTATCAATTTGTTATACAAATTTGAAAAGTCTCGATTTTCCAAAACATCAGCGCCACCCCCACCCCCCAACCCCCACACCTACGCAGTTTACTAGTCCTCGCGCAGATATGATGGCTGACTCGTTGAGAATGGGCGGGGCTCCCTCAAGGCATCTCATGTGAGCTAACAGCCAAACGAGTGTGTGTGGCTCAATCTCATTGTCTCGAAGGATACGCACAGCTTGTTCCAATTTGTGCCCTCGGCAAATTCTCTGACCGCCGATCTCGGGTCGCTGTAAACTATGGACCTCCTGTTCTTCCAAGAAGGCCAACGCAATCCCCACTTGCTCCACTACTTTAGCCGTCCTCGTCCGGACTCCTGTGGAGTTTGCGATACTGCCCTAATGGTTGATGCTAAATTAAAATATCATTGCGCATACAATGTTTAGTGTTCAAGTCCGGTTCGTAGAAATGAGCGTTTCATATTCTCTATGATACATATTGAAAGTAAGTGGCTGGTGAGAAATTGAATATATGCTCAAGAAATATTAGACCACCTTCTACACAACACAATAGCCAGCTTCACTTTGTCTGACTCTAATGAAGTGTATTGAGTGTAACTAACTAAACTGAGTTGAGCGGCAGATTAAAGAGAAGTGAGGTGCTTGAATGACTAGAAGGTCATGAGCATTTGCAGACAAAAACCCTGCTGGCGCAAGAAAATATAACTGATGTTCTTTTTCCGGTGGCTTTTCATGTGCAAGTTTTTCTGCTGTAGCCACAAAATGTTCCACTTTTGCGGTGACAGCAGCAATGCAAGAAGACAGCAAATGCATTAGGTGGTCAAAATCTGGCGATAATTTTTAGAATCATATGTGCCCACAAGCGCACAAAGACGAATCAGGAACGTGGCAACATCGTGCCATGCAATCACTTAACTGTACACATCTTTCTTAGTATCACACCTGCCGTGTAGTCCTGATTTTGAAGACGGAGGCTATTCTTATGATCGACGTGTTAAACAGCATTCAATTTGTCTATATCACAAGAATTGTACTATACCAGGATTCGGCATTAGAACTTTGACAGTGATCTTACAGAAAAACCACACATATTCGTCGTCATGGCGCTTTTGAAGTGGGCAGGAAATATTAGGCATTTCTGTAAAAACAAGAGACCCTGTTCCTGGCTAGATCATCACGATACAATCTTTTTTTTCTTTGGGGGGGGGGGGTCCTCTCTACCTTGGAGGTCTTCTTAAGGCGAGCAGATGGGAAGAAGATGACGAGGTAGAAAAAAGGGGGCTCTGGAAAGGTCACGTGTCTAAGAATGCACGTCATAAAAGCAGAGGTTCTCTAGTCCGTGAGCGGCCGACACACCGTCCGTGAAAGGTTTGCAGTGCAGTTCTTTAGCCCCCGATTTGCGCGCGTCTATAGTCGTGTACCTGCGCTGCGATGAAACTGCCCATCGCCGATTTGATACCGCTTCATCATTGACAAAAACCGTTTTACTACGGTGTCTTCGATGAGCGCTTGGAGGGTGGCTATATTACCTGGGTGATCGGCGTTAACAATTGGCGCTCTATAATTGTACTGTTATTTTTTTCGCACCATGGTCAATTCTGTACGAGAGATCCAGGAGCGACGCGTAGGTCGTGGGATTGAATTCCGGCTGCGGCGGCTGCATTTCCGATGGAGGCGGAAATCTTGTAGGCCCGTGTGTTCAGCTTGGGTGCAAGTTAACGAACCCTAGGTCGTCGAAATTTCCGCAGCCCTCTACTGCGGCGTCTTTCATAATCATTTGGGGGTTTTGGGACGTTAAACCCCACATATCAATAAATCAGATCCAGGAGAAAGGAATGAAGGTTTATTTGCCGGGGGTCTGAGAGCAAGAAGTGCGCTTTGTTGACAATCTTTTTAGTTATGGCGTGTGAAATGAAACGTGCTGCGCCCAGGTTTTAGCAACTGCCTCAAGAATGGCTAAAGAATCATCGCTGACTCCAACTATTTTATTAGCGTAGTCCGATATACCAAAACGTTGGTGTTATTATATGTGACGAGTTTACTTAATGTTTTAGCCTTTCCCACTTTTCCTAAACATTATGTTGGTCTTATCAAACGATCTTGTTTCTAGAGATGGGCACTGGCGCACCGGTGGATATTTCTGGAAATACCTTCTGGAGTTGCTTCTTTCCTCGTCGGCTCATCTCTAATACGCTTTCTTTGATAAATTGTATTGCAAGTGTGAAGTGTAGTAAGAACTGAATCCTTGTTCAATATTCACATATTACTAACACAGCTGTGTATGAACTGCCTCCATTCAATTAGTGTGACTGATGTATTTTACAAATATATGTAGTTACGTCACGAATCCCTCCAATCGGGTGAAAATATTTGTCACATGTATCTTCAAGCGTTCAACAAATCATCTTACTGAGTGATAATATTGTCACCACCCTAATGTGTCGACAATAGCGCCGTAGTTTGATCAATAGTCATCCAACGGTAGTGGAAGGCAAGCGTTTGTCTGCGCATTCCACATCAGTTGAACGATCATATTTTCCTATTGTGTAGGGTCTACACGACCTGTCCTCACGTTGAGGCCCAACACATAAAAAATAGCCAGCATCAATTGTCACCATGACTCACCAAAGCTTTTATTGCATCACAATGAAGTAGAGTGAGATTATGTTTCAATTAACGTGCAAGTAGCGCTTATATTGAAAATTGCCTTTCACAATTCACACTGAAGTTTGAAAATTTTCCAAAGCTCCATGAAGAAAGTACTGCCTGCCCGGGCATGTCTAGATACGTCGGTGCGCTTGCCATCTCCATATTATTTTTCTGTGGGCTGCAATTTACGCCGTTGTCAGCTACAGTCAATGGGCGCACATTTAATATGCCCTGTGTTTGTCAACCCGTGAAAAGGTATTTTGTAACATGCCAATAAACTTTATTAATACAGTAATAGTCAACTGAACAATAACTACAGATACCCTACGAAATAAACGTGTGTCTTGACATAGATTGGTCCTTCGTAAACCGGAGCAAATGGGTCCGGAGCAAATGAGCAGAGTGTATCTGCGCGGCTATTCATTAATCCTGAGCTCTCCGCAATCAGCGGCCGCTGGTAATTAACTCGACTAGATTCGCCCGATGCCGCATCAGCCGATTGCTGACGACTACTGACGCGTGCTTCACCCTGTAGTAGAGTTCATCAGTCAAGAAAATGCACATTAGGGAGTAATTATCTACTACTTCACCGCCTTGGGCACATCGACATGCTAGTAATATAATCGCTGCATTAATTTTGAGGCACGCTAGTAATCTACAATGCAAAATGACATAGTAACAATACTACGTCTACTACTACTACTACTAATAATAATAATAATAATAATAGTAATAATAATAATAATATTTGTAAAAGAAAAGAAAACAAAATTTACCTGCTTTCTAAGCACTCTACTACACAAAAAATGGATATGCCAATTTTTCTTCACACCGAGCAGTGCAACCCATGCATATGTTCTGCAGTGGAAAATGTCGAAACATTCAGATATCCAGGCGTCATTTTTCATAGTGGTATGTCTTGGCAACAACACATGGCATTTATTTGTTCCAAACTGAGAAGTGTGGCATGTCTGCTTTTCAATATAAAAAGCTTGGTGCCTTTACCAGTGAAAAAAAATGATACTTCATTCGCTAGCATATAGTGTGGTGAGATGTGGTATTACAGTTTTCGGATTTTGCTCAGCATGCTGGAAAACACGCATTGATAGTTTACTTCGAAATAATTTAAAAAGTGTAGCTTACGGTAGTAAGGTGATGCCAGTGCTATTAGGGGCGAAGCTCCTTATAGCGGCGCCCGTTCGTCCCACGTCCCGTCATAGTATGTAACCAGTCTTACGCATTGACCTGCAAACATTTTGACCTCGAAGGTGGTGCCGGTGAGAGATTCCTTCTGTGCGTTGTTGAACAACAAAAAATAGTGCTCAATGTACATGCCAATACCTGATAATGGGGTATGAGAGACAGGAGCATTCGGCTTTTAGTTAACATGCACTCTGCGATCCCCATTAGCAGCCATTGCATGTACATTGAGCACTATCTGAGGGGAAAGGGTTGCTACGTTATACCCGCTGGGTGTAACCACCTTAGTTTTAGAAAGGTTTAGCGAGCGTTGAGCCGCAGTGCCATGAACACGATGAACTAGTATATACCATGAATGAACTCGAGGTAGTTAAAGGTGGGAAGTAGGTACGAAGTGCAAGCCGTAAGAAAGTAAAAGCCGAATTCTCCTGTCTCTCATTTCCCATGCAGCCATTGGCATGTACATTGAGCTCTATCTGCCAGGAAAAGGTTGTTACGTTATACTCGCTGGGCGTAACCTCCTTGGTTTTAGAAAGGTTTAGCGAGTGTTGGGCCGCAGTGCCATGAATACAGTGAACTAGTATATACCATGAACTCAAGGTGGTTAAAGGTGGGAAGTAGACCCGAAGCGCAAGCTGTTAGAAAGCGTGCGTGTGCCACCTCTCGTTTAGTCCTTGGAATGTCCGCTGGATGGCGGTGTTTCTATATGGGGAATATATGATGAAAAGATGCGAGATGGTGGTACTTGGAGTGTTGAATAGATGGACGAACGGACACACAGACAGATGCATGAATGGACGCATGAACGGACGCAGGGGCGGATGCATGGACGAACGCAGGAACGGACGCACGCACGGATGGGCGGATGGACGCATGGACGGTCGCACAGACTGAAGAAAGCAAGAACGAATGGACGGACGAATGCTTCGCCCAACTCTCCATCATTCACTCCGTGGATATGCTGCCAATTTTTTTTCGGTATTGGGGCTTTTGTGTATTCCAGGATTTGTTTATTAAAACAGTTGTGCTGAGATACAATTGGTATGATGACTTTAAAGTGTCATATGTAACGCGTCGACCCCTGAGAGAAAAAAAAAGCGGTTTCTTGTACACCAGTTTTCTAACAGGTATGGGGAAGCATGTAGAAGTGCATATATTCCAAAATTTTTCAATGCACTACCTGAAAAATGTTTTTCAGCGAGTTCAAAAATGCAAATAAAGAAATCACTTGCTGAGTTGTAAAATCACATGGTCTACTTGTATGTCGCGTATGCACAGGGTCCCTCCTTTGTTGTTCTTTTTTTATTTACTTCCTGTAAAAAAAAGCAATGATGTCCGTCTTTAGTCTGTTCGTTGGCAAGGGAGCAACAATAGTTTTTGCTTTGCTTGTATCCACATCACTGTAACCGGCTCTTCGGGCCTAGTTGTACGAGTCCTTGGGACTTATACAGGCCCGTTTCTTTGTACTTCTTATGAATGTGTATAAAAAAGCATTATTATTATTATCATTATTATTATTATTATTATTATCACTGGCCTGCGATTAACTTACTTCTATAGCTTGATTAACAGCGTGCGCTTATACAGTCAACAGGCTGTTCAAATGAATACCGTTACTGCTGGTATGAATGTCATATTGTAAGGGGCGAAAGCAAAATAGAGATAATTTCAAAGAGACACTATAGGCAAATAATAAGTCGACGGTGATTCTTGAAATAGCGGTCCAGAATCCCAGTAGTGCTAGTTTTCTGCAAAGTAAGTGCTTATTTTGAAAAAAGAAAAAGCCACGTTTTCATGGTCCGCATCGTGTTAGCACGCATGAAATTACACGTGCCTGAAAGCGGTCTTTCTGATGTCACTGTTACCGTGCTCAACGTTGCCCACCTTTACTACTAGGCCGCCGACCCCAGTAGCCACCGAAAGAACGTACGAGAGCCGCAGTAGCAACACCAGCCATTGAACAATTTTCTGCAATATTGGAGGTCATTGCCCTGCCTGCAAGGTTCAACTTCACTCTACTTGATGGCAGCATTTATCCAGCCATAAGCTGAGCTTCTAAACCTCCACGGCCGGGCTAGACTGCACCTGCGCGCGCTTCGTTCCTTACGTCCTTCCCACCCGTTGCGAATACAATGGGAGAGTTTTTGAGTATATGTTTCGCCACCCGTCGGCAGTAGGGGCGCAGCGATTCTGACCTTGCATCTTCTGCACTGCACACGCGGCACAAAGAAGTCTTTCGATGTGAAACCGTCAAATGGTGATTCTCGATGGATAGAGGGAGGGGGATTAATAAATAAATCAGGCATAGAGGGAGCATCGTTTGCTTAAAAAAACTAATCTTACTAGACGACTTTCCGCTTAATGTAGGTTTGTATGTGCGCGTGAATAATACAAGCTGAAACTCAGTACAAATGCGGAAACTAGGCTAACAAGAAGCCTAATTTAAGAGCCGTAAAGCACTGGCAATGATCAGAGACAAAGATAAACAAGGCTGCACCTGTTTTGCAAGCAGATGGGGGGGGGGGGAGAATAAACAACAATAGGGAAGGCAGGGAGGTTAACCAGGCACATGCCCGGTTTGCTACCCTACGCTGGGGGAATGGAAAGAGGGCATAAAGATGAGAGAGAGGGGAAAGAGAAGAGAAATAGAGAAAAAGAAAACAAGGATTGTCAGTCATTCGGCTGGCGCGTATGCAGCGGTTGCACTACACAAAAGGTAAATGTGGTCACGTAGGCCTGTAGTCCTCAAAAAGCACAAGACAGCTTTGACTGCTTTTTGAGCCGACCAAAGGCGATGACGGTGTTCCAGTAGCATCTGCACAGAGAGTGGCTGATCGTCCAATTGTCGCAATGCACCCGAAAGCTTCTGTATTTCAGAGGCAAATCGAGGGCAATGGCATATCAGATGGTCGATGTCTTCTTTGGTGCAGTAGACATCGCATTCCGCATCGTCGGTCAATCCGATGAGGGTTCTATGTGCTTTTGTGAAAGCATCTCCCAACCAAAAGCGACAAAGAAGCGAAGCTTCACGTCGACGAAGTCCGGATGGAGGTCGAAGTTCCAGTCAAGGGAGTGTTCCAGTCAAGGGAGTGTCTGCAGGAGTGTTCCACTCCTGCAGACACAGACTACATGCCAGGTGACGAAGTTGCTTTGCAGCGTCAGTCCTTGACAGAGGAATCAGAAGGATGTGCTCTACTTGGTGTGATGTGCGAGCCGCGTTGTCTGCGGAATCATTGCCACTGATCCCACAATGGCCAGGAAGCCACTGAAACTTGACCTCGCGGCCGGTTTCTGTGACGTGGTGAAGAAGCTTGACAACTTCGTAAGTTAATTGTTCATGGCAACCTCGTCGAAGGACTGACTGCATGCTCTGTAGGGCCGGTTTCGGGTCGGAAAACACAGCCCATTTACTCGGTATTTGGGATTTGATGTACTCTAGTGCGCCACGCAAAGCCGCAAGTTCTGCCGCCGTAGACGTAGTGACGCGTGGCAGCTTGATTCGCAGAGTCATTCCTGTAGCTGAAATCACCACCACACCGCCAGAATCAGAAGCTGTGGTTGAACCATCGGTGTATATGTGCACGTGGGTATTGTACATTTCGGGCAGAAGGTTCAAGCTCAATTGTTTTAGGGCTCATGAAGGCAAATTCGATTTTTTCTGTATTCCTGGAATTGAAACTAGTACTTGTGGAAGTGTCAAGCACTAGGGAGGATACACCAGTTTCTCAGCAGGCGTAAAACCTGACGTAGAAGACGCACGATGAGCACAGACAATTGCATTAAATTTCGTGCGGGGCCTCTCAGTAGCGAGGGTTGCAAAGTGGTGGGAAGGATTCCTAGCATGTTGCCTGAAGTACGTACGCATCGTTACAATGGTGATGTGCGTCATGATCGAGTAGTCCTGTGCAATGGCAATTGTTTCAGCTGTCGATGCGCAGTGAGGTAAACCAAGGCATATCCTAAGCGCTTGGGCTTGAATATTTTGGATTGTGCGCAGGTTCGTTCTCCACGTGTTAGATATAACAGGTAAGCTATACCGCAGGAATCCATTAAATAATACTTTGTACAGCTGTAACATAAACTCGACAGACATTCCCCAACTTTTCCCAGCAATAAACTTGAATAAGTGACAAATGGCGGTCAGCCGCTTTTTCACGTAGTTTACATGGGGTGTCCAAGACAGGTTTCGGTTGATTGCGACTCCCAAGAACCTGTGACTCCGACTGCATGACACCAACTGCCCGTTAATTGATATGCCGTAAGCGGACATTGGTTTTCTGGTGAAATCCACGACTGCACACTTCCCACTTGCGATTTCGAGCCCTTGTTTGCGTAGGTGGTGCGATGTCACTGATGCTGCCTTCTGAAGTCGAGCGCGAAGTTGAAGTCGAGTCACACCTGATGTCCACACACAGATGTCATCAGCATAAACGCAAAGTCGTACACTGCTCGGTTGCTTGCCATCTAGCCCAATGAGTGTTAGGTTGAACAGCGTTGGGCTTAGCACTCCGCCTTGCGGAACTCCTCGGCTGCAGTAATACTCGGGTGTCGGGCCATTCTCTGTCTGCATGTGAAATGATCTATTCTGTATGTAGCTCTGAACCCACGTATATATCCTGCCATCGGGTCGCACTCCTTCTAATGCTCTGAGAACGGCTTCGTGGGTGACATTGTCATATGCCCCTTTAACGTCAAGAAACAGAGCAGCAGATAACCGTTTGCAGTCCTTCTGGTGTTCTACATATGTCATCAAGTCATATACATTGTCAATTGATGAGCGGCCTCGTCTGAACCTAGACATGGCATCTTCATATACTTTGTAGAACTCTGAGTACCATTCCAGACGCCTTAAAATCATTCTTCCCATAACTTTTTCCACACAGCTCGCGAGGGCAATCGGGCGGTAAGAGGAAATGTCCAAAGATGACTTGCCGGCTTTGAGAAGTGGAACAGGCGACTTGACTTCCATTCCTGGGGAACCATGCCAGTTTGCGGGGAGTCGTTGTACAGCTGCAAGAGTGCCTTCCGAGCTTGATCTCATAGGTGACACAGAGCGCGGTAAGAGATGCCATCCGGTCCTGGCGCTGAAGAACGTCTACACAAAGCTAGCGCAGCCTTTAGTTCGTCTATTGAAAACGAAATTCCATTCGGGGATCACGTGAGGATACAGAAAAGTCGGGCGTCTTCGTCCCAGTTGAATTTTCCCCGCAGGCAATCCTTCGACAGAAAGAATCTGCGACATAAATCTCTTCGCAGCGTAAGTGAAGTGCCAGAGATTTTAATGGGTAGCACTGAGCAACGGTTGTACGAACACCCCGGACAGTTCTCCAGATTAGTGACACAGGCTTTCTGGGATCCAGACTCGCAAAAAGATACCCATCATTGCTTGTCCAACTTGTCCATGTGACGCCGTATTTTCTTTTGTGTGCGTCTGGCCACTCTCACATCAAGTGACTTTGTGCGTCTATAACGTCGTTCTGCACGACGACGAATCGCTCGGAGTTTCTCGAGATCAATATCCACATCAGCGCGTGATGAGTTCACCAAAAGCGAACGCGTGGTCGACTGTAGGGCCGTCTTTATTGCGTCCTCTAGGTTGAAGAGTGAGGCGCCAACATCGTCTTCCATGATTAACTTGTAGTTTTGCCAATCGGTGCACTGGACGGCTCTGGAGGACTTGAGACTTGGAAAGCCGTCAATCTTCAGGTATGTATGGATGTAGTCACTACCTCTTGTTTCCAAATCCGAAAACCAGTACACTCTGCTGGCGAACGAGCGGGAGACGAAAGTGAGGTCCAGGCAACTGCTGTTGGCCGATCCGCGCAGATAAGTAGGGCTGCTGTCAATCACGAGGATAAGTTCACATTCAGAAGCGAAAGACACTAACTGTCTACCTCTAGTGTTGACCCTCGAGCTTCCCCATGAGTAGTGGTGGGCGTTGAAGTCGCCAGTTATCACCCATGGCTGGAGAGTTGCATTCGAAATTCCGCGCAAGCGCTCACGGTCTAAAAGACTTGATGGAGGTAAGTAGGCTCCGATGGTGGTGAACGTGGTCTTGTTTTTTACGGTTAGGCAAACGTACTGGTTTTCTTCGTCAGGGGGTACAGGGTGATGAACATAGGTTAAGTGGCGCCGTATGAACACAACGACCTTGCTGCGCTCTTCGTGGGTAAAAAATATAAAGCACTCATATCCAGACAGTATCATGTGAGCTGACAGGTTCGGTTCACAAATCACAATTATGGAGAACTTGTTCATGTTCTCCATAATTGGAGATTGAGTTTGGAGTTGAGTTGGAGATAATTGAGTTTTGGCAATCCATATTGCCAAAACTCGGACATACGCGCCCAGAGAGCACCAAATACCTTCGGCCCTTGGTCTCGTTGGACAACGCTGTAGCAAATAAGAGAGGTCGCTCATAGAATGACGAGCACGACTTCCCTTTGATAGCTATTTTCTTTTTTATTTATTTTCTGAATACATTTGAAGTGTTTTTTTCTGGGCTAAAAGCTGTGGTCTGCAGCCTGACAAATCTTTGAAACATGCATGTGCGTTGTACGGCTAATGGCTAAAAAAACTGCGCATAAGGAGAAAGTGAAAAGAGAGAGAGAGGACCCCTGTTGCTTAATTACTTCTTTGGACAGCTGCAAAAAAAGTGGTTGTGTGCATTGTCAAGGTGTTAACAACGCCTCGAAATATTGATTCCAAGGACCCCAAGCCTTCTTGCATTCCTTCGTATTGCAAGCCACATCCATGAGGAATGCGAACCATGTACGCAGCTGCTTACGCTCACAAGCTGCTTGCCCCGGAATCAAAAATCTAGTGCAAATCGGTTCTGCGCTATTCTTCGAGTTCATAGAGAAACAAGTTTAGATATAGGAACTGACAACATCACAACTTTTCTGCAAGTAATCCCGCTTTTTTTCTTGAAAAAAATCTGTATGAATTCTCTTGTGGCTTAGTTCTACAAACAGGTTGTTGTCATTGTGGCTTGCTTTATTGTGATATTTACCCACGATGGCTGCATTTAACTCGGCGCTTTGTCATTGTTCAGTCTACAGTGATTTCTCGAGTCAAGAAGGCAGTCACACAACCTTCAGTACGCGCATTGCGCACGTGGATATCTATTAGCTGCGTGAAGGTGTACTGCTGTGTTCCGTCATGGCCATTCGATCTGCGTGGTTCCGTATTGCGATTCCTGTTCGGGAAAAACAACCGTTGTTTCTTCTCACCAATTGCCAAACAATACTCAGCTGTGCGCCAAGCCACAAAAGATTATTGCGAGAGACAACCTCATCATCAACGACGAGTCAGCATCGACAGTCGTATGCAGCAGACACTTGCACGATGAAGATTGTGTGCCTGCACTCTGCATCAGAAGACTTATTCCTGACTCCGCGCCTACCCTTTCCGAGGACTATCCTTCCTACTTGATTTCAAGTGCATAGAAACATCGCAAAGATCCTGCTTCACGAGCGTCGCCTCTACGTGAAACATGAAGCAAGCGAAAAGAAGAGACCAACGAAACACATCATGATGTTGCAACTTCACAAGATGCTTTCACTGAACAAGGAGCAGTAAGTATTTGCACGCAAACAATAAACAGCGACGCTCATCCATGGGTCTATGATAGGACGATTGTGCTCCCAACTGTTGCACTGTCGTTCAAAATGAGAGAAGGTGCTGAAATAATAGAAAAAGGTGTGTTTCTCTGCAAGCACGAAAGCCTTCCTTCGTTTTCGAAGATAACTGCCAGATGACGCACGTATTTAACGTGCCTCGATGCGCTCGTTTGCCTTCGCTGCACGGATCGAGAATCTTTGACGCAGCGCTTCCAGAATACAATTCATCGAATTTCTCGTGCAGAACAGCAAATACACGTTTGGTTCGCTCTCTCCACACGCAAGATATCGTCTTTTGATGCCATTTGTCGTGAAATATGCAGACACGGAGTCAATTTTTTATATGTTAAACAGATTTTTATTACGCTTCTTGATACGTGGAAAGTTCGTTTTTTATTGCAGCTAGTTTGGTTATTGAAGTCGGCCAGTTTCTCGTCATTAAAATTTCGCAAATGTCTCACTCGCGGCACACTTCGTCTGGTGCATTCAGCATAATTTCTTGGTAAATAAGGCTCTGCTGCTGATAATAATCCTGTTTTTGACGTTGTGATAAATTGGGCTTTCACTAAATTGCCTTTTAACATATATTGCCTTTTACCTTTAGGGTCCCTTTAAGAAATGAAAAGTTTGCCTCTGTCTATAGTCGGATACAAATTGAGCAGTACTGAGTATCGCCACAGAGATTAACAAAGTGTGGTACCAAATCACCTTCACGATCAAGGACATAGTCTGGCTCATGCACTCGGCCATTTTTTCTTAAGAACAGCCTATTGGGGGTATGGCTTATGACGTCAGTCTAGAATGTGCCCTCATTGGAGCAGCCTTGTGTGCATATTTCGCAGGAGTAAATGTTGCAGGCTTATCAAGCTGTATCAGACTATAGGTACATGTTGAGCGGGAATCCGAGGTTGTCTTCTTCGTTTCCACGCTAAAGAAGCACTTAGCAACCTTTCATCAAGGGCAATTCTTCATAAATCTCAAAAGCAAATATCCCGAAAATTGTCACAGGCAAATATCATTTTGTTCTTGCGCTATGCACAAGTGCTTGCCCATCACGCTTATTTTTGTGCAAGATATCCCCTATGCAGTAACTAGTAGGCCCCATACGCAATATCTGGTGTAATGAAGAAGATCAGCGCTGTTCTGAAAGATAGAGGGTTCTAATCTTCAGCATAAAGATGACGATGTTCTTGGTTGGTGCATAGCGACACTTTTTTTGTAAGGAATTAGAATCAATATATCGTTTATTTTTATTCTGTCACCAATATTCCTATCAAAGGAAAAGATACCTGGTTGAACCAATTGAGGAGCTAGGTTAAAAATAAACATGGAAGTAATTTTATCCTTTGCAGGGATTACATTAGGTTATAGCCACAGGGAGGTTTGCTCTGCTGTGTGTGCGTACATAATGGCATCAAAAGTATTACCTTGTTAGTATATTGTTATTAATATTTTCAGCTCCGAGACTACCTGAATGTCTGACTGCTAGCTCGTGTAGCATTTTCATACCTTTCTAACGCTTTGTTTTTCCATTATACTGAAACTTCATTTAATGATTTTAAATGCATAACTAACTCACTTGATGAGCCTGCCGCCCGGTTCTTGGCCGATTCCCCTTTGTGGGCGAGTGCCAGCAACGCCAAAAAGATCATCATAATCATCAGCAGTAGCAGCAGCATCATCATCATTAGCAGCAGCACCAGCAGCATTATGACACTTGCACCTGCTCGGCCGTTCTTCCCCGACTTGCTGTGATGAACGACATGGCTTATTAAACAAGCGCTGCTTCGAAACGCCTCATTTTAATTGCTGGAGGTGCTGGCTATCTTTGTGGGACGGTGTGCAGCAGCAGGGCGAATTCCTCGGGAGCTAGTCTATCCCTAAGGCCGAATGCTGGGTGCTATCTGGACTCCATGAAAACAAAAACAGAATGTTTGACTCACTTCAAGGATTGATGACTCTCCCCGTATAATATATGATGATTCCTAAAGAGATATGTTCCCTTCTTTTCTTAGCCCCACCATTTTTCGTGAGAGTATCTCTAGACAGAGCTCACGTGTCGCTTTGAAGAGAGTCGCGTCCGCCACTAAGACAGAATGACTTTTTTTTTTTTCTTAAAATGTTTAAGGCCTTGTCGCGCTTCGTACCGTTTTTCGCGCATATTTAGAGGCTAGCTCTGCTCCATCATGGCCTCCAATATGGTGGTTTTGCGACGTGTTTTTCTCCGCCCGTCCCAATCACCACTCCCCAGCAAAACCATCGAATATCGCCTCACGCGCCCTGCTTCCGTGGAAGGGCACATGAACTGTGTATTCCGGTGGTGGCGGAGAACGCGGCAGATAGCAGAGCGCACAGGACTCCAGCGTGCGCAGGGTTTTTTATTTTTTCTTTGCGTAGGAGCAAGAATCACTGCCAGAATCTTCTGGTTGCACTGAAGACAAATATTCTTTTGATACTTATTTTACTTTTGTCCAATTTATGAAGAAAAGCATGGCAGCGACTGAAATTTACTGGCATAGATCTATGCAAAGAAGCATCAATTCGTCTGTCACAGTATTCCTTTTTTTATTACGATCCACATTGTCTCGATGTTAAATATCTTGATTTAAAAAATATAGATGCATTCTAGGATTCCTCCTTTCTAGATACATATGTGGTTTAATAGTTGCCTTACTGTCTACATTGAATCATATTGACCTCCTATTATGGCACATTGTTTTACTATTTTGATTGATTGATATGTGGGGCCTAACGTCCCAAAACCACCATATGATTATGAGAGACGCCGTAGTGGAGGGCTCCGGAAATTTTGACCACCTGGGGTTCTTTAACGTGCACCCAAATCTGAGCACACGGGCCTACAACGTTTCCGCCTCCATCGGAAATGCAGCCGCCGCCGCCGGGATTCGAACCCGTGACCTGCGGGTCAGCAGCCGAGTACCTTAGCCACTAGACCACCACGGCGGGGCTGTTTTACTATTTTATCGCGCACGGATATTTATAAGGCGGTCAACCAAATTGCGGCAATTCGACTCACTGGGTCTGCTTCCGCTTAAACGAAACACGTTAAAAGATGCCGCCGGCGCTGTGGAAAAGTGCCATCAATTTCTCAAAAACACAATTTTTCGTAATATCTATGCAACTTCACACGAGTCCGCTATCAGTCTGTGATTGCGGCAAGTGGCGTATACACCGTCTTTAAATCGTGAACTGCTTAGGCTGGACATTATGTGCATAAACTTAGGTTACAAAAAGAAAGTACCAACGCCGCTCACGTCCACCGTGAGATTGCCCATTATACGCGCATCTTTAGCATGGCGAAGCTAAATCTGACTCGCGTGACACTGTAGATCTCTTAGCTAATGTCCCACACACAGAATGTATCAGGAAAACACAGTATCATTCCTCAATTTTCTCATTTGACTGTGATTTTAATTAGCCAGCAAGAATGAGCATGTAAATATGTGCCCCGGACGCAAGTTAACGCATGCAATGTCTGTAGGAAGACGGCTATTCGTGTGACCCAAAACATGGTGCCCTGCCTACAAAGCACTTCAGGCGACTGTTTGAACACAATGTTAAAAGTCAGAAAAAAAATAACATAAAAATATCAAGCGCAAAGTCATTGAGATGTTAGAAAAATAAGGTTCTCGAAAAAAAAAGAAAGTTTGATGAGGCGAAACAGAACAGGAAAAAAAAATTTTTCCGGAGGTGCCTTCATGCACCGGCTGTCGCCAAAAGCCCGCAGCTTTGCCGCTGCTCTGTCGTCGCCATTGTCGATGAGTGACGAATGAAAAGCGCCAGCGCGCGGCTGCTTCATCGCATTTCCATTTGAAAAACCTTCGGGAACCTGCATCACTGACGCCGTGACAACTCCTTGTTTGTTTTTTCTGTTCTGTTATGTTTTGCTGTAGAGAGGTTGAGCTCCATAGTGCCTGGGCTACACCATATCAATACGTTATGCAGCGTAAAAATATGGTCCATATTGCCTCGGTTACTAAGTTCTGCAGCCAAAAATTCGTTATCTCTGTCTCGCTGTTGACGCCTTTTATTCCGAATTCGCAGAAAGAGATCTCTGATCAATATCTGGACGCTATCGTCGAATGCGTCACTGGCACGGAGCGACGACCGTGCAGCTGTCGCACTTGAGCTCTCAAAGCGAAGCTTCTTTCATCCACGTGACAGCCAAAACCAAATGCCTTGGATGTGCGATCGAAACGAGCCCAGCTACCACTGCCCGACATGAGTACCGTTTTTTCTCGCGCAGATTGTGCCCATTATTTTCCTACTTTCGGCATGACGAGGGCTTCCCTGCAGTCTCTTAAGGCGAATTCCACTGGTAGATCTGGAGTGGCCGCCGAAATCTTGGCGTGAGCACTCAGAGTGTGCCAAACGAGATCTGCGAGTGGAACACGTGAATGCCCCGCGTGAGGTCTCTCCGGAAGTTTTTTACACATACGTCACTAAACCAGCACCGGAAACGATTTCCTTTTCTGCTCTCGGCGTTTCAACGACAACTGTGTCGCCACGGCAAAGCACGCATTTCGACTCCGCAGTCTCGCGGAAAGCAGGGCTACCGCTTTCCAATTTTAGGAATGTAAACAAGACCACGGGCTTACTAGACCGCCTCAAAAAACGATGAGGGCAACCCAGCTGCCCGACTGTACCGAAAATGACGGCAACATATTCTCAGAGTTCCAGCGAAATCCGTCTCTGCAAAACGGAGCACGCGGTAACGCTCCGTCACGGAGTGGGTTGCTCCGAATCTACCAGTAAAAAATGCGAACTTGCTCTAAATGTACCAGCAAAACGTGGATTCTCAGCTTTGGAGCAAAGAAACTTGCTCCCGCTCGGCGAGTGGGATTCGCCATCGGCCCTTCGCGACGAGCTCCTGCCTGGAATTCGCCCACGAATGGCTCTCGGTTAGCACCTAATGTTCGCCGCCTCACTTGTATTCTGTTGCGGAACCCTTCGGATCGTTAAAGGTGTTTGATCATTGTGTGTCTCTCTACGAAATTCGAGTGACGAATGATTTCAGGTGTTTTGCACTTGGTCCTGCAAAGGAGAGGTGGTGAGAGGCACTGGCGCGTATTGCAGGAATACGGCATAAACTTGAGACACACCTGAAGAAGAAATTCCTGACTAATGTTTATTCATTACTTTTTTTGCATATTGGTCTAACCTCAATTAAAAACAATGTCTCTGCAGCTGAAAATTTTCCCTCACAAAGAACATGCTAGTGATGCTAGGGCACGCTTACCTGAACGCCACCTCGTCATCCTTTCCTCCGAAGCCCCCGTATATGTTAAAGAATCTGTAAGCTTTGGGGAAGTGCCCTTGTTTTATGGTCAGCCCACTCCCTACTAAGAGCAGCTATGAATATCTGCGGACGACAGAAAATAAAACTAAAGCTGAACGCTGTGAGTTGAATACGACAACAAAACTGTGCTTTCAGGTGCACAGAGCGTAGATGCAAACTATTAGACAAAGATGTCAGCGGTGTACTTTTAAGTGAAAGACTGAGTAGACAATGGCATGTTTGCGTACCCCCTATTTCCCGTTCTGATAGCGAATCTTGTTGAATTATCAACGGCCACAGCATTAGGTGTTGGTAATGTTCCCGTTGTGTTTTAACCCAGAAGGTGGTTCTACTTATGGTACGCTAGAAACCTAAAAATAAGTGTAAAAGCTCCACCTACAACTGTAGCTCTCCCACCCCACGAAAACTTGCGTAGGTGGCTCATCTAATCACATATGCTTATTTTCGTAGCGCTAAAAAAACGCCACATCATCAGATAGGTGGACAGACGCTCTAAGTGCCGACCAGTGCGGACGTGCGAAGATCGGCTCCTGCTTTCAAGAATGCTTTCCTGTGGTATTCACGAATTTGTCGCCGAGTTTTCAGTCCCATGGTGTGTCTAAGTTCTCAAGAACTCAGCAGATACCACCTTTGTGCTGGTGAGTGGACTTTTAAACCGTTTTGGGGGCGTTTTTACACGGCAACGCCACCGGGGGATTTAAGCCTAAAAACCAAGGAGGTGATTGTCGCCGATGCGCTGACCCGGCGCCAACGTGACGCAACGCTCTGCGCGTTCCAGAACCTGCAACTGAGAATGGAATACCAAGTCGATGGAGAGGACATCTCTCCAGAGGATTGCACGGAAGATATGGGTTGGAAGGAAGCCGAAACGAGACGCTCAAGGAATAAGCAAGCCACGGTTAGCGTTCCTGCTGCCAAGGGTTCGACCAAGGCTGGCGTTGCGGGAGACGCTCGAACCAGTCGTAGTAGGTATGATACCAAGCATACAATCGTGCGAGCTGGACGTATGCCGCCACTACCCAAGGACTTCAGAAAAATTGTGGTTCGACCACGTGGAGGATTAAATATCTCGAGAATTGGCACTGGAGCCGTGGCATACGCATTAGTACTGGCGGCCGGCATCAAAGAGGAGGAGGCCAAGCAGGACATCATCTGTTCCAACTTGCAGCAGAACATCATGGTGGCGAGCACTCCGGACCAAGAGAGAGCTTCAAGATACCTCAAGGTCAAGCAAACTGACATTGGAGGCAAAGTTTTCGAGGTTAGCGCGTACGCCACGGCGCCCCACGATACTTGTAAAGGAGTGATTGGCGGGATCCCCGTAAGCGATACTCAGGACATTTTGACCCGAAAGATTGACAACGCGAACAACCCGCTCGCACTGCAGGCCAAGAGAATCAAGGACACCCGGACAATCATCATAGCGTTCGAAGGTCACAAGGTGCCCAGATTCGTGAGATATGGACCTTCACTTTTGCAGTGCTCTCTTTACCGCAAGGACATCGATATTTGTTACGTCTGCGGAAAGCTGGGACATCGGTCGGGCGTCTGTCCGAACCCAGCTGAAACCATCTGCAGAGGCTGCGAGATCAAGAACCCAGATAGCCTGCACCAGTGCAATCCAAGATGCAGGGTGTGTGACGGTCACCATCTCACGGCCGACAAAGACTGCAAGAACACGTTCTTAGTGCCATACGTCGTCAGACGCAGACGTTGGGAAAGACCGCCAGCAGCCGCAGAAGCCCGGGACGCATCAATCACATCGAGTCCAGACATCAACGACAAGCAGCTTATTCCAGCCTACGGGACCCAGAGCATCCAGACTACTCAAGAACAGCAAAGGCGGCCCCACACCAGGTGGAGGTCGCGTTCCAGAAGAGGTTCTAGACCCAAGGCCCGCTCCCAATCACGGGGGCGCTCGAGTTCTCAAGGTCACCATCAGGGTCGGGATCAGCCTGGGCAGCACCCGAATGGCCAGCTGCCTGGCGTTCAGTTCGAGATCACGGCTTCACACCTGGGGAGGACGCCTGCAGTTACATCGAAAGGCAGCTGGACTGAGCGAGTGCGCAACGGCGCGGCAGAGGTGATGACAGGTAGGCTGCCAGAGCATGATAGAATTGCACAGCTAGAGCGAGAAAACGCGAGACTTACAAAATCGAATGAGAGGCTATCAGCTGAGTTAAAGGAAATAAAAATTCTTCTCACTAAGCTAACCAGCGCGCAGTCTTCCCAGCCAATGCCGCAGCCAGTCGATGTCCCTGTGGCTGAAAACGTGGGGGAATTGAGAACCACAAAAAAGAGGGCAGTCATGGTAGAACACGTGGAAGCCAACCAAACGAGCTTGTCAGATATGAAAGAGGTCCTTGACACGCTCAGCAAAGTAGTAGCCAATCTTAACGAGCAGATGGGTAGGCTACAGTCAAGTGTGGCGGCACTGGAAGAGCATATGACTTTGCGCATTACAAATACTGAAGTGTGTCTGCACAATACAGCAAGGCCTCCTCATGCACCAAACTCACCCCTTCGGCCACCAATACTAGTGGTACCAAACCTGTCGACAGGTGCAGCATCAGGCTCTAGCCGCCCATGTAATAAACATGATGGCAGCGCTACGTGAAGCATTTCGTATCTGGCAATGGAACTGTAGAGGTTACCTTAAAAAGAAGGCAGCCCTACAGCAGTATATCAGTAGCAGCCAAGAAAAGCCTCATATTATATTATTACAAGAAACCCTTTCACCGCAAGAAACGTTGCCTGGATTCAGGCCTGTAATAGGGGATACTGAAGGGAGGGAGTCTGCACCTTCGTATGCAACAAACTAACGCACGTAACCCACGACCTCAATATAGAAGCAGGCCGGTTGGAACACGTCATGGTAGAGATCGTGCCAGGTACCAGCAACCGTCAGAGCATTTTCATTCTTAATATATACAGCAGTCCAAAGGAACAAGAGCAAGAGTTCAAGACGGTTCTAAAGAAAGCTGTTAATATCACCGGCGAATGTCCACTCGTCATAGCAGGTGATTTCAACGCCCCTCATCATACATGGGGTGCCAAGTACAACACTGGGAAAGGAAATTGACTTTGGCAAAGTGCCAGTGAACTTGATCTCACCCTAATCACAGACCCCAGCCTACCAACAAGGCTTGGTACATCTTGCTGCAGGGATTCCACCCCGGACCTTACATTTGTAAGGAACATCGAGAAGGCCCCTTGGATGAACCTTGATGTAGACCTAGGGAGTGACCACTGCATTCTTGCCACTACCTTCTCCGTGGAGCGTAAAAAGCACAGAGATTTCCACTTCACAGACTCGGAGAAGTTCAGGAAGATAAGGATGGAAAGAGAACAAGATGGCCACAGACAAGGCTTTGAGCAGTGGGTCAAACAGATTAAAGATGACATCAAATCCGTCTCCTCCACCATTACCACAGATTTTCCGGTTGAAAGAATGGATAGCCGGCTCGCTCATCTTCTTGAGGCAAAGCAAGCACTACTGAATCGTTGGAAGGGTCAGCGCCTGAACCGAAGACTGAGGAAGAAGATAGCTGGGGTAAACAGATCAGTCGAGGAACGTTGTCGCGCACTATCCAGGCAGCAATGGGACGAAATCTGCAACTCTGTCGATGATCAGATGCGCGATGACAAGACATGGAATATGTTAAAGCATCTCCTCAACGAAAACACCACCAAAACAAATCAAAAGCATGTTATTGCTCGAATTTTGCACAAAGAGATAGGGCGCACTACAGAACAGCAAGTTGTGCAGCGGCTCGTGCATAAGTACCTCCCAATCAAAAGACGATTGGCACCACCAAGTAGACAGTACCAGGGCAGGCCCAATCCAGGTCTTGAGGGCGACTTTAACATCGAGGAGATCAGAAGAGCCTTGCATGATCTCAACGGCAGGTCGGCCCCTGGCCCAGACGGTATATCAAACAAGGCCCTTCGTAACCTTGATGACTATTCAATTGAAACCCTGAAGAATATGATCAATGCAGCATGGAAAGAAGGCAGGGTGCCAGAGCAGTCGAAGCTGGCCAGGACGATCCTTATTCCTAAGCCAGGAAAGCCCCCTAACTTGGACAACATGAGGCCAAATTCCTTGACATCATGTATCGGCAAGGTTGCAGAACATGCCATACTGCACAGGATAAACAAGTACTTGAAAGATATTGACATATATACACACAATATGGTTGGATTCAGGGCAGAGCTATCCACACAAGATGCATTGAAGCTTATCAAACACCAGGTCATCGACAACGAAACGAGAGACGTGAGAGCCATTCTGTGCCTAGATCTAGAAAAAGCGTTTGACAACATCCACCACTCATTCATACTCGAAGCAATTTCCAAGCTTGGTCTGGGGAAAGCCTTCTATGACTACGTATGGTCCTTTTTTACAGATCGAAAAGCCGTGATGAAGATTGCAGATATCGAGACTGCAGCAATCGAACTAGAAGCAAGAGGCACGCCGCAAGGGGCAGTGATTTCACCAATGCTGTTCAACATTGCCATGATTGGACTGTCAAAGAAATTATCGAGCATTGAAGGATTCAAGCACAGCATCTATGCAGATGACATTACCATCTCGTGCACAGGTGGAAGCGAGGGGCAGATTGAGAGCGCCCTGCAAGAGGCGATTGACACCGTAGAAGAGTACCTTCGTCCCTCTGGGCTCAAGTGCTCCTCGAGTAAGTCAGAACTTTTACTGTATAGGACTGCACGCCGGGGACTGAAACCCTGGGGATGGAAGCCATTAAACGAGATAGACATCCACCTCCGTACAAATCAAGGGTATTCCATCCAGAGGGTCGACTCCATCAAAGTCCTGGGCATGCTGATAGTGTCTACCGGCGCCAACAGCAAATCTATAGCCAAGTTAACTTGGAAAACAGTGTGGTGCACCTCATACGCAGAGTGGCCAACAAAAGAAATGCGATCAAGGAAGACAACCTCATCAGGTTGATGCATGCATTTGTTCTAAGCCACTTCACGTACGAGGCAGCAATGCACAACTGGTCAAGAGCAGAGTCCGAGACAATGAATGTGCTCCTCAGGAAAGTTATCAAGAAGGTCCTGGGCCTACCCATACATACCAGCACCGAGCGTCTGCTTGAGCTTGGCATTCACAACACGCTCGAAGAAATAGCAGAAGCCCAAGAGAGAGCAAAGTTTGCAAGGTTATCTACAACAAGGTCGGGGAGAATGATCCTGCAGGAGCTGGGCCAACACCCAATGACAATCAGGCACAATTACAATGATATTCCCAACAACATCAGGGAGAATATCACGGTGTCTCCTATACCAAGAAACATGCACCCAGAACACAGCGTCGGAAGAAGAGTAGCGAGGGCCAGGACTATACTTCGTCAAGTCTCAAACGAGGAACGAGGGGTCATATTTGTTGACGCGGCTCTCTACGCCAATGGGAAAGCGTTTGTGGCAGTGGTGGTCAATGGGGCTGGCCATGGCGTCAACTCAGCGACGGTCAAGACGAAAGACCCAATCATTGCGGAACAGGTGGCCATCGCCTTAGCACTCAAGATGGACAACATTGAAGTCGTCTACAGTGATTCCATGGCAGCACTACGGGCGTTCGCCAAGGGGACGGTCTCTGAACAAACGCTGAGAATACTGCAAGGCAAGAACATAACGCATCATCTTCTGAGTTGGTTCCCAGCTCACCTTGGGCAAATCAACAATTCCCCTCCCAATCTCAATGAAGCAGCACACGAGGCGGCGCGAGACCTCTCCAACCGTGCCTCCCCGGGGATGCGTTCTACTGGTGAAGGGGATAACCGGGAAATTCTTAAAACATATAACGAGCTCACTAAACATTTCTACCTGTCTAGAAGGATTTTCCCTCCACCTCACAAAAATCTAACCCGGCCCCAAGCACTTACATTAAGGCTTTTGCAAACGTGGATGTACCCTACCTTGAAAATGTTACACATCATGTACCCTGACCTATACCCAAGTAATCTTTGTCCACATTGTGGGGAAATAGCTTCATTAGAACACATGCTCTGGCAGTGCACCAAATTTGCTCATATAACGAACATCACCTCTGCCAGATGGGAGGCGGCAATCCGCAGCTCATCCTTGGCAAATCAACTCTGGGCTGTCCACCAAGCCCGCGAGGCGGCTGAGGAGATTGGCATCTCAGTCCCCACGTGGGAGCTGCCCGCAACACAGTTGATCTGTGTTTTGGAGGGCCAAATAAAAGTTTATCCAATCGAAGCCAATCATATAGGTGGTTTCCTAGTGCAGGCACGTGTTGGTGCTACTGGTTTTCGGTCGAGAAACGTTGACTTCTTGCGCAACTTTTGCAAAGATTTAGACAACACTCTGTGTTGAACATCGAGTAGAGATACCGAACTTTTATATACTACTGCGCATAGTGCTTATGTTAGCACCGAGAAAGGTATATATGGTTGCAACTAAAACCACTTAGCACGGCTCTCGCACGGACGAATAGCAGTTGAGCCGCCGTTGTGTGGGTGGCACTTGTATTTATTTTGAGATGCCGGCATTAAAAATGTCGTTTTGCAGAAATTCTGGTGTTGGAGTCAGCGTTGGCGTCCTTCATTCATTCACATGTAGGGTTTAACGCCCTAAAACCACTATATGATTATGACAGACGCCGTTGCGAAGGGCTCGGGAAATTTCGACCTCCTGGGGTTCTTTAACGTTCACACAAATCTAAGCACACGAGCCTACAGCATTTCCGCCTCCATCGGAAACGCAGACGCCACAGCCGAGATTTCATCCCGCGACCTGCGGCTCAGCAGCCGAGTACCTTAGCCACAAGACCACCGCAGCAGGACAGCGTTGGCTACGTTGGTTGGGAGTGAAAAATGATCATCCTTTGCGTGAGCGAAAAATCGAGGAGGATGCAAATAAACTAAAAGTGACAAAAAAACCGTGAGCCGAGTGGGAACCGAACCAGGCTTGTTTGCGGGGTAAGCGGATGTTCTACCACACAGCCACGCCTCTTTTCTTTTTCTTTGTTGCTTTGCATATCCAGACTGTTCTCATTTCACATATTTACATAATGGTCAAATTACAAGTGCGTCACAAAATACATCCACAAAATTTATTGAAGTACCGTCAGCTCTTAGCTGACTATTGATCAATACTTGGGCATTCGTAACAATGGTTTAGTGCGCAAAATTCAGTCTGGTACATTCTCTTGGCCCTTCAGCACTTCAAAAAAATGGCACACAGATCCGAAAAAATATTGGCGCACAGATACATACGTGTTTTCAAAGGCACATCGGGTTTTCCGTATACTGTGCAGGCCTAGAAACATGATTAGATCAAAAGGTACGCCTGCCTCGTTTTTGAACGAAAGAAAACGGATACCGTGTGGACTTGACGGTACTTCTTTTTTTAAGTTTCTCTGCAATATGTTCCAGAAAAAGATCCCACTCCAGCAATCTATAAACACGCGTTCAATTGTTTCCGGTTAACTACACAAATGGCGATGTCTGCTTCATGAGACGTATATTCCCCTATCCTGCAGCCACGTTTCAACTGGTAAGGTACCAGTATGTATTTTAAAGAAAAAAGTTTTGACCCCTGGCGCTACAAGCATTCTTTTAACACGTTTCAGAACATCCTGTCCTGTGTCTTGTTACGTTTGGCCCGGCAATTCGTCTGCGCAGACGCCATTGTGCGTAAGCCGGTCTGCTAGGATGCTTTCAGCACCATCGGCGCCCAGTCAGCTAGACGCTATCCTGTAGAGGTTCCAGGTAGTGGTTGGGTCTCAACGAGAGCTTCGCGAGACATCCCTTTTGTTAAACGGGTCGAACAGCATGAGGTGGCGCCACTGTGGCAGTTCTGGCCACTGTACTGTTTTATCTAGCACTAGTACTAGTACTCTTTGCACTTGTACTCTTTTATTTAGTGCATGACACAATGTCATAATAATACTGATTGTTGGCCTAGTTGGTATTTACTTAATGGCATGATTTGGCCGCAAAAGAGACACACACAAGAAAAGGAACACTCAAACGACAAGCACAGGCGGCACTTCCAACTAAAGCAGACTAGGTGCAGACCCAGACTTAAGTACGAAAATATAGACATGCGCAGTCTTCATACAGCCTTACGCTATCCAACAATCAAACAATCTTGTCTCCGAAGCATACAACGTCACCGACGGTTCGCTGATACACCTTTCACCTTTCTTTTTAATGTAATAGGCTTCCATCAGCTCACGCGCAGTTTTGTACCTGCTTCTACCCAGAATCTTAAACTCATTAAAACGTGGTACACACCCACAGGCTTTACAGTGCATAGGCAAATGCGCCAAGCCATCGTTCATTAAATTTTCCTCGCGCCAAGAAAGGTGTAATGCCGTATGACTCTTGCCAATCGAAAATAGTTAAGCGTGGTATAGCTACGCTCTGCCTGGGATCTACTCTCGAGAAATCGTGCACGCACATGACGCAGGCATCATTCGGAAACCAGATCCAGCGTCTTTTAGCTGCGAATTTCCCTGACTCGCTATTGACAGCTGTCTCCGAAGCGCTTTTGCGGAAAGCTAAGGGTGATGTTACTAGAGCTGCCACGGGGGAACAAAGAACCGAAACCGTAAGACCTGCAGTGATTCCTTATGTTCATAAGGTCTCCCACAACCTGAAAAAGGTAGCAGGCCGGTATGGGGTACCTGTCGCCTTCTCTGCGCCCATAAAGCTGGCTCAGCTGTGCCCGAGAACTGCTCGGGAGGTGGAGGCGAGCCGTCAAGGGTGCGGCAAAAAACACGCCACGATGTACGGGAGATGTGCAAAAGGCGTTGTTTATGAGATTCCCTTTTCGTGTGGCAACTCGTACATCGGGATTACCGGGCGCTGCATCAATGAACGAGTTAGGGAGCACGAATTAAATTTAATGAACGATGGCTTGGCGCATTTGCCTATGCACTGTAAAGCCTGTGGGTGTGTACCACGTTTTAATGAGTTTAAGATTCTGGGTAGAAGCAGGTACAAAACTGCGCGTGAGCTGATGGAAGCCTATTACATTAAAAAGAAAGGTGAAAGGTGTATCAGCGAACCGTCGGTGACGTTGTATGCTTCGGAGACAAGATTGTTTGATTGTTGGATAGCGTAAGGCTGTATGAAGACTGCGCATGTCTATATTTTCGTACTTAAGTCTGGGTCTGCACCTAGTCTGCTTTAGTTGGAAGTGCCGCCTGTGCTTGTCGTTTGAGTGTTCCTTTTCTTGTGTGTGTCTCTTTTGCGGCCAAATCATGACACAATGTCATACCTCGACAACTGATCAACGGAAAGTTTGTACACTTTTATTGAAATCAAACGTTTAACACTGAGACTGAACATCCCAGTGTTTGCCCAAATGCAAGGAGATGTATGATACCTTGAATAAAGTGTGCCGTATAAGGCACTCGAAAAAGTTTCCGTCCCTACCATCTTGTAGAAAAACGACCAGTACAGAACATAGGGACGAAACGGAGACCAGCACCGGGCGCCGAGCTGGCGAGACGGTGTGGGGAACAGGGGGGGGGGGGGGCGTTTTTGTTTTTTCGCTTTCCTTTTCTTCTTCTTCTTCTTTTTTTTCGTGCTCGCGCCCGTCGCTCAACGGGTCTGAGTAAGCTGATGCCGGCTCCGGGCAACAGGCTGGTGCGAAAGAGGTGGTGGCTCCCTCCTTTTAAATGCGAAACATTTTTAAGCGAACTACGGTGACTTTGAGCGTATCTATCTATCTATCTATCTATCTATCTATCTATCTATCTATCTATCTATCTATCTATCTATCTATCTATCTATCTATCTATCTATCTATCTATCTATGTATCTAGCCACCTACGACCTTTAGCTCTCCTGAAAGTTTCGATAATGATATTGATACCAAACTTGGTATGGCATAGCATGACTGCATGTAGAACATACTTGGATAGTCATAACATGAAAATCATGAAATGTATGTTATGAATGCCACGATTTACATTTCATGGTCCTGCAGCTTTTGCGGTGGTTTCGTTCACATGGCGTATTGCAAAGCTGGTATGGTAAGACATGATTGCATGGCGAATACAAGTGACAGACTCTAACATTAAAATCGTGACATGCGCGTCATGTAACAACATGACTACATGCCACGCTCACGATGCGCTCGCGGTCGTTTTGCTACGTCACATATACTAAACTTCACCTTACAGTACGTGAATGGATGACGAAGGTATGTGACTGGTGCAAACATGCTAATCATCAGATGCGTGTCATGTAACAACATGACTACATGCCACGCTCATGATGTGCTGGCGGCCGTTCCGCTAGCTTCACTTATACCAAATTTGGTATTACGGGACGTGAATGGATTGCGAAGGTATGATACTAGTGCAAACTTGATAAACATGAGATGTGTGGCATGTAACAACATGACTGCATGCTGCGCTCATGATGCGCTCGCGGCCGTATCGCTAGTTTCACATGGACCAAACTCGGTATTACGTGACGTGAACAGACGACATAGGTAAATGACGCATCCAACGTGATAAACATGATATGCGTGTCATGTAACAACATGACTACATGCCACACTGATGATGCGCTCGTGGCTGTTCAGCTAACATCACATATGCCAAGGAGGAGGAGGAATAAATGATGAAGAACAGGGAGGTTAGCCACACATATGCCAAATTTTGTATTACGTGACGCCAATGAATGACGAAGGTATGTGACTGGTGCAAACATGATAATAATAAGATGCGTGTCATGTGATAACATGCTACATGCCACAGTCAGGGCGCCAATACATCGTGACGCGGTGCGCATGCTCACCGGCGTTCATTTCGGCTCGTCACCAGGCCTGGGAAGCCTCAAGTTCTACCCATCACCGATGGGGGGCAAAAACATCGACAGCTGAAGAAGTACCATGGTGGCTCCATTCAAATCTGTCCTCGGGGAATCCAAAAAATATGCTAGTGGCACCATAGTAAGCTCAAAATTCAAAGCGATTTGAGCAACTATTGTTGCAACAAAAAAAGCGCGCTGTTTTCCATATAATTGAAGGGTAACATTTGAATTCCGCGTTGTGCGTAGCACATATGACCACTGAATTTGTCTAGAGATGGCGGTGCCATGCGATTTCTAATATTTATTCTCTTATCTGTGATGGGGACGAAGAGAAAAGTTTGGCCCCGTTTCTGCATCTAATGTGCAAATGTCGTCGAAAGACGGTAGTCTTGCATGGGGAGAGAGTGAACAAAATATTTATTTGGTGTTCTGCGGAAGAAAAACGGTGAATAGTATTCCGGAGGCGCTCGTTAGAGTGCTTCGAGCGTGCAGCGGAGGCGAACGAGCGCATCAAATCACGTCACACTTGAGACATGAGCGCCATATCTGGCAGTTTTATTTGGAAAACAAAGCGTGTGGCCCTGAGACGGGTATGTGCGGCCGTCTCAGAGGTGATAAGGTGTAGAACGCAATGCGACGGGTAGGTGCCATTACCGTCTCGTCTTAGCAAAGCGTTGGAAACACTCGCCTTTATGGGCAAGCGTTGCATGGTCAGCGTAGCGTGATAAGCGCTACGGTTCCTAAAATTACTGATGTATGTACTTCCAGCAAAAGACGCACATGCAGAATATATGCGTGTTGTTATAGTGTCCCAAACATTCGCAATAATTCATTTTTATATGACACTGCGCAAGTATGAACGCTGAATCTTGAGCAACATTGGTGGGCGCTGCGGATGGAGTCAGCCGTTTCAAGTACCCGGTGTCGTTAAGAGCGGACAATCCGACAAAAGTACAGACAGACAGACAGACAGACAGACAGACAGACAGACCAAAATTTTTGCGTCGAAGGTCCTCAAGAGCGACCATCGTCTTTAAAATAGCAAAAAGCAGGGGTGATAGTGGGCACCCCGGTCTCACTGACCGCAGCGCAGGTATATGGTCACCAGCAGTTTATTTATTACCAATCTCGTCGTGCATCCTGTGTAACCCATGCGCACTTCATCGCTAATCAACCTCCCTAAGTTCGTGTGCTCAAGTAATGAAAGGAGCAAGTCGTGGGGCACGCGATGAAATGCCTTTCCGAGGTCAATTTGAAGCATGGCAATATTGAGATGCATAGCGTCACAACTTTCTAGGATTGATCGTGCAATGTTTATGTTGGTCATTATTTTTCTTTCCTTCATGCCACAAGTTTGGTCGGACCTAGCCAGTTTTGCCATAAGTGTTTGGATTGTTCTGGCCAATATTTTCTTTAATATTTTATAGTGAACATTAGGCTGGGTAATTGTATATATGAAGTAACACTTCTTAATTTCGCGGGATCTTCTGTTTTAGGTATTAAGACCATGTGGGCTGACAAGAAGGATGGTGGAAGTAGTTTACATTTAAAAGCCTCATTAAATACCTCCTTCAAAATACGTGAAAAAACATCTTCGAATTCTTTGTATAGTGCAGCACTCAGGCCATCAGGTCTCGGAGACTTACCATTGTTTCACTTATCAATTGTTTTTTTTTTCATTTTTTCGCTCTGTTATAGGCAATTCCAAAGTTTTCTTCCTTCCGTCATCAAGTATTGGCATTAATGAAATGAAATCACCATCAAAATGATCTGCGTGTAAACTGATTGGGGCGAATAACTCCTTGAACATTCGAAAATTGCACCGGCTGTTTCTTTTTTCGTATGGTACCTTGTTCCTTTATAATATATTTCTCTTATTTCACTTTCACAAGCATCTCTCACCTCAGTTCCAAGAGCTCGTTTTATTGGCATTTCTTCCGCTATCAAGTTTTCTGCTCTGAGCTTGAATCAATGCTCCGAGATAACGCTTTGGTCCATCAAGTCTAGCTTCTCTTTAGTTCTGTTTATCTCCTCTGAAAATGTAACGGCCTGGATAGCAAGTTTTCACGCAAGTGCACTTCAAGTTCTTTTTTAGCATGTCTCAGGATACTGGCTCTCCAAAGTGTTTTCAGTTTAATGGTTTGTTTAAATAGTTCCCACTTGTGTCCCCGGGATTCAAGTGTTCTATTTCATAAGTCTTCTATGCCCTTTCGCAAAAAAGCGATTAATTGCTTCATCCTTTATTAGCTTTACATTAAATTTCTAGAGGTCCCAAGAGAAATGTTTGTTATTCCTTTTATGTTTACTCATTGAGGATGAAACCAAACATCGATCACTAAGTGTAACAAATGTAATTCTGTAGTTATGGCACGAAGGAATGATTTCAGAAGACACGTATACTCTTCAAGTCTAGCATGGCTTGAAGGCTGAAAGTGGGTAAACATTACCTATTTTTCACTGCTAAGACCTTCACCTACGTCTTCTAGCTGAGCCTTCGCCACCATATCAATTAGAACGGCGGTGCTTGAATCGCTTTGTGGCCTTAAACTGAATTTATCTATACTCGAACAAACTTACTTGAAATCCCCAGCAAAAATTAGTTTACGTTCACATTTCAAATACACATCAAGTTTTTAAAAAAAGAACTCCTTATTATCTTCAAACACAGTGCGTGCATACACACAGACTACTCTTCATTTTTCTCTTGGTAAGGATAAATCACATATAATAAAACGACCCGCCTCGCAGGTAGTTACAGACTTCACTTTCGCATCAAGGCTATGCCGAATCAACAAGAGGCACCCTGCAGACGTACCCACCGAGTGACAAGCGCACACATCAAATAGCCTCGTGAAACGCTGCACCATTCGCTCAGCGTGCTCTTCACTTTCTACTTCAGTTTCGTGCACAGCGACGATGTCTAAAAGTTTTCTATAAAAGGCGTTAAAGCTGGTTTTGCCGCCGTTTGACAGAAAGCCCACGTACATTTAGCGTCGCCAATCTAATCGTCACCGTCGTGATGAGAAAAAAAAAATGGCAGCATATCCACGGGGTGAATGATGGAGAGTGGGGCGAAGCATTCGTCCGTTCATTCGTTCTTGCTTCCGTCCGTCCATGCGTCTGTCTGTGTGACCATGCGTGCGTCCATCCGCCCGTCCGTGCGTGCATCTGTTCGTGCGTCCGCACGTCCATCTGTGCGTCCATTCCTGCGTTCGTCCATGCATCCGCCCATGCGTCCATCCATGCGTCCATCCGTCCATGAAGCCATCCATGCATCCGTCCACGCATATGTCTGTGTGTCCGTTCGCCCATCTAGTTGACACTCCAAGTACCACCATCTCGCACCTTTTCATCATATATTCCGCATATAGAAGCACCACTGTCCCGCGCACATTTCAAGGACTAAACGAGAGGTGGCACACGCACACTTCCTTACGGCTCGCGCTTCGTGTCTACTTCCAACCTTTAACCACCTCGAGTTCATGGTATATACTAGTTCACTGTATTCATGACACTGTGGCCCAACGGTCACTAAACCTTTCTAAAACCAAGGAGGTTACGCCCTGCGTGTGTAACGTAGCAACCTTTTCTTGTCAGATAGTGCTCAATGTACATGCCAATGGCTGCTAATTGGGAATTGAGTAAACATCATGTTTCCAATAAACTTCTGGCTAGGTTCCACATATACTCTCACTTTTAGGTACAAAACGCGTGTATATACAGTAGTACGTACGTACATACGGGCAGATGTATGTATAAATATGACTGTACTATATGAATATATCAATATGTAGGTATGTGTCTTTTCGGATATGTAATGAAAAGAGCCTCGATGTCTGAATGTGTGGCTATGCACCCTATTTTTTAATTTATATGTCACCTATTTTTGCTTTTATGCTATTTCTGTGTTCTGTTATTATGCTGCTCCTTGTATGGGGATAGTTATTATTTAATGTAGCACTTTTTGCTTAACTTTTATCATTTCGCGTAGCGAAGCCACGTCAGGCCGAATGGCCTTTAGCTTCGCTTCGTTTTTCTGTATCTCTCCAGAAAAAAAATATGTTGATTCATTCGTTCATTCGAAAGAGAGACAGGAGAATTCGGCTTTTAGAGATTCACGGTTACCCGAATGACCCCGCGGTGCTCCCCCCCCCCCCCCCTCATCATCACTGGCTTTGTGGATATGCGATAATTTTCTTCATGTCATGACTCCAAAGACATATTCGGCAACCCTTTCGCTCTACCAAACCAATTCTGGTGTACTCCAAGTTAAGGACGGGATAACATGAGAACACAGACAGACAGACAGACAGACAGACAGACAGACAGACAGACAGACAGACAGACAGACAGACTGACAGACAGACAGACAGACAGACAGACAGACAGACAGACAGATAGACAGATAGACAGATAGATAGATAGATAGATAGATAGATAGATAGATAGATAGATAGATAGATAGATAGATAGATAGATAGATAGACAGACAGACAGACAGACAGACAGACAGACAGACAGACAGACAGACAGACAGACAGACAGACAGACAGACAGATAGATAGATAGATAGATAGATAGATAGATAGATAGATAGATAGATAGATAGATAGATAGATAGATAGATAGATAGATAGATAGACAGACAGACAGACAGACAGACAGATAGATAGATAGATAGATAGATAGATAGATAGATAGATAGATAGATAGATAGATAGATAGATAGATAGATAGATAGATAGATAGATAGATAGATAGATAGATAGATAGATAGATAGACTATGCGAAGGAAAGTATGGGTGAAATATCAGGAGTAATTTTATTGTACACTTGAAGAAAGAAAATTGGATGAAATGATCACTTGCCGTTGGTAGTGACTGAACCTGCGATTTCCGAATAACGCATTTGATGCTCTACCAACTGGCCCCAGCATCTGGCAATGCGCCATAGTTCTTACTTTACCCACCGCCGTTTTTGTTTGTGTAGGTTTATATGTCCCTAGAAGGACCTGGAAGGACACTGCGAAGTCGCCGATTGGGACAGTCCTTGCACGTGTACTGCTACTATCAAGAGAAATAAAAAAGAATATCAAAATAGAAAACCACTACAGTCCCCATTACCAGTTTCCTTGGCCCGAATACCTTTTATATATTTGATCTTTTTTCTCTCTTCATTTTTCCGAATTCCTCAAAATAAGAACCTATTTTCAGACACGACGGAAAGCTGAAGACGCCTGCAAGAAAGATTTGGCAAAATTCAAAGAAAAATGCCCGCAATCGATAAAATACGAATGACGTCACTGGATGTTTTTAGAATGGTGATGGAGCGTCGATGCTTTTTCGTCTAAAGTTCTCGAAGAAAGAAAGGAAAACAGACAGCTGGGACGAAAGTAAAAAAGAAATAAAGAAAAAAGAGATAGAGAATGAAAGTTGGTGAGGAGGGATAAGACCTTCGTTAAAACTATACCTATACGGTCATTAGATCCCAGTTTCTTTTTAAAACATTCTTTGAATCAGGAAAGGGTTTTCATACGTAGTGCTCTAGTGGTCTTTGTTCTTTTTTCATCTTATGACATTTTATTCGGTAATAACTCAGTTTAGAGCGGGTTCTGAGACGGGTGCGCACACCCGTCTCAGAGCCACGCGCTTTGTATTGCAACAAAGCTGCCAGGTGGCGCTCATGTTTCACGTGTGACGTGACTTGATGTGCTCGTTCGCCTCCACTGCACGCTCGAGGCACTTCAACGCAGCGCCTCCAGAATGCCATTCACCGATTTTCTTGCGCAGAACATCAAATAATTGTTTACTCTCTCCACACGCAATACTATCGTCTTTCGACGACATTTGCAGATTACTTGCAGATACAGGGCGAATTTTTTTATTGTAGCCCTAAAAAGCTCCCAAATTTTCATTACTCTTCAGGAAGTGAGCTTCGCGTGGCGGTGACCTCGCGATTGGGCCGAAAGGCGTAAACAAGCCTAGACATTGGTAGACATTTGAAAATAACGCGAAGCAGTAAAGGATATTTGAATACAACGCCAAGCAGTTAAAAGCACTTTTGGATTCCTCACCACGATAAGCTTTTTATAGCTTTGGTGTGTTGTCTCGTAAGACGTCATGCTTTAGTTTCTAATACTTCCACAAGATCATATTCATAGTTACAGCAGTAAACATCTCAGGATTGGCAGGAGCGATATGATCAAGTGGGTGTCGAAAGAATGCATAAAGTGCACCGATATTACTGTGATTCTGTGGACTGCACTTCAATATCTTCCTGTGTTCTTGTAGTTTTCTCCTTGAGTTTTCATTCATTCGACTGCTATTTACGAAAATGTCGGTTTGACTCCCGGCCACCCTGGCCACGTTGTGATTGGAATAAAACGACCTGACACGTGTGTGCTTGAATAATGGTAAAAAACCCCGCTGATCAAAATATACACGGAGCGCTCATTGTATGGCTTGCTTGGTAATCTTGTCATGGTTTTCGGACGTAACTTTCCGAAACTGCTATCGTCATTTATTCTTTTTTTTTACTTTTTGTGCCTGCTCGTCGCACCTAGTACATATTTATTAGTCAATCACTGAAGATGAAATACCATACTCGTTTATACAGATATAAAGATAAGTCAAACCACAAAACACTTTTTTAAATGCGCGTCGAAGCGTCATTTGAGGTTTTACGAGTAAAACATTGTTCCGCTCCATTGCACTGAGAAATATAGTCAAATAGCGAGTAAAACAAAGCAACATATTTTACACATGTGACTTACAATTGCAGAGTTTCACTATACCCATTAGCAGAGCAGCTCTTTTAGTTAGGTGCGTTTCATTGTGTTGTAGTTTGACTTTCTTGTCCCTGTTTGGTACTGCGCCTCAATCGGCATTTACCACTACTCCGTGCGAGAACTTAATGAGCATCAACGACCAGGTGGCTTAAGGCGCTGATATATATCTGTACATAACGAGATGAAATTAAAGATAATGATATTAGGTTGAACTTTTTTTAAGTATTGCTTGGGCACGCAGCCTTTTTGTTTTTCCTTTCACTGTCCCTCTCCCGGTCTTTTTCTTGTTTTCCTGTTTTCCGGCTATTTGAAAATTCCTCAGTTCTCTGTTTCAGCACGCCAGCTTGGTTCAGCTACGGGTCGCATCAAAGTCGAATACAAGTAATTTCAATAAAATGGAATGAGCACAAAAAGAAAGGCGCAGCTCATGCGGTGAATTCAATTTACCGTTGTCGTTTCCACAATATAAATATGATCCCAGTGCCAGTATTTGTTGATCTACTTTATGGATGCGAGAGCACTAAAGGACAAAACGAGAAAATGGCACTAGAGGCACGACAACTTGAAGAAACAAGCACAACGTGCGCGACGCATGTGACGCAGAAGCTAATAGAGATTGATTTCGCTCCGATAAGGGGAAAAGATTCATATCTTATGCTAGCGCGACGCACAACTTGGGCACTGTTGGTTGTACATAAAAAGTTCTACATTATGCCCATTTACGGCTACACATACTATATGTTTATAGGGTATAATAACAGCCCATTACCATTCCACATCTTTTAAGCAGCGGGTAAAGTATTGCTTTCCCAAGAAATAAAAAAAGTATTTTGCATAGCAGCATTGTAGTGTAACATAATGAGAGACACGTGGGCGGACGAGTGTTAGGGACGGCGCTCACCATCGGCGATGATACGTGTACAAAAAAAGGCGTAGTTTTGCCGAAAGTGCGAAGGAAAAATGCAATACAACATCCGAACACCGCCGGAACAATGCAGCTTTAGAATTGGGGAACTAATGAGCTATGGGACCTAAGAAATCATCGAGCTACCAAGCGAAGGCGCGGAACAAAAGCCGCTCTTGGACTCTGGCGCTTGTGTTTTTCGAAAACACTTAGCATCCCCCTTTAGGTGAGAACGAAGCTGGACGCGGGTTGTTAAGCCACCGCTCCTTAGACCAGATCGTCCCGCGAACAACGTTCTAGTATGCTGCCCCCTCATCATATAACCAGATACATAAATGAAGATGGACCGCCATACCATTTTGAAGCTTGCATTACAGCCCAGGAGGGATAACGAGGTCTCCACATGTCATGCAAGCTCTATGTGTCTCTGTTTCATGATCAGTACTTTCCACTTCATCGTTTTATACGTCCGGCATCCCACAATAAATAAGCACCTCTTGAGCGCATTGCAATTCTCCTCGGCACGCTTTAGTACTGAGAGGGTTTCCTCCTCAAACTGAGATGGCGGCCGCCATATCAACGTAGAGCTACATTTTAAAGGCGATAGCCTTTCTTGGGGTCCTTCGACGCAAAAATTTTCGTCTGTCTGTCCGTCGTTCCGTCTGTTCATTCGTCTGTCCACTCTCACCGGCATCGGGTACTTGAAACGGCCGACCGCATCCGCAGCGACCACCAATGTTGCTCAAGGTTGAGCATCCATGCTTGTGCATTGTCAATTAAATAGCAATTATTGCGCATGTATGAAGCACCATAACAACACCCATATATTCTGCATATGCATCTCTTACTAGAAAATGCATACATAAGTATTTTTAGGGACCATAGCGCTTATCACGCTGCGCTTACCATGCAACGCTTGCACGGAACGGGGAGTGTTTCCAGCGCTTTGCTAAGACGAGATGGTAGTGGCACCTACCCTTCGCCTCGCGTTCCACAGCTTATCACCTCTGAGACGGGCGCGCGCGGCCACACGCTTTCTTTTTCAAAAGAAACTGCCAGATGGCGCTCATTTCTCACGTGTGACGGGACTTGACGTGCTCGTTCACCTCCGTTGAACGCTCGAGGCACTCTAACACAGGGCCTTCGGAATACCATTTACCGATTTTCTTGCGCAGAACATCAAATAAATGTTTTCTTCACTCTCTCCACACGCAAAAGTATCGTCTTTCGACGACATTTTCAGATTACATGCAGATACGGGGCAATTTTTTTCGCTCAATTATCGGAGGCGTTGCGCCCAAAGTGGGCGTTTAAGGAAGGCCCTGGACGGTACCATCAAACCGTGATGGGCTATACGTAACAAGCCTGAAAGAAGAGAGGGAAATCGCTCAGGCTCTAGCCCTCTTGATGATAAAGAAAAACCCATTCTTCGTCGTTTTAGCAAAGCAGCATGGCCCGCAAAGTTCGTGCAACATGAAATGGGCCATTGGAGTCAATTTCGTGGCCCAGCTATTCTTTGTCGTCGCAACGATCATTTAGAGAGCCATCTGTAGAGCGCTTCGCCACAGACGCTCCAGCTGTTCTTACTCCTCCTTTTTTTTTGCTTTTGCCTTTAGCGTTACTCGATGGTATCTCGGGTGTTTTTAACCGACACAAAAGAGGCCTACCTCCCGATAACACCTCTGCCACTAATGTAAGCTTTTTATCCCACTCGTATTTTTTCTTAACATATATCACGACATACGACACCAACCGCTAACTGCTTTCCTTCGCTGTATTTATTTCCCTCCATTTTGTAAGCAGCGTAAGTTTATCTGCTGGAAAGACATCAGATGGCGGCGTTCTGCTCAGTGATGGTCTTTTCTCTGTAACTGCCAACTTCTCTCTTTTGTGACTAACGTCTACGAGAAACGGTGGCAAAAGCATGCACGGCGCTTATCAGTACCTCCACATCATCGAATAACCCATTGTTATGAGTGGCAAGGAAAAGACCAGGTCTGCAATGGATGCATATCAGAGTACCAGACCAACGCGGCCTGCTTTCCGCTGAACGCAAGAGGTGTCCTTTTGCGCTGCTTTCATCAGCATCGCTGGGTCAGGCAGTCGGCGTTTGACAAGAAGCGCGTGTATGGATTTTTCTTCACTCTGAAGTTCTCTTTACAAAAAAACTTCCCGCAGAGCAATTATTTCTAACCACGGTCGAACTATTTCAGTGGTTGTGATCTTTGATTGGATAAAATCTTTGTCATCTCATGTTGAACAGTGGACTGGAGCTCGTCGCTGTCATTGGTGCTGGAGAAGTAAACTACGCCCTTTTTCCTTTCTTTACAGAAGATATGTTATATGTCTTTTGAAGGCTGCAGCAGAGCACGCCAGTCCGCATCATCGCGCAACCCCAAATTTTCTCTGTTTTTTTTGCCGAGAAGGCAATATGTCATCATCATAACAACATCAGTATTTGCGTGAAAAAAGAAAAGTGCAGGAGAGTTTCCAAGGTTAAGAACTCGCTGCTGATGGATTGACTGTCAATAAAGATTCTCAGTTACCACGCTTCTTATTTTCCAAGCAACAATGTATTCTGCAGCAGCATCGGTCTTGTTCTATAAGAAAGGCATTCCTTTGGTTATGTTGCAGTTGTAGAAATATTCGGGAGCAGGGGCGTAGAAGTTTAATACGAGGGGTGACAATCACACTATCCCGCAACTTTTGCGTAAGTTCTTCTGTGTGTTTTAACGTGTGCGTGTATGTAATATGGAGATGGTAAATTGAAAAGAACAGGGGAGGAGCTGTGTGGTACCTCCAACGCTCCCGTACAAGCTCCCAACGCCAATGCGTGGGAGCATAAGAATGCGTTACGGAAGCCAAAAAAAAGAAGACAAAAAGTCTTCTTATAAAGTGACTGCCAAAGTCGGCACTCGGCTTCATTCAGGACGGATTTGTAGCGTCCAGATAAATGAGGCTATTACTTTCTCACATTTTTACGACACTGATAATATAAACGTCAAAGGCAAACATTATCTGAAGAATAGTGTAGCTGTCATGACAAAGCGAGGGTAAGTGACATTAGACTGCACAAACAAATTGAAATATATAAAGAAACTTACTGCAAATTACAAAACATGCAACGTCCATACACAAATACTTCCACTGCTACGAAAAATTGACTGCGCTTTGCCTGTGCAGCTTTACCGCACAGGCAAAGTAATATACGCGATAGCAACAAATGGGAAGGTCACGCGCAGAATGACAAGCAGATCGAAACGTGCTCCGCGTTTCACACGCACAAATGACGCACAAAACTTACCGACGGGTACAGATTAATGTAAATAAGCGCCTCAGTTGTTACAACGCTGTGTCTGGAAAGCAAGCCTTTTTCACAAACAGAGATTGTGCAACAATTGCAGTGACCTTTGTGCGTCCAGTAACTACAACAGAATCATTCCGGCGAAAGCCCAAGGCCAGCCAAGACGTACGATTGTCCCCCACCACGAGATAAAGGCGCGCACTAGCGCCCTGCTTCTCCGCGGGGTCAAGTACGCCCGGAAGATGAGAGCGCGCGCCGCCGCGTCGTTACGATGTGGCGACGCGTGCTCATTTCGCCATCTTGTTGGTAATGCCTAAACACCAACACCAACATCCCCGTCACCAACAGTGAGTGATAGATACAAATTGCTTGCCGTTTGAACGTTGAAAGAGGTGCTCCTTCGTGGCTCAGTGGTTAATGCCTCGCACTCAGAAAGTAGATTTCCCACGTTAAATTCCACGAGCCAGAGTCTTTGTAAGAATTATTTTTCTTTCTTAAGTCTTTATATATAGAGATATCAATACATGTACGGTGAGTGAAGCTCACGCTGGCAACAAAATCTAGCCGAGGGTGTCAATATAATTGTTATCGCAATAAAAAAGCCACCCTACAATGCCTTCAATAGAACACGTACGAGCAGCGAGACTGTAATTTTCGGACATGTTCATCGTCTTAAGAAGCAGAAAGAAACCTGGACCCAGCAGTAACAAAAGTGGCTATGCAAAAGAAAAAATGAAAATCCTTGGCATTCTGAGCAGTAAATACGAACCAACTCTACAATGTTTTTTTTTCAACATTTTGTCCAGCCTCAATGGCGCATTCTTCACCATCAACGTTCTTTTTCTGTATACGGTGTAGTACGGGCACTGTATACAAAAGTAACAATCCTTTGTGGTTCCTTTTTGTGTCAAGAAGACCAGAAATCCCAGTTGTGGTGTGCACTTGCTTCTATGGGCATGCATGATGCGCATATGTAGTACGACTATGCAACTCTAATGATAGTCCTAAGGATCGACGCACGCAGAATCATCTGGAGTCATCCCAACCCCGTTTTGTGTTTTTTTTTTGCATGGATCAGCTGTGGTGAACCTGCCCCAGTGCAAGAGACAGATTTTGCACAAACTAAACACTTTACGTTTACAGACAGTATCCGAGAGTCGCAAAAATGAGTTCCTGCTTAGTGGTGATTTTCTCTGAATGCACTATTTCTCACGAATGAACAAAATGTGGCGTTGCGAAGGAAACTTGTGGACGCTGACGTGCATTGTGTTTTTCGTATCCTCGAAGTTTTCCGAATCGCATAAGCAGTCGCACAAGGAAGATGACAGATAGCAGCCTTTCATTATCTTTTAGTTCTTCTTTATATTCATATAAAGCTACAGAGGAACTATAATAAAAAAGTGGAGCCAGCCTGTACTCCTCGATAAATGACGCGAAACAAGAGGGTAAAAGATGCTTTCTGGTTGAAACACGTCGCATTTTTTTTTTCCAAAGGACTAGGGAGTTGAGCGCATCGTCAAAAGTGAATAATTCTATTCCAGTTTCCCGCCGAACAACCTCTTAGGAACTACGGCGTGCGGTGAGCTGTTTCTGATTTAGGTGTTATTTGTGTTTGATTGTTTGTGGTTTCATACAGTCATTTCAAACAGCAAAGAAATCAGCATATTGCGTCTCTCATAATCAAATGGTGGTTTTGAGACGTTAAACCCCACAAATCAATCAGCATATCCACTTAGTGAATAATTATGAGTGGGACGAAGCATCCTCCAGTGCGCCTGTCCACCCGTGTGGTGATCGAAGCGTCCGTCCGTCCGTGCGTCGAACAGACTGAGAGGCTGACAGGACACGGCCAACAGATGATTCAAAATTTGCCAATAAAACCCTCCAAAGCTTCGCTCCACTCATCATCCTTCACTCTGTGGATATGCTGTGAAGTGGTTACTACATGCATGCATACACAGAGGGGATAACCGACCCGCGACTTAAGGAGCTTCACCCCTAATAAGATGAGATTGGGATTGTTCGCTGCCATACAAAATGTGCGTGTTAGAGAGTCCGTTTCGACTGTATTACGGAATGAGAGACACGTGCTGCCATTTAAAAAATTGAAGAAAAAGAGGACCTTTAAATTGCCAAGAATTCGGTTGAAAACTTTGGTTTATTTTTTTCTTCTAAATAGGCTCATAGAAAAAGTTTGAATCTTGATATGCCTAAAAAAATATGGAACGTGAAATTGAAAGTGAATAAAGTGGTGCATGCTACTGTTTACTACAAAGTAACAGCGTCACTGCAGTCACAGCTTACTACAACATGTGCTCACAAATTTGATTGAGTCGAAAGTGGGTATAACAGATCTGTGCGTTTGAAAAACTCACAGGAATTTTTCGCCACTCAATGAACTCCTCCCTCCATTTCACCGCTACTAAACAGTTTCTGCACTTAACGTTGTTTTGTCCTGGCTCCAGAATTGCAGGTACTGCAAGCTTTGTCCCCCTCACCTGGCCTTGGATTGCCTCCGCAATCGGTGCATTTTTCCCCAAGCGTAGTTGTGATGTGCAGACATCAAGATGTGACGTCCCTTGATGTGGCGTTATACGCTCATACCTTGACGTCGTCGTTGTTGCGTCAACCGTGCTGACGTAGCCAATGGTGAATTTCCGCGTTCCATGAAACATCAGAGGCTTTGATTGACTTGGCTGATATGTGGGGTTTAACGTCCCAAACCACCCTATGATTGTGGGAGACGCCGTAGTGGAGGGCACCGGAAATTTCGACCACCTGGGGTTCCTTACCATGCACCCAAATCTGAGCACACGGACCTACAGCATTTCCGCCTCCATCAGAAATGCAGCCGCCGCAACCGCGATTTGATCCCGCGACCTGCGGGTCAGCAGCCGAGTGCCTTGGCCACCATAGACCACCGCGGTGGGGCAAGCATAAGAGGCCTTAAGGAAAACTCCTGCTGCTGCCACAAAGCTGAACACCGAATCAATAACATGTATCATTATGGCATACAATATCAAAGTACAGAAAGAGAGAGAGACTAGGTGAGGGGGTATTTTGATTGCATCTCTAACTTGCAAACACGTCAAGCACGATTCCTCGTGCACGCATATTTATACCAACTCTCGGGACATCAATGGCGGCCCTTCCACATAGGCGGGCTCGCGAAGGTATACAATAGCCATGAGACCGGCGTGGACTCGGTAATCAGCGGCCGACGAGTGGCACCGGACATGAATGACGCTGCCCGGTTTGACTGTTCAGATTTGTGGTATACCATGCTCGCGCGTGACAGGGTCTTCGGATTAGTTGAACAACGCTACGCTTTGTGCCCGCTGCGCTTATCTCCGTGGTGAAATGCAAATGTGAAATAAACTTTGAGGATGTACGCTCCGTTCCGCGCAACATGTAATGTTAGCTCAGCAATCATTCTTACCTGGTATGTTCAACTGATTTTTAGATTTTTGCACGCCGAATGCATGAAGTTATAATGAGGCAACCCTCAGTGATAGACTCCATTGCAATTTTTTACTTTAGAGAGATAATAATAATGATAATATGATTATTGTCAATAATATTATTATAATATAAATATAAAAAATTATAATAATACTAATATTAATATTTGGTTGTTTGCGTCCCAAAACCGCAAAGTGATTCCGAGGCTCGCCGAGACGAAGGGCATAAAAATTTCGACCAATTGGCTCCCTTAACATGAACCTAAATCTAAGTAGACGCGCGCCTAGATTTCTACTACACCAAGATGTGGTCCTCACATTAAAGATTCAATCTCGTGACCTTCGACTCACCAGTCGATTACCATAATACCACTAGACCACCATGGTGGGTCCAGGCTATTCTGCGTGGAATAATTGACGCCCTAAGATTTCTTCCTTGTAGACTAATGGAGCACTGTCGTGGTCAGAACAAACAAACCGTGCAACAGACGGACTCCTGGCTATGCTACAGTAGCCTGAAAAGAACGCTTGCACTCCCATAGTGAGAGGACTGCCGCATCCTCCGAGCCCAGCCCTTGCAGCAGCTACCGACATGCCTGCCTTCTTCCTCTCCGTTTATATAAACTCAGAATCCGATGATGATTGTAGGCACGCAGTGTGAGACCATCTTCGTCTTCTATTTTCAAGATATTTCCACCCGGGACATAGAAGCGAAAAAGATAGTATGACGCACAAGTGAAAAGAAAGGAATCCCACAATACAGTACAACATCGCCGAGCCATCGCACCAGCAGAGAGGTAGTTGAGATTCACGTCCCATGTAAGATGATAAGGAGGATGTCCCATTCTTGTGGTTTGCTGGCTGTGCAAAGGTCGATGCGTGATGCACTCAATGCCTGGTACTAACTTCCATTATGGTATTCACAAATTAGGCCTCTGTCGTTAGTCAAACGCGGTCCATGACATCCCCAATGCAGTTCGAAATCGGGATCAAGTGGAAGCTATGCGGATCTTAGCGAGGAGCTATTCTCTTTTATCTGTGTTTGAACTGCTTGAAGCAATTTCCCATACGAGTACCTGTGCTGTCCTGACCATGCTACTTACAGGCGGTCAGTATGGCATCGCATGTTCGGCTATCTGTGCTTCACCTATTCGTGGTCTAACGCCATGTTTCGAAAAGTTTTTCCGGCTCGCACTCTCTTTGGTTTCCGGCATTGTTTAGCGGTCACATGTGAATAGCTTCGTTTCTTTCTTTCCTCTGAATCTTGTCTTTTCGATGCAGTTATTCTACTGTTCCAAGCTGGTAGGTGCTTTCTCGTGCGCTTCTTCAGTCCTGTGCACATTTAGCATGATGGCTGCGTCTCCTCAATGGCAAAGTGCGGAAGTGCAGCTTCAGGCTTGTCGTATTGATAGCTTAATGAAGATGCGTTTGGCTCGTATCAATTTCGTGTCATCTTCGATTGTATCTGCGTGTTTGCTCTCCCATGAACATCGAATTTTGCAACGTTTGGTTTTCTTCTCTTCTTGACACACTTTTGGAGATTTCATAGCATCGGAGTCGGATCTGTCAAGAGTTTCAAACAGAATAAAAAGAAAAGTCTTCAGGGCTCCCGCAGCCAATAGACGACACTGCGTCAAGACCTAACACATGATTTCCGGCATAATTGTTCGACCTTGCTTCAAAGGGCTGCTGTTCAATCGGAGCTTGTATGAGTAGTTCTTTTTAGGCAAAACTTCTGAGAGTTTCATTGCTTAGGCAATGTTGTGAATCAGCAGCAGAACTAGTTACAGTGACAGTCTTCTCGCTTTTGATATTGACGTGCATTCTCTCGCCATACGAGTACTTCGAGTTCTTTTCAGACAACGTCTGTGAAATGCTGGCAGGTGCATACGAAGGTCTTTCTTCTGATTCCACTAATCGTAGTTAAATGCCTGTTATACTTACGACGTTCCAGTCGAAGTTCTCACAGGTCTCGGTGTCCGTTTCAAAGTCTTGAATAGGTATAACGTCATAAATCTGGCGGCCAATTTTTTGCCATTTCTGCCTCATCGATTCAAGATATGGGCAACATTCCTTGGGCTTGCCCTTCAGCGGTGCTGTAGACAAAAAATACTATGTCACTTTCTTTGAAGGCTACCTCAAAAGCGGTTCGCAGTGATCGTCGAGTATCTTGGAGTCGCTTCACGTTCTCGTCAATGATCATGCCTGTCTGCTTCACGGCCATCCATCTTACGCGTTCAATACGGCAATGTAGGCGGGGCGCAATCTTCTCGCACTAAAAGGCTTCAGTGATCCAACTTCGGAAATCCTGAGTTGCCTATCACCAGAAAAACATGGTACATCGTGTAAAGAACATTTGGTAGCTTCAGAGACTAAACCTGCAGGACAGGCACCATCGTAGCGAAAGGTCGTCGTCCTGGTCTCGCAGAGATCGTAGTTGGCGGTGAAGCCAAAATCTGGTATACGGGCGGACATATCGGTAGCTCCACTGGGGCTGTGCTGACAGGATTCGGCTGTCCTCTCTCTATGGGCATTCTAGCCTTGCGAACTTCGGGTCACCGTCTTGAACGGCAAGGGCAGGCCAGAGCAAATGTAAGCGTGATGGTCTCGCACCTCACGAACCTTCCGGCGACGGACGCTGCTTTCTCAATTAAAGAGTTGTCGTCACGGTCTCAGTTCCAGCCGGAGTAGTACTCTCAGGTTTTGGCATCAAATGTAAAACACAGAGACGGACAGCATGCCTGCCTTCTTCCTCTACGTTTCTCCCCACACTCAATCCTAATGATGATAGTAGGCGAACAGTGCGAGATTAACTTCATCTTCCCTTTTCAACAACGATCCCACTTGTGCAAGGTACTGTATGATGTGCAGTTTTTGTCTACTTCACCTTGAGCCCTCTTATTATATCATATTTATGTTCTTCCCGAATTACTTGCCGAGAGCAGGCTAGCACGCAAGAGGTACTCAAACCTCTACTCCTTCACTTTTCAGCAATGAAGGTCTTGCATTCAGCTTATTTTACTGTGATGTGTAATGGACACTCTAGGCGGGTTTATGCCGCGCCGTCACCATTCGTCTTCCGTATAAAGCGTAAACCAACAACATATCGGCTCCCGCGTCGTGTGCCCTCGCACGAAAAGCACGTAAGCGCTTTGAGTCAACGAGATTGAAGCGGAGGTGAAAAAAGCTCCCCACCTGCGAGTCGCAGGAAGGCTGCATGCGATAACGTCATCCAGCGTGCGAGGCCTGCAGTCGATGGCTCCTGAATTAGAAAGAAAACGCCCCGGCCACCTTTCATCGGACGAAGGAGCATCAGGAAAGGGAAAGTGAACTGCATCGCTCGAGCAGTAAATGACAACTTTGGTCATATGAGTGTGGTCCTGAGCACTGCCACGCGTGCTATACAGAAATACATCGGAAAACGCCTCGTGAACTTGCTGTGCTCCCACGGCTACGTCCCGATGTATTTCAGCAACTAATATGTAAACCACTTATGCCTCTGTAGGGGGCATCGTCACTTGAACACCGGATTGGTATTTTACGCGAGAATACATCCAAAAAAAGTTGGCTGTTAATCTTACTTAGCATGACATTTGAATTTTTTGTTATTGGATTCATTGCTTTGCCCTCAGCGACACTGAGTGCGTTTGTTTTGTCTTGATAAAGATAATGTCAGTCTCAAATATTCAAGTGAAAAAAACATTCACAACGCAAAACGACCGTCTTTATTTACCATGCTCCGCATATGCGCATGGAACATATACCGGCCCCTCGCTATAAAATATGTGGGCGCAGGTTACGCGCACTTGGCAAATGCCACTGTTTTACTATTGCATTTGTGCCCTTTGTTTGAAGCCGTCAGCTTGCAGGAGCTACCTAAAAGTGCATGAATTCTCGAACTTTTTTCTACAGTGGAAACTTCAGTGTTTTTTTTCTTTCTTTCGAGAAACTTTCATGGGCCATCGGCATTTTACGTTGATGTCCCCATTGTACTGTGTCCTCGTAGCATGTTGTTTTTCCAGCAACTAAAACAGGCATAGCGGGGTCAAAGTGTAAAACATGCAACGAAAAAGCGGGTTCACAACAAACTCTCGCAACAGAAGTTGTAAAACAAGCGCATACCTTCTAAGAGCGATTCTGTAGACGCAGATTTATTTCCCGAATATGCGAAAGCCGATCTCGCGTAAGTTTGAAGAGACTCCAAGCACGAATATACTTATGTTTCGAAATTTGCTGGGGCTTTCGAATGTGATCGAATAGATTTTTTTTTTTTGTAGTAAAGAAACTACCCCCAGAATCTTTCCCAGCACAGCGCGGTTTTCTTTTTGATTCAGGCCCTACTGCTACGATGTTTGTGTGTTGTGCGACAACTGAGTGACGGAAATGTGAACTGATTTCGTAGTGCTTCCTTATCTTTATATATATATATATATATATATATATGGTTGTACATTTTTTTTTGCTGTGCGGCATATATTCCACGTTATCGTGTTCATTTCATTGCATCTGGAAAAACTACGCCAAGAATAACCGATGGTTTAAAAGCAAAAAAAAGCTAGTATACTAACACGTAAGCAACATAAACAAAGATAGTAAAGGAGAGAAAGGTAGCTTCCGCGACGGCGTTCAATTTCCGGGATCCTGAATAACGAGTATGCGCTTATAACGCAACAGTCATATTTCTTCCTGTTCACATTTGTTCAGCCAACTATTCAATTTCTCTGCACCGGCACAGAGTAGTATATGCGGCCTGAGTATATGAGTAGTATATGTTTGTGCTCATTTGCCACTGTTTTCATAAAAATAAGAGTGTTCATTCTTTGGATATTTTCTTCACAAGCGGCCTTGGTTGCCTGCTCGGAACCCCATTGATCTCTTATGCGTCTTGAAAGCCTGCTGCTAACTGCCTAGCTCTTTTGTACTGTAGTCTCTCACGCATGAACATGTTGTAGTTTACAACACATCAGACCTATCTGCAGAGTTTGTCTCGACACCGCATGGAAGCAAACTTAACACTCAGTGCTCTATCCCCCGTAAGTGTCGGGCTACTAAAGCGGAACATAAGCCTGAAGTCCTGGTAGAATTTTCCTCATGCTTTTGAAGCACCTTGTGGGGTGGAATTATTGTAGCCCTTGCGTAGAAGAGCTCACAGTTGTTTTTGTTTTGATGGTGACAGAAACAATCTTGCTTGGTTAGTGCACCTCCATGTATTTTATTAGTGTTCAATATAAACAGCACGCAGAGAAGAAACAGCTCGCTTATGTATAGCCGTCGTTACGAGATGTATGCCATTCTGCCTCTGCTGGTATACGAAGTCTATGGAGGCATCATAGCAACGGCACTTCATTCTTGCTGGACCACACAGTCATCGCGTTACTTTTTTTGGGCTTTTACTACAACTTTTTAGTGCGCAGATTTTTAGTTTGTTGCTCCGTGGTCTGTATTACTCGTCGTTGACCTTCATCGAATAGTGACAACGTTTTTATTTTCCTTTCATTTTGTTTCGGGCTTGGAGCTGACTGCCACAAATTCTGTGCGCTATGCGTTGCTGGTTCTTTCAAACACAGAAAGCTCACAATGGCATACAACGAAAACTTCATTTGCGAGAAATGTTTCAAATACTGGCGTTCTTTTTGTTTTCTTGATCTCGTTGTTGCTGGGTAATCCTTCCAAACAACCACGTTTACTACCAATTCCTATAGACACTAGACACATAGAAGTAGACAAGGAAGATACAGCTACCCTACCACAACTCGTTGGGCTTTGTTTTTTGATTTGTAAATGTATTTCTCTGTGAATAGCTTGCCTAAACCCTTGCACATGAATCGCTCTTGTGGTGGTGAAGAGAGTCAAGGAGTTCCCCACATCATTGGCAATCGTGTGCGAAGCTGAAAATACAGTTATATTTAATATTTGATGTCTCGAAATTTCTGTCCGCTTTCTGCGGGATGCTCTAGATCGGATTCATAACTATCTTAGAAAGTAAAAAATTTGAGGTAGTTGCTATGGATTCATTAAAAAAGATGGTTGGTGTCCAAGCAGAGACACTAGTCAAGAGATCAAGAAAACACAAAAGCGTTTTTGTTGTATTCATGTTTCATCTTGCGTCCGTGTTGGCCCATGTACCCACTTTTATCATGAATTCTGCTCAAGTATAACTTCAATAGGCTTTCCCTTAAAGTGAATCGAAATTTCGGTTCCGTTCTCATTGACATACGGTGATGGAGGTCGGAAGTCAAACCACCTGCTTTGTGCTCAACAAGGCTACTCCACAGTGTATGAGCCACCACTGAATGGGTGAGAAGTAATGACCCAACGTTAAGTTTAGTCGACCATTCAAATTACTTCATTTCTGTAGACCTAGCCAATGTGTTAGAAGCACACAGCTCGTGCTTTCTAGGATTTGTGGGGTTAAACGTCCCAAAACCACCATATGATTATGAGAGACGCCGTTGTGGAGGGCTTCGGAAATTTTGACCAGCTCGTGCTTTCTAATCCGACTTCCCAGAACACCAACAATTAATTCTACTAAAGGACAGCGCTTGAAATGATACTCATCCACTCACTTCCATAAGGGTGTCGATTATGAAAACATAACATAATTAGGGTCATTGTAAAAGTCTATGGTGCAATCAAACACTACATTTCAGATATATGTAGGTAGGTCCTTTTCCACAATAAAGTCTAGTCAAAGACATTTCAAAACTGTGGCTGACTTTCTAAGCGGTACTATATACTTCATACGAACCGCACTAAGTCGTTGAGCTACTCGTAGGCACACTCGTCGTTCTTATGGTCTACTCTTTTCGAGTGGACTTGGTGCAGACTCCGTAAAATGAGGAACCTCTACATAGGAGCTCGGAAGATTTATCTGCAATCAGCAATAAGCATGAATGAATCTCCACTGCAATAAGCATAACCCCATGTTGGGTGATCCACGCTGAAATGGCCTCCTATCGTTATGGAGGACCCAGAATGCTGTCGCCATAAGCGCACCAACCAACCGAAAGACATCAAGTGGTACGACCACTGTACGGACGGGGGTAGACGAAACAATGAAAATGTCGGTGCGTTCATGAACGTCGAACTGGTTTGCTCAGCTTTGAAAAAACTTATTGGAATGTGTCGAAGGGTAAACGGTTGCTAGCAAAAAAGCTAGAGTAGCTTGAAATTCCGGTATCAACCACGTTAGAAGGTTAGTGGATTGCAATGAGGAAGTGGTATACAACAATTTCACTTCAGTTGCAGTAAGAGATACGTTGTACTCCAGGAAATATGTTAAAACACAATCTTAAGAGAGCTACAAAATAGGTGTCATCTAATCACGCATCTGGGTAATCTAGCGAAGCAGATACCGCAGTGTTAATGGCCTATTGAAAAAACGTCCACCATAGGAATGGTGGGTTCCACCATCCATCACTTTGATGGATTATGCTGCTGGAAATCTTGGTGGCTCATGGTATATTATGGCGAATGGTGGAGCGGATGGTGGATGGCGCACTCCAGCCGGCAATGCTGGAGTGCGAAGCAGCGTCAGAACCACCGTGACGAGCTGCCACTAAAGAAATACCAAAAATAATTGCATCAAAAACGATGTAGAAAGCAACCATAAGAAAGAAAAATAGTGCGACAGCGCGAAATCGCACCTGCTATCTTCGGGTTCTCAACTGAGCACACTAATCAATGCGCCACGCCGACAGGTGGCAACTTGGGTGTTAAAAAGTACTCCACTCACAAACTCACTGTTTAACTTCAGTGCTGTTTGTCGCTTACTCCAGATGAACGGGATCTGCACCCGCTACTAGAATTTGCACATTTGATAAACACAAACAACTGCTGCCTGTAATGATTGCCACTGCGATAATGGCAACAGCGCTATGTTTTTGTTACAATTTACAACCGCAAGAAAAAAAAACTTAGTGGACTTAGGAGCAGATATAGCTTATTGGTGGTTACTGTTAAGTTTAATATCCGTTTTTCGCTCCTTCTAAGGGCGATATCGGTTCAGGCTTTATGGCTCTTCTATGCTCAGTCGATAGATACGCCCACCAAAATTCATTGTGATGTTTTTCGCGCAACGCAAAGCGCAGTCGTGCAAGCGCACCATTGTTGCTGTGTCGTTAGGAACAACTGCATAACGGCTTGGCCAAAACGAATGCAGTACGCCTGAAACATTATGATATCATTTTGGTTCAGTAAGCATACGAATGAACGAGTCTTTGTTCTCGCATAACAGCCAGTGAAGTGCTGGTGAGTGCGACCGGCGGCTGTCGGTGAAGGGAGGCGTACATTTGTTGGAAGTGCTGCAAGCGCGTCACATCGATGTTTGTCGCTTCTTGCGTGGACACCGTACACAATAAAAAAAGCTGCATTTAGGTTAAATGATGCCACAGCTGTGCTGTATTGTCGTTTTTACTCGTTAAAATCGTGTATTCTGAAACGCAGAAGCGCCGATAACACTTGTACGGGCTCACTCGGTAGGAGTAACATTTGGTGGAAATCATGGTGGTAGAACAGAAGTGTGAAAGGCAAAGTCGCTGGGGTTCGTCTCGACGCAAGTCGAAAGTGAAAGTTTATGCATATTCGCATGCACTTTGTTAACTTAAAAGTACGGCTCAAGTGATAGAGTGTGCAAGAATTGACAGAGTTGCGTATCTAGCGTGGCGACATCAAATGACCACTGTGTTTTGCTCTAACATTGAAAGGGGCAATTGCGTACTGGAGCTCGTTTATTTCTCCCCAACTGCGCGCCAATAAAACACTTATTGTCACTGTTTACAGTGACACCTCTAGTCTTCTAAACATCTTCCGATGGAGGCGAAAATGTTGTATGCCGGTGTGCTCAGATTTGGGTGCACGTTAAAGAACCCCAGGTGGTTGAAATTTCCGGAGCCCTCCACTACAGCGTCTCTAATAATCATATGGTGGTTTTGGGACGCTAAACCCCACATATCAATCAATCTTGCGTGTGTATATGCGAAGAAAACATTTCGAAATAAAATAGTTGTTAGTCTGCGCTCTGCGTTTATTGCGTATTCAGGTCGTCATTGTAGGATAAAAAGCATCATTATTCAATTTGCAACACTAACTAGGCTCTGTAGCTGCTCTTACTTAAAAAAAAGCGTTTCAAGCTGACTCAGCAATTCGATCTTTTTTTGTTTCTTTAAAAACTTTGACAAGAAGTAAAGTTTCACGTCAGGCCCGATTACTCTCATGCGCTTTATTGAAGTGCTCCGGTGCTAGATCCGATTAACATTCATATTTGCAACGTGCTTACGGGCTCACGAAACCGTGTACCACAAAGACCTTTGAGCCCCCTCAGCATGGCTTCGTGGTATTGCCTTTGAAAGTGTTTTTTTTATTCTGCAGAAATGACAGTAAAACAGAAACGGTAGTTATCAACTACATACCTGTGACATGAAACAAGGCAAAAAGACTGGACATGGCAGGAGTGTACACGTGAATTCAAGCACGGGTGTTCACTTTTTTCAAAAGAAAGAAAGCCAAAGAAGTTCAGCGTAAATATATTTTAGCTAGTTTTTTTCTGTTGCCTTCACAAAAAAATTAAATGTGAAGTGTTGAGCTGTTCGTGGCTTATCCCAAATGAAGGAATGAAAAATGCTTAAGGCAGCATTCATGAGAATTTCTATAAACTTGTAACAATTTATGTTTGCCAGCAGCGCGCGGAGAAAACCATTCCGAACAGTTGTGAAGCTTAGAATCAGAAAGTAATTTTCCTTCATTCATCGGTGAAACTCGCGCTACTTTGCCACGCTGTTCACGTATTACTTGATAAGCTCGAGAAAAGAGGCATGAAGTAACACGTACGACAATAATGTGCGAAGTCCAACAGTTTAATAGAGGGACCAAGCTCGGAAGCGAGAAGTCCAAAGTGCAAGAACAAAGCACCAAACTAATACGGTTGAAAACTTTCGACTGTTCAGTACCGAACAGAACAAAGAAACGTGTGCAACAGGGGGGCGTTACACTCGTTTCTTCTAGTCATTGCGATAACTTCACCCCGTTGCCAGCTAAATGTACTTTCTGAGGGTGCTGTCAGTGCTCAAATTAACAACGTAACCAACAAACTTACTGAAAAGCCCTCGTGGCTTCTTTTACCCAATTTATGCAAGTAATGGCATTCGAATTCTATACAAGTCACACGAGAGCACTGGAAGCTGGTACCTTCATGATATATAATTAGTCTGATGCTTAATACGTGTACTTCTGGGCAGAATGGTTTACCGTACTGGTCCAATTACCCGGTTCCATGGTTCCTAAGACAATGATACAGCCGCTATCTCCTTAGTCTAATCTACTCACTTCACTTTTCTTTCCTTGTAATCTTGTTTATTACCCACAATGTACATCGGTTATCAAGCCTTCGCATTACAGGATAACCGATGGTCACTAACAGTGTAGCACACCGGACTTAAAAAGAACAGTACTTTGTTTTGATAACAACCAGGTGGCACTCTAGTAGTCGCAAGTTAGTGTCTGCGCTAGCTGTAAACGTAGCGTTTCAAATAACCCGACTACTAACGTGCGTTTGGCAGAAATAAAGGCTTTTGGCCCTAACTGGTTTGTAAAACTGTTATTCTCTATAACCTATTGCATCAGTTAAAAAAACGGATCATAACGCTTTCTACGTTTTCAAAGTGTTCAAGGGAAGTTACTACTGTTTAAGCGTCCACGCCGACATATGCCGACGGATGTCATAAGAACGGGGACAGGAAGAAACACGAATATTCACAGTACCAAAAAAAGAAAAAAAAAATTGGCAGATCCCACGCCACGTACAGTGGGAATCGCTGATATGCAAGCATGAATTAGGAAGCTTGATATGTAACTTTAAAATCAGCACAACAATACGAGGTGGAAGTAAATGATGCCGTACGTGGCTTTCGAATGATGATTATCACGTTTGGACGTGCCATTTACCTTCGTCATGTATTCTCGTCACCTGATATCGAATTTTGTATATGTGCAGCTGGCGAAACGGCCGCGAGCACGGTGTGAGCGTAGCATGTAGTATTCTTTTACACGACAGGAATATCATGATTATCATGTTTGGACGTGTCCCATACCTTCGTCGTACATTCATGTCCCGTAATACCAAACTTCGTATATGTGAAGCTAGCGAAACAGCGGCGAGCACATGTAACGTTGACGCGCACTCATCCTGGGCGCAGCGACGCTACGCTAGCAAGACGCGAGCACTCTATTATCTGACACTAGGTGCGACCAGCGTCTGTCGGCGAGGCCGGGCGGCAACCATCTCGAAGTGCGACGTTCTGCATTTCGCGCCGACGACGTTACCTAGACCATAGAGTTTCTCGAAATTAACTAGAGGGGACTCTGTCGCTGAGATAAATCAGCGACCATGGGAAATGATTGATATTGATTGATATGTAGGGTTTAACATCCTAAAACCACCATATGATTATGAGAGACGCCGTAGTGGAGGGCTCCGGAAATTTCTACCACCTGGGGTTCTTTAACGTGCACCCAAATCTGAGCACACGGGCCTACAACATTTCCGCCTCCATCGGAAATGCAGCCGCCGCAGCCGGGATTTGAACCCGCGACCTGCGGGTCAGCAGCAGAGTACCTTAGCCACTAGACCACCGCGGCGGAGCAAAGGGAAATGATGGGTAGTACACACATTTGCCTAGCCTTCGTACTGGCGGGCGGTGAAACGTACTTGGGGCTTCGTTTAATGCTGTGTTTCGATTTTGTTTTGAAAGAAGGATTCAACCTTTTCGAACTTCGTGGCCCAATTTGGAAAGGTAATTCGAAAAGGATAGGGTGGTGAAGCGCAATCGCTGAACATTTGCTGATTTTTGTTTCGTGAGAAACAGCTTCAAGCCACACGAACACACACGGAGCTAAAATCAGGCCAGAAGTACGAAGTTTAGACAAATGTGTGTACTATACCATCATTCCCATGCTCACTGAAGCGCCGTGCGTTGCAGCTCCTATAGGCACTAGCGCCAGAGTTCTCTCTAGTGTATATTGTCGCGGGTTATAAATTACAGGGGTTTTTTTTAAACACGGACAGTGGAACTTGTAGAGACGCTCTCAGAGAAGGCCGCTAAGATTGTCGTCTTCTTCACTCGCCTGCGCTGGGCCTCTCGAGCAAACCCGCGTTCTTCGTTGTCGTTGCTATCTCGCCGCTAAATGCAGCTATGCACGCGGTATTACCCTCCCGCCAGAGTGAGCGTCGTCCCGATGCTCAACAGGTAGAGATGCAGCCAGCGGGTGTTTACATCACTGAGAGTGGTAAAGTTTCATGCGGACCACGTGCACTGTCTCAGGCAGATGCTGGCGACGTTTAGAACAGGAGGAGGCGTCGGGCAAGACTTCGCACGTCACGTCGCTAAGACGGCGCAAAACCTTGTAGGGTCTGAAGTATCGGCGTAGGAGTTTCTTTGAGAGGCCTCTTCGTCGTACAGGAAACTATACCCAGACTCTATCTCCTGGTTGATAAATGACGAATCGATGGCGAAGGTTGTACCGTTGGGCGTCAAGTTGCTGCTGGTTGATTATTCTGACGTGGGGAAGCTGCCTTGCTTCCTCGGCGCGCTCAGTGAAGTCTGCGGCGTATCTCTCTGAATCATTGCAATCGTAAGGCAGCATGGCTTCAAGCATTGTCGTAACTTCTCTGCCATGAATTAGCGTGAATGGCGTCATTTTTGTTGTTTCCTGGCGCGCCGTATTATACGCGAATGTGATGTACGGCAATATACGGTCCCAATTCTTGTGTTCCACGTCGACGTACATGCAAAGCATGTCAGCGATTGTCCTGTTAAGTCGTTCTGTAAGCCCATTCGTTTGTGGGTGGTAAGCAGTCGTCTTCCTATGCGCTGTGCCACTGAGCGTAAGCACAGTGCGCAAAAGCTCGGCTGTAAACGCGGTGCCTTTGTCTGTTATGACGACAGCTGGAGCTCCATGTCTCAGGACAATGTTATCAATGAAGAACTGGGCCGCTTCAGCTGCAGTGCCACACGCGATTGCCTTGGTCTCCGTGTATCGGGTGAGGTAGTCCGTCGCCACTATAACCCATTTGTTGCCGCTGTCCGATGTTGGGAATGGGCCCAGAAGATCCATTCCGATTTGACAAAACGGCGTTTCTGCCACGGGCACAGGATGTAATAGCCCAGCGGGTTTGACAGGTGGTACCTTGCGCCGCTGACAGTCAATGCATGTTCGGACGTAGTTTTTAACCTCTGCTGCGATTCTTGGCCAGTAATATTTTTCTTTGATGCGTGTCAGTGTTCTTGTGAAACCGAGCTGGCTCGCAGTGGCTTCGTCATGGCAGGCTTGTAAAATTTCGCTGCGGAGAGCTCCAGGAACTACCAGCCGATAGCTTCTACCTGTTGATGAAAAGCTCTTTTTGTACAGAATTCCGTCCCGTAAACAGAATGATGATAAGTTCTTCGAAAACACTCTTGGTGCATTGGCGGCTCGTCCGTTCAAAAATTCTATAAGCGAGTTGAGCTCCCAATCATCTTGTTGTTGCCGAGAAATGATAGCTGCATCAACAACTCCTAAAAAACCTGGGAAACCATCATCCTCTATAGCCGTTAATTCAATCGGTGACCTTGACAAACAGTCGGCGTCTAAGTGTTGCCTTCCGGACTTGTAAACTACGGCCATGTCGTACTCTTGGAGCCGTAAGCTCCATCGTGCTAAACGTCCAGATGGGTCTTTCATGTTGGTCAACCAACAAAGAGAGTGATGGTCGCTTACGACTTGGAAGGCGCGGCCATATAAGTACGAGCGGAACTTCGCAACTGCCCAAACGATGGCCAGACACTCCTTCTCCGTTGTTGAGTAGTTGGACTCGGCGCGTTTCAACGTTTTGCTAGCGTAGGTGACCACTCTCTCCATACCATCTTGGCATTGGACAAGAACAGCACCTAGGCACACATTGCTGGCGTCTGTATGGATTGCTGTTGGTGCATTCTCGTCGAAGTGAGCGAGGACAGGTGGCGTTTGTAGACGCTGTCGCAGCTCGTTGAACGAAGCTTCTTGTTCTTCACCCCATACAAATGCAATGTCTTCCCTTGTAAAGCGGGTGAGTGGAGAGGCGATGTGTGAAAAGTTTGCTATAAATCGCCGGTAGTAGGCGCAGAGACCCAGAAAACACCTGACTGCTTTCTTTTCAACAGGCCTTGCGAACTTTGCGACAGCTGCCGTTTTATATGGGTCAGGCTTCACACCTTCGCGACTGATCACGTGTCCCAGGAATTGAAGTTCTTCGAAGCCGAAGTGGCATTTTTCTGGTTTGAGTGTGAGTCCAGCGGACCGTATGACTTGAAGGACTGACAGTAGCCGCTTTAGATGCTCTTCAAACGTGGCCGAAAAAATGATCACGTCTTCGAGGTACACAAGGCATGTTTTCCATTTCAAGCTGGACAGAATGGTATCCATTAGTGTCTGAAACGTGGCTGGGGCTGAGCATAGACCGAAAGGGAGGACTTTGAATTCATAAAGCCTGTCTGGCGTCACGAAGGCGGTCTTTTCTCGATCGCGCCCATCTACTTCTATTCGCCAGTATCCACTTTTAAGGTCCATTGACGAGAAGTAGCGCGCATGCCGTAGCCTGTCCAAAGAGTCATCGATCCACGGTAATGGATAAACGTCTTTTTTGTAACGTGGTTCAGCTTACGATAATCGATGCAGAAACGCAAGCTGCCATCTTTCTTTTTCAGGAGTATCACTGGCGATGCCCAAGGACTCTTTGATGGTTGGATTACATCATCCTCTAGCATCTTCTTGACTTGCTGCTGGATTACCTCACGTTCTTTCTGAGCGACGCGATATGGGTTCTGTCGGATTGGTCTTGATGTGTCTTCCGTAATGATGCGATGCTTAGTCAGAGGCGTTCGACCCACTCGTGATGTCGATGAGAAGCAGTCCTTGAACTGGTCGAGCAGCTCCATAAGACGGCATCTTTCAGTCGGTGTTAGACTCGGACCGATATCAACTGGTGGTGTATGAGAAGGTGATTGAACTGTGGCTTACCCTTGCATTAGAAGACAGTCGTGAGAGTAGTCCAGCTCTTCGAGGTACGCCACAGCCGTGCCTTTACCGATGCGCCAGCGCTCATTCGTGAAGTTGGTCAGAAGCACGTCTGCGCGCCCATCCACTAAGCTGACAATACCGCGAGCGATGGCGATGCCTTGGTGAAAAAGAAGGTCAGTGATGCGTTCGACTATGGCGTCTTCATTACAGTGCACGGCGCAACACACGGAAACAAGACTACATGACAGTGGTGGCACGCAGACGTCGTCGTCGACCACACGTAACACCCTGGGTTCTTGGTCTGGATTTTGGGTCACGGACTTGTCAGCGGCGAATGTGATCACACCTACGCGTATGTTGACCACAGCACCGTACTCTCTTAAGAAGTCCATTCCCGGCATCATAAGTTTGCCGCACTCCGGTAGGATCAGAAATGAGGCTACAAAAGCCACATTCTCAATCGTGAGTCTTGCTGTACATTTTCCGGTGGGAGTCATTATCTGGCCTTCAGCATTTCGGATATAAGGGCCCGTCAATTCCATCCTGACTTTCTTTAAGTTCGTCTGCCAATCGTTCACTCATTATGGAGAAGTCTGCACCCGTATCGACTAAGGCCGTCACTTCAACGCCGTCAATCGTCACAGCGAGGTCGGCAGTCACAGTTTTCTCGGTGGAGTCTTCATCGTCATCTCTCACGTGTTTCGGCACCAGTGGGGGATTTTCGGCAATTCGATGGCTTGCAACCTTCCCCCCAGAGGTCGCTGCTTTCAGTTTCCCCGCCGTGGGCTGGGAGACCGACCTCTGACGGCGTCAGCAAAACTACGGCGGCTTGGTGAACCAAAGCAAGCCGGGGATGGTGAGCGCGTCCGGAAGGTAGAAGAGCCTTCCCGCCTGCCAGCCTGGTCGTCGTCGATGGGGGCATGGCTTTCGTCGAACTGTTGGCGCGTAGCTGTAGGTGCACTACCACGGTATTCAGCTCGGCGATGTGGGCAAAAACGGTAAACGTGCCCTGGCTCTCCACAGTTGTAGCAGAGTGGTCGGCGATCCGCAGTGCGCCATATGTCGGTCTTCCGCATATAGGGTCGCCTGACAGAATCCTGCTGAGCCCACAGGATACGGTTCGGGGTACTGCGGCGCTGGCATGGGCGTGGGTTGACGAAAAGCGTCTGCATAGCTGTATCCGTTCGGCTGGTAGGATACTTCTGGAGCCAATGGACGACGCACAGCGTCTGCATAGATACACGAGTTTGGACGGTGCGGTTGAGCGGAATACTGCTGAGGAGAGGCAAACGCTTGTCGAAGTTCATGGCGAACGACTTCAGCGACGGAGGCTACCGTGGACTCCCGCTGCGGGGGTGCCTGTGACTGCAATGTGTATTTTGCGTTCTCCTTCGCGATCTCCTCACGCATGATCTGTCTAATCAGGTGGCGTAGAGAAAACTCGTCGTTTGCGGTAAGTGCGGCGGCGCCTGCAGCTGCGCCGGTGGCCGGGCGATTAGACTGTCGGTACCGTTGCTGCAGCACACTCTCTACTGCGGTGGCCTCCCTGGTGAACTCGTCCACTGTTGTCGGCGGATTGCGCACAATACCAACAAATAGCTGCTCTTTGACGCCCCTCATGAGATGGCTTAGCTTTCGAGCCTCGGGCATGTTGGGGTCCGCGCGGTGGCACAGACGCACCATATCCTCAGCAAACATGGCGACGCTTTCATGCAGCTGTTGGGTGCGTCCTTCAAAAAGGCGTTGTGCGTTTTCGCGTCGGTCCGCGTTACCGAAGGTGTCAAGAAACCGACGACAAAACTCCTCCCATGTCGTCAATGTTGCCTCCCGGTTTATAAACCACGTCTTCGCGCCGTCTTCAAGGGCGAAGTATACGTGGAAGAGCTTTCCCTCGAGGCTCCAGTAGTTCGATTTAGCTACCCGTTCAAACTGCTCAAGCCAGTCTTGCGCATCTTCGTTCGGCCGGCCATGAAATGGTTCAGGAATGCGCATATTCTGGACCGTCACCTGTGCAGGACTCCTTGCCATTTCTTGAGTAGGGGTGGCTGTCGAAAGTATTGTTTCGTTTAAAAGGCAAATTCTGGTTGGAGACCTTGAAGGCGACGGCTTGAGCGGTGCACAGGCGTCTCCACGCGTGGCTGTCTCGTAGGGCTGGACTCAGGGCTTCTCACAGGGGTGCTGACCATGAGGTGGTAGTACCCAGCTCCTCCACCAGTGTCGCGGGCTATAAATTACAGGGGGTTTATTTAAAAACACGCACAGTGGAACTTGCTTGCTTGCTTGTTCCTTTCTTTTGTGGCTCTCACCCACTAAGGGGAATTGGCCAAGAAGCCGGTGGTTAATGCAAGTAAATACCTATAGATTTTCTAGATTAGGGGAATATGATTACTGTGTTTTGACTGTGAAATTAATTTGGCGCAATGTAAAAAAAAGAAAAAAAGGGGGGGGAGAAATATTATAATTTGTTGAATATCTGTGGTGGAATCGTTATATGAAATTCTCCTGAAAGTTGAATCATTGCAGTGTATCAGCTAAATAATAAGTGGTAGTGTGACTAGTAAAATTTGAGAGCTGATGGCTGACTCAGCAAGGTAATCTTCTTGTGTTATATATGAATTCGCAGAGAGCCCCGCAGATGTTCCTGTCGCTATGTCCCAATGAAATGGCCCCAAAAGACAAAATATTGGGAGTATTAAGTGATATTCCTAATTTTCTGAATAAAATTTTGAAGCAGTTTTTTCTTTGATTTTTGAATCGGTGACATGTGATAAGGTAATGGTCGATATGTTCAGCTTCGTTACAGCTTGAGCACAGAGGGGATGGCACCAGACCAGACCTGTTTAAGTAGAAATTAAGAGGTGGTACACGGCAACGTAATTTTGTTACCAAGACTTCCAATTTACGCGTGGGACACCATTTATTATTCCATGTGAAGTGCAGGTGCGAGAAATCTGGATTCGGTATCATGGTTTTTGATGAGTCTTCAAGAAGGGAAAGTTTTCTAAACCTCGCTGCTGTTACATAAGCTGTAGGAGGCATAATTGGCACAATCGGAAGATCAAGAGATGTTCGCGCAAGTTTGTCAGCCATCTCGTTTATAAATATACTACGATGGCCTGGCACCCATATCATTCGCACTAGTTGAATGTTTGCTGGGATTAATGATTTAAAAGTCTCTAGTACTGCTGATGTCGACGACGATGATAAGAATTAACACACGGAATACGAGTCAGTCACTATCACAGCTGTCGAATGAGTCGCAGGAAGTTTACGAATAGCTAGTATAACGGCCGTTAATTCCGCTTCAAATATTGGTGTATAATCTGGGAGTCGTAAAGAAAATGACCCGAATAATGAGAGAGAAAAAATACCCACACCTGCCTTCTCGCCACTCATAGATGCATCTGTTGCAATTACTGTATTAGTACCTAATTGAGACAGGTGTTCTAATAAACCAATCAAATATTTAGAGGGCAAGTGTTTAGCGTTCATGGGGAAGATATCGTCAAATTCTATTTGCACTTGGCCGATTGGTTTGACAGATGGTGTGATCTCGAATATATTAACATTTAAAGTATCTAGAAGTGTTTGAACAAATAGCACTTGGGGTTTATATACACGGGACCAATGCTCATTGAAAAAGACATCAGGCTCGGCAAAGAATACAAATTGTCGCTTTCTTAAAGTGGATTCAAAAAATTTTAAATAGGTGTTTACTGTTAAAATACGAAATCTGCAAGCAAGAGTGGGTATCCGAGCTTCTTGATACAAAACATTGTTAGCTGTGAATTTTGGCACACCTAAACAACTACGTAGGGCTTCCCGCTCTAAGAGAATGAGGGGGTTTATTTTGTATGCTGGTCCACCAGAGAATAGTACACATCCGAATTCAAGAATCGGACGAACGTACATGCGATAAGTCATGATCATCGTATCTCTGCGAAGACCGGAACCGAGGCGGCCAAGCCTACTTATCATTCCAAGAGCGCGTGTAGCCTTAATTTTAATATATTCAATGTGGTCACGCCAGCTCAGTTTTTGATCGTACAGTACACCCAGATATTTAATACAATTAACCTGGGGTATTATTTCTTGATGGTACTGAAGAGAAATAGTAAGTGTGCGTCCAACGGAAAAACTATTATAGCACTTTTAGTTACGTTCAGGTTCATATGAATTTTCTGAAACCAGGTTTCCAATGTTGCCAAATAACACTGTAAAGTCGAATGTAGTGAATAAATATCGTTGTCAGATGCAAAGAACGCGATATCATCAGCATATACATATACGTGTACCTTATCACTCTGTGGTATTGAACTTAACAAAATGTTAAATAGCAAAGGCGATAGAACAGAGCCTTGAGGAACACCTCTCGTTTGGCTATACTTCGGCGTAGAAATACCTCGTTGGAAGCAATAAAATTTTCTGTCTTTTAAAAATTCGTATATCCAATTTGTTATGTACTGCGGGAACGTAAGCTCTTTTAGGACATTGATAAGAATAGCATGTTCAACACTGTCATATGCCTTGGCTAAATCAAGGGTTACTAGGGCCGCATATTGTCGTCTGTGCCGAGCAAGTTTTATACGAGCCTCTAAATCAACATGCGCCCACCATATAGAGTAACCTGGTCTAAATCCAATCTAGCACGCACTGAGTATCGCATTATCTGTTATGAACTTCGTAACTCTAATGTAAAGTATTCTTTCTATTAACTTAACTACATGAGATGTTAAAGCGATTGGCCTAATGTTATCTATCTGCATTCCTAGTCCCTGTTTTTTAAGAAGCGGTATTATTTTTGCAAGTCTCCAGTCAGGAGGTATCCAACTATTTTCAAGTGAATAGTTGACAACGTTAAGGAGGTCTTCAGGAGAGATGTCGAATAATATTTTTAACATTTCCGAAGTGACGCCATCTGGTCCAGGACCTGTGTTTGGCAGAATACGAACGACGTGCGCAAGTTCATCCCTACTTACTTCAATAAAATCATTTCCGAGTGATGGTTTTGCACACTTTATTTTGATTTGTGATGATAATTTCTTCTCCAATTCTATTGCAATTTCCGTTAATGTATTTTCCAAATCAGTTGGAGAAAAAATAACTGAGTCAATATTTACGTGTGCTGTAATAGCTTTACGATTACGGAGAAATCTGAATATAGCTTTCTTGTTGCCACTCTTGGATAAGTAGCTGTACCGTTTTTCTTCACAATCGTCTTTCGCTAATGACACCGTTCTCCTAAAGGTAGCTTTAGCAAATAAATAATTTCTCCAATTAGTCGGACATTGGTTAGTGAGAAGTTTTTTCCATGCAGCGTTGCGGCGTCTATATCTCTGGCGCAATCCGCACTCCACCAGGCAGATATGAATTTTCCCTTTGTTGAAGATATAGTGAACTGTGATTTTTTAATTGTACACTTTAGGGTGGAACAAAGGCTCATAGCTTTCATATTTGTTTCCATATTGGGCAAGGAAGACAGCGTTGACTGTAAGTTCTTTTTAAATTTAGAGTAGTTTACAAAACTTTGCACCTGGCGATCTACCGTCACTAAAGGAATGCTGACTTCAAATACCAGGGGGCAGTGATCACTACTTGTAGCAGTATCAAGAACAGTCCAAGACGATATTGTCACACTTGAGCTAGCAAATGTCAAGTCTAAGACGGACCTCGAATTTTATCGAACGAATGTCGGAACTCTGGAGTTCCAACAAATAAGGTTATTCCGATTAGTCCAGTCCCACAACCGTTTTCCTGATGAATCAGTGCGGAATCCCCATGAAACGTGATGGGAATTGAAGTCTCCCGCAAATAGTATGCTGTTTCTGCAAAAACTCACAGTCACGTCAAGGGCTCTTTCATCTTGTATTCCAGCCGGAAAGTAGTTGTTGACTATAGATAGTGGCGCGCATCCGGGAAAGTGAATTTCCAGAACCAATACTTCATAATCGTGTGATATTTGTTGGTAAACTTAGTGTGCTTTATGGGAAATTTTGGATGAAATGAAAAACATTAATCCTCCACCACGTGAGTCTCGGTCCAGTCGAAAGCACTGATAGTCTTTTAGATAGAAGTTTTGATCAGCAGACAGCCAAGTTTCTTGTAAAATTATGACGTCTGGAGATTGTTGAGAAATTAGGTATAATAAGTCTGTAGTTGCAGAGAGAATTGAACGGCAGTTCCACTGAAGTACTCTAAGGTACCCTATGATGATAAGCAAGCAGTAGCAACTGCTTGATCTAAGATACTATCTTTTAAGAAGTCCGCTTTAGTCCTAGGTTCCTTCACACTCTTTTTTGTTTTCGGATGAGAAGAATTATTAAGTTTGCTAGTGGGTGATCTGGTGCGTTTCAAAAGGCGAGCATCCATATCTACATCCCGATTAATTATTGATTCTGAATCAGATATACCTTCCTGCTCAGTTGTGTTAGGACTGGAAAGCATTGCCTCATTATCGATAGAGACATCTGACTGATGTTCGGCAGGTTTACTAATTGAGGCACTAGGAGGTTGGATACGCTTAGTTATTCGATCAGATGCACCCGACATCTGTGAATCCATAATACTATTGAGTGAGTCGGACAGATTGATTAAAAATTTTTCTAATACTTTTTCTACGGCCTTTTCTACCATAGCAGAAATGGACTGAGAAAGTGATGCATCCATAGAAAGAGGTGGACGAGCTGCTATACCGGCATAACCCTGACTCCTGCTTTGAATTTCTGCAATTGCTTCTCTACGAGAGCATCGTCTCCTTTCAATGATTTCAATCACCTGAAGTTCCTTTGATCTTGCAGGGCAGTTAGGATCGTCTGCAGCGTGATTTGCCTTGCACAAACAGCATGTCTTATTGTCTGATTGACACTCAGCAGTACTATGACCAGCCCCGTATATGGCTCCGCATGTGCGGCATCGAGTCTCCGATCGACAACCTTTAGTACTGTGTCCAAAGCGCCAACATTTAGCACATTGCAGCGGACGGGGAGCCAAAGCTTCGACCTTATAGATAAGCGGCCATGCCTTGATCTCCGGAGGGCGATCTGTTCCAGCGAATGTGGCAATTACAGTTTCAGTGGGAACTTTCTGTTGGTTTTCCTGTTTGGTACAGCGGTAAACAGAAATAACACCTGCTGGGGAAAAGATGTCCAAGACTTCTGCTGGGCTTAGACTTGCGTCTACCCCCCGAACCAATCCTTTGCAGCAAGCTAGATGAGGTGGGATAAAAGAGCTCACCGGATGTGATGCAAAAGTAGTGCACTTCAGAAGGTCTTGGATGCAGGCCTTGTCTGGTGAGCAGCATAGTATCCCCCCGCGTCCAAACTGACGAACCTCTGTTATCAGTAGAGAGTGGGGAGTGATCGCTCAAAGTTCCGTTTGAATTGTCTTGGGGTTTTTCATGCGGATGAACCCACCGGTGGTCGGCACCAAAGCGACAGGAACGCTACGGGTTGCATTGCGGAGAAACAGCTCCAGAGGAAGATCTTGAGGGGGAACAGAGGCTGACCAAAGGGCAGGCCTCTGGCCCGGAGAAGAAACAGACATGAAATAAGAAGAAGTTACACTTATCAATGCACAAAAACAGTTGCGGAACAAGAGGTAGATCTAATAAAATAAAATAAAATAAAAGTAACCGCCGGCTACTTGACCGCAACCCTGAGGATGGAACAAGGAACGCAGCCGCAGGCACGAACGCAGTCCCTGGCTCCTTATTGGAACTTATTGAGACGCTCTCAGAGAAGGCCGCTAAGACTGTCGTCTTCTTCACTCGCCTGCGCTGCGCCTCTCGAGCAAAACCGCGTTCTTCGTTGTCGTTGCTATCTCGCCGTTAAATGCAGCTATGCACGCGGAAATATTAAAAAACTGTATGACCTAGACATCACCGCGTCTGCTTAGCTTCATGACGGAAGGACGCCGGGCGCGCTCAAACGTGCATGCGTCAAAGCAACGCACCGCGGCGTGCGCCTGCGCGTATATGCAGGCAGATCGGCGCCTGACGTGGCATCGCCAGCGTGACGCGACGAAACGAACGCCCGCGTGCCGGGCCACGTCGAAGTATTTTGGTGCCTTGAGTGTGGCACGTAGTCATGTTCGACATGACACAGGATTACCATGTTTGCACCACTCACATACCTTCACCATCCATTCACGTGACGTAATACGAAATTTGGCATGTGTGATGCTAGCGAAACGGCCGCGAGCGCATCATGAGTGTGGCATGTCGTCTTGTTACACGAAATGCATGTGATGAATATCATAATTGGACGTGTAATTTACATATGCCATCCGTTCGCGTCACGTAATACCGAATTTGGTACATGTGAAGCTAGCGAAACGGCCGCGAGCGCATCATGAGTGTGGAAGGTAGTCATGTTGTTACATGGCACGCATGTGATGATTATCATGTTTGCACCAGTTACATACCTTCGTCATCTATTCACGTCACGTAATACCAAATTTGGTGAATTTGAAGCTAGCAAAGCAACCGTGAGCGCATCATGAGTGTGGCATGTAGTCATGTTACATGACCCGCGTCTCATGATTATCATGTTTGAACCAGTCATTTGTCTTCGTCAACATTCACGTCCCATAATACCAAATTTGGTGTATGTGACGCTAGCTAAACGACCGCGAGCGCATCATGAGTGTGGCGCGTAGTCATGAACCATGGCTTACATGTGATGCATATCATGATTTCCCGGTTATGGTCTGTCACCTGTGTTCGCCAGGCAGTCACGTCATACCATGCCAATTTTGCAACATGTCATGTGAACAAAACCACCGCAAGTGCAGCAAGAGCTTTAAATATAAATCATGACATTAATGGTATACAGGTCATGATAGTCATGATATGATTAGTCAATTATGCTCGTCATACAGTCATGTTATGCCAGACCATGTTCGGTATTGATACCATTAGCGAAACGGCCAGGAGAGCTAAAAGTCGTAGGCGGCTAGATAGATAGATAGATAGATAGATAGATAGATAGATAGATAGATAGATAGATAGATAGATAGATAGATAGATAGATAGATAGATAGATAGATAGATAGATAGATAGATAGATAGATAGATAGATAGATAGATAGATAGATAGATAGATAGATAGATAGATAGTCGCAAAGAAATGCTTCGCAATAAAAACGCCAGGCCTGCACGTAAGGCGCAGCACAGTCACAGCGAAAGCTAGAAAAGCGGCCTTTCAGAGCCTTTGCTAAACACTCGTTGGGTGACTGCTGCAAGCACACTTGCTTGATACCCACTAAGGCATTATCAATACATTTTTGGTAGTAGGCCGGCAGTCACTATGCTGTTTTTTTTGCATTCTTCAGAGAAATGTGGTATCTGCTAAACAGTTGCAAGGAATTTTGTGCCAAGTGTTCATGCAGTGGCTGACGACGATGAGGAATTATGCCTGAAGTGCGTATGTGCCACATTTAAGAAGTGACAAGAACAAGCTTTTGTATTGGGTTAGAGCATTCGACGACGCACTTGTTACGCTATTGGCATTGTGCTACGCCTAGTTGTTCTTTCGCTGTTCTAAAATGCTTTATAAGTCGTATTGACGCGACTGCTTCCTCGTCATCAAGCCTGCCTAAGGCAAGTTTGCCAGCAAGTCCCAAGCACCGGCGTTGCTCAGTGCTAGAATCCTAGGCCGGTACCCAACGGACCCGGCGGACAACTACAGTGGCGCGTGACCCGAGTTATGATCTCATAACAGCTTTTACTTAAAAAAAAGAAAACTAACCGAGGAGAGACAGATAGCTAAATCAGACGGCTTGTGTTTCTTGCACTTGGAGAACGAGGAGAGCGAAGAATGCAGGAAAATAAAGAAAATGGAAAACGCCGCTGCTATTAAGACGAGAGTAGGGAAATTGCCTCTAAATAAGGAAGTAAATTCATCGTTACACAACTGATACACATGACGTCAAAGCGAATGGTGTGTAAGGACGTCATAAGGAAGTAATAAGCCGAATGAGTGATCGTTAAATGAGGGATCGTCCTACTTGAAAGCTTCTTGCAATAAGTGACTAACGGTTCATATGCTCAACCATGGTGGTCTAGTCGAGGTAGCACTTCTCATATAATGAAATGCGGTGGCTCCTATGGTCGAAACTCCAACCTGTTTCCTTCAGTTTAGCAGCGCAACACTTTATCGACCAAGCTACCACGGCGAGTGCCGGGGTTAAACGGCAGTATTTTAAAATAACAGTAGTGACAGACTTACTTCGTAGATGAACCCAAACAACGCTCACAGAATAATGATGCAATCAGCAAATAAGATCTCACAATCATTTTACCTTGCATTTATCGCTGCATACGGTGACACATGAAAAAGAGAAACCATTAAAAATAAATTTTATGAATATGAGGGATGATTCCTCGTCTCGTAAGGCACATTGGATCCAAAGAGAAGCAGTGCTGCATTTTAGCCTCAGAAAGAACCAATAAGTTGGTCAGCTGTACGTTCACAGACAGCCGCAAGTTGAATCGCTTTTGGTTAGTACTCAATTCCACTTTGTGTCAACTTATTATGGCAATGGATACACAAAATGAATTCCGCTTACCTCTCGGCCATGAAAGCTTCCAAAGGTTGGCCTGGTTTCTTGACCGCGTACACTTGTTGGCACTGGGGAAAACACAGCTGGTTCTTCGGCCTCCTTTTCACGTATTCAATTGCGTTTCGCGTTGTTACGTTCGATGAGACCTCGCTGCAGCAGGTGAAACACACACGAAAACATTTCAGTAAAAAACTCCGAGACTCGCATTATGAGGAGTGAAACCCGATGTTGCAGCTATCTGGTTGAGTCGGGGCTGCATGTACGTCACACTGTGATACCGTATACTATCAGCCAGACAGACTACGAAGGGCATTTTCTATGATCACGCTATAACGAGTGCACGAGACACCGCCACAAACAGACCTGTAAGAGAAGTATGCTACGGCGCGCTGCCGAAGTGCATCGAATGTTTCAAGGAAGCTGTTCAGTCACTGACATCTAATCGAACATTGTGCGAGCGTGATGAAGCTAGAGAACCACTCCGTTTTTTTTTGAGCGCCACAGACGGCAAGCCATAGAATCTGGGCAGCCGCGACGTGTCATCTTTTTATTGACGAGTGTAGGCTGCACTCGCGCGATATACTATGCTCCAAATTGGGATGTAGGCCCAGCTAAAGGATTCCAGCGAGCGGTTAGAGATAATGCACCTTTTGATCGCAGTGTCGTCTCCGACAAGCAGCACAGCGTTTAAGCGAAACGTACAAGTCAATAGGCTCGTAGTCATGACAATCGACCGCCAGCCCACTCGCTTATCGCGCGCGGAACATCTTTCGGCCTCGTCACTGGCAGTGGCGACGCTGCAATGTCGAGGCGAAGACCCGCCATGGTGGTCTAGTGGTTAAGGTACTCGGCTGCTGACCCGCAGGTCGTGGGATCAAATCCCGGCTGCGGTGGCTACATTTCCAATGAAGGCGGAAATGTTGTAGGCCCGTGTGCTCAGATTTGCCTGCATGTTAAGGAACCCCAGGTGGTCGAGATTTCCGGAGCCCTCCACTACGGCACCTCGCATAATTATATGGAGATTTTGGGACGTTAAAACCAGACATATCAATCTGTTACAGGTTTATTGTTTTGTTTGTTTTAGTCCTGCTGAGAGAAATAAATATGGATGATATAAAAAGGCTACGCGGGGTCGGTCAAAAGCCCATGATGATCTGACTAATGCGGGTCACTTATTGTCCGAAAACTTGACATAAGGATACGTTAGGACACTAGGACCTTAGTGTACGTTACGATAAAATGTAAAAAGAAGAAATTGGCCCCGGATCTTCATGTTACGCTCAGCCGCGGCGGCCTACTACTGCACCATCAATCGACAGACAAAAAAAGTGCATCTGCTTTTTGCGTCATCTATTAATGAACAAAAATTGGTAGATCCCACGTGCAGTGGTAATTGATGATATGTGAAGCACAAATGAGGAAGGTTAAAACGTCACATTAAAATCAGCACAACGTTACGAGGCGGACGTAAATTATGCCGTACCATGTCCATGCCGTTCCATGCCGTTCCATGTCATGTATATTGTTACGGGTAACTTATTTATTAAATTAAATACGATGCACCTTGCTCAGCGAACAAGATGGCGACAGTTCATCAACAACCAGCCACTAACGTCGTCTTTCTTTTTCTTGCAGCCAGGCTGTGCTGGCTGTTTTGTATCATAGCCCCCCGGCGGTAGAAGCACCATCTCGGTGCTTGAGCAACTCGGATGCGGTAGAAGGAGGGTGATAAGGCTTGTGTCGAGCTATGTACACGATGTCACTCGAAGGTGTCGATGATGACGTTGAATCGGCTGGAACGATCTCGTATGTAATGTCAGTCACCTGGCGAACGACGCGGTATGGTCCAGTGTAGCGTGGCAGCAGTTTTTAGAAAGCCCTACACGCCGAGCGGAGGACCAGAGGAGGACATGGGAACCCGGTGAAAAGTGCACGTTTCAATGATGGGAATCGTAGAGCTGTCTTTGGTGCTCCTGTGAGGCCTGCAGGCGGCTGCGGGCGAGTTGGCGTGCGTGGTCGGCTCGCGCGATGGCTTCGCTGGCATACTCAGTGACCGAGGGCAGCAAGGTGTCAAATGGTAGGGCGGGTTCTCGGCCGTATAGAAGATAGAATGGTGAATAGCCGGCAGTGTCGTGACGTGACTAATTATATGCGAACGTCACTAATGGCAAATGGACGTTCCAGTCCTGGTGGTCGGCGACTACGTATTTAGAAAGCATGTCGATTATGGTGCAGTTGAGGCGCTCCGTAAGACCGTTCGTTTGCGGTGGTACGAAGTGGCAAACTTGTGCTTGGCAGAGCAAGAGCGCCGAATTTCATCAACGACAGCTGATAGGAAGTTCCGGCCCCGGTCAGTGAGAAGCTGGTGTGGTGCTCCGTGTAATAAAATAATATCATATACCAGAAAGTCCGCCACATCGCTAGCGCAACTCGTCCGAAGTGCTCGTGTGATAGCGCAACGTGTCAAATAGTCAGTAGCGACAGCGATCCATTTGTTGCCTGAGCTGGAGATCGGGAATGGGCCAAGCAGGTCGAGGCCAACTCGAAAAAAAGGTTCAATGAGAATGTCGATCGGCTGAAGGAATCCAGCTGGTAGCGAAGATGGCTTTTTGCGGCGCTGGCAGGGCTAACAAGCGGCGACGTAGCGTCGAACAGAGCGGGCAAGACCAGGCCAAAAGAAACGACGACGTACACGGTCGTATTGGCGAGAGACGCCCAAGTGACCCGCCAAAGGAGCGTCATGAAGTTGGTTGAGAACAGTCGCACGAAGATGGGCTGGTATGACGGGGGGGCAAGTCATGGCCATATGGATCGAGGTTACGGCGATACAGTATGCCGTCTTTTACCGGGAACATTTGTAGAGATGCGTCGTGAAGCATTGACTCAAGCTTGTCAATGATGGTTCGCAGGGAAGCATCCCGGCGTTGTTCGTGGCCAAGGTTGAGTAGCTTCGTCACAGACAGAAGATCTGAAAAGGTGTCAGTATGGGTAGCCTCTTCCACAGGGTAGCGTGATAAACAATCCGCATCTTGATGTGACCGCCCTGTTTTGTACGATACGGTGAACGTGTATTCTTGTAAACGTAGGGACCAACGAGCGAGGCACTCTGTGGGATCCTTGAGTGAGGCAAGCCAGCAGAGCGCGTGGTGGTCGGTGACTACCCGGAATGGGCGCCCGTATAATTATGGGCGAAACTTGGCGACTGCCCACACAAGAACTAGACACTCACACTCCGTGATTGAATAGTTGCGCTCGGCTGTAGATAGCAGTCGGCTTGCATATGCTATAACACGGTCATGTCCTCGTTGTTGTTGCAATAGCATTGCCCCGATGCTATGCCCACTAGCGTCAGTTCGAACCTCGGTTGAAGCTGATGGATCGAAATGAGCTAAAATTGGCGGTGTTGTAAGGAGCGTTCTGAGCTGGGAAAAAGATGAGGCTTGATCAGTGCCCCACAAAATCAGGGTGTCCTTCTTCAGGAGGTTTGTGAGTGGGCGTGCAATGATGGCGAAGTCCTTAACAAACCGTCTAAAGTAGGAGCACAAGCCCACAAAACTGCGAACGTCCTTCGTTGACTTCGGAACAGGAAAGTCCGTGACGGCGCGAATTTTCTTGGGATCCGGGCGGACTCCTGCGGCATCGACGATGTGGCCAAGTACGGTTACTTGACGATGAGCAAAGTGGCATTTTTACGAGTTCAGTTGAAGTCTGGCTCGACGAAAAACTTCAAGAGTCGCCGATAAACGCTTGAGATGGGAGTCGAATGTGGGTGAGAAAACGATAACGTCGTCTAAATAACATAAGCAGGTTGACCATTTACACCCTTGGAGCAATGAGTCCATCATTCTTTCGAATGTGGCCGGCGCACTACAGAGACCAAAGGGCATAACTTTGAAGTGATAAAGCCCGTCAGGAGTGACGAATGCGGTCTTCTCACGGTCCATCTCGTCCACAGTGATCTGCTAATATCCAGATCGAAGGTCGATAGTGGAAAAATACGTAGTACCATAAAGGCAGTCTAAGGCATCGTCGATTCTAGGCAACGGGTAAACATCTTTCTTCATAATTTTGTCGAGATGCCTATAATCTACACAAAAGCGCCATGTTCCTACCTTCTTTCTGATCAGGACGACAGGAGAAGCCCAGGGGCTACAAGAAGGCTCGATTGTGTCTTTTGCAAGCATCTTTTTGACTTCCTGTTGTATTACTGTGCGCTCGGACGCGGAAACACGTTATGGACGTCGGTGAATGGGGCTCGCGTCACCAGTATTGATGCGATGAGTAACAACACTCATTCGGCGTAAAGCCGTGCTGGCGAAGTCGAAAATGTCGCTATAGGACTCCAGGACGTGACATAGGGCTTCCGCTTGATCAGGAGCGAGGTCTGATGGTACCATGTGGTCAATTTCGACGCCCGATGAACGTGATAGAGTTGGTTCATGGTCTGAAGTGCAGCAATCATTCACTCTGAAGGGTTCAACCGTATGGTCTTCTAGAGCAGTAATTTCGGCCAGGGAGATACCTTGTGGAAGAATTTAGGCAGTGAGGGCGAAATTGACAATAGGAAGGCATTTGCGGTTTTCAACGATTGTCAAAATGGTGTGCGGAACAGGGACGCCATGAGTAAGCATCATGGCATGAATTGGGGCCACCATGTAATCGCCGTCAGGTACAAGTGGTGCAGAGAAGAGGTCGATATCTGTGACACAGTTAGGTGGAAGGCGTGCGAAATCAATGCAGTAAAGGCGACTTTGGGGCGGGTTGCTCAGATCAGAAAGTAGAGGCATTTCAAGGTCAAGACAGCCGGCTGAACAATCTATAAGGGCCAAGTGAGCGGTTAGAAAATCCATGCCTAGAATTACTTCATGAGGGCAATTTTCTATAACGGTGAAAAGAACAGCAGTGCTTCTATCGGCGATAGTCACACGGGCAGAACACATGCCAATAATCGCGGCAGTTCCCCTGCCGGCGACTCAAACGGCTCGGTTCAAGGCGGGTGTGACAACTTTCTTTAGGCGGCGACGAAGAGCAGCGCTCATTATGGACACATGCGCGCCGGTATTGATCAACGCGCGAACAGGTACATTGTCTAAAGTAACGTTCAACAGATTCCGGGTGGTCGGTAATGTTACACGAGGATTTCTTGCAGAGGTCGTCGTCAATGCAGCTTCACCTCCAGAAGCTGCACTGCCTAGTTTTCCGGTCGGGGGCGCTGTGAATAGGTTGGAGAGGCAGGACGGCGTTGTGGGGGCGAACGAGATTGACGGCGAGCAGGGGATGGTGAGCGGGCGTAGCGAGGTCTCGTCAGAGGTGCGGCAGAATCGGAGGATGTGGTCGGCATAGGGGAATCAAAATCAAATTTTGAGGACGACTGGTGGTCAGAAGTGGCCTGGGTAGGAGGCTCATAGCGTGCTGGTGGAGCCCAGTGATTGCGGCAGTGGTGAGCAATATGACCGACACGTCGGCAGTTGAAGCATATGGGCTTGTCGTCCAGTGTACGCCATTCGGACAAATTGCGCTGTCGAGAGTAGTCGGAACCAAATGGAGGAGCGGAGGAACGACGATAAAAAGCTCGGCAGAGAAGATGGTTGAATGGGGTGTAGGCCGACGTTCGATAATTCTTGACGAACGACGGCTTGTATCAGTGAGATAGTGGTCGGTGAAGGATCAGGCGTTGGAAATGGAGTAGCTACTGGTTGAGCTGCCTCGACCTCGCGACGAATGATGCGGGTGAGGTTGTCACATCGGGGAACTGGGCGGACGGCGTCATCACAAGAGGAAGTAGCAGCTGTGTTCGGCAGGCGCGGGGTGCCGTGGGTGACGCGGCGGGCTTTAGCCTGGTATAGACGACAGCTTTCTGTCAGGATCGTGTCGACGCTCGTGACATTATTAAAAACCAGCAGGTTGAAGGCATCATCAGCAATCCCTTTGAGGACGGGAATAACTTTTTCTTCTTCTGACATGCGCTGGTCGACCTTGCTACAAAGCGCCAAGACGTCAAGAATGTATGAGACGTATGATTCGGTAGACGTCTGGGCGCGCGTGGCGAGAGTCTTCTTGGCAGCGAGCTGACAAGCAGATGAATCGCCGAAAAGATCACGGATCTTCGATTTGAAAAGATCCCAGCTTGTGATTTCGGCTTGGTCGGTTTCGAACCATGTCCGCGGCGTGCCGTCGAGGTGGAACACAACATAGGCGAGCATGAGCGTGGGACCCCAGCGGTGGGTAGCTCTGACTCGCTCGTACCGGTGCAGCCAGCAGTCAACGTCGATGGTACCGTCAGCGGAGAAAGTTCCAGGATCCCGCAGGGGTGGCAGGGTGACGTAAGTTGTCGACTCGGATCGAGAGACCAGTGGAGATGAGGCACTGGCACTTGAAGTAGCCGATGAGTCCCCGGTGTTGCGACCGCTGCGCGTCTCCATCGAGGTACGGGAGTCGTCCACCTCCACCGATAATGTTACGGGTAACTTATTTAATAAATTAAATACGATGCACCGTGCTCGGCGAACAATATGGCGACAGTTCATCAACAACCAGCCACCAGCGTCGTCTTTCTTTCAGCCAGGCTGTGCCGGCTGTTGTGTATCAATATTGTTCCATGCCGTTCCATGCCGTTCCGTACCATTCCGTTCCATGTCATGTATATTATGTTTGCGCCTGGCATCTGTGCTCGTCGTATATTCCCAACCCGTAATACGAAATTTGATACACGTGAAGCTAGCGAAATCGCCACGAGTGCACTATGAGCGTAGAATTTAGTCATGTTTTACGTGACACGCATGCAATGATTATCATGTTTGGATGTGTATTTATCTTCGTCGTCTATTCAAGTCACGTAATACCAAAATTGGAATATGTGAAGCTAGCAAAACAGCAGCGACCACATCTTGAGCGTGGCGTGTAATCATGTTCCTATGACACACATGTCATGATTATTATGTCTGCACCAGTCATATACTTTTATCATCTATCCACGTCACGTAATGCCAAATGTGGTGTATGTGAAGCTAGTGAAACGACCGCGAGTGCATCATGAGCGTGAAGTGTAGTCATGATCTTACATGACACGCATGTCATGATTTCCACGTGAGGACCTGTTATGTTCACCATCCCGTCATGTCATACCGTTTATCAGTTTTGCGATATGTGATCTGAACGAAATCAACGCAGGAGCAGTAAGAACATGACAAAAAAATCATCACATTCATAGCACACATGCCATTATTTTTATGTTTTGACCGATCACTTGTCCTCGTCATATAGTCATGTTATGCCACACCAATTTTGTTATAGATCCCATTGTCCAAACGGCTGGAGAGCCAAAAGTCGTAGGCGGATAGATAGATAGATAGATAGATAGATAGATAGATAGATAGATAGATAGATAGATAGATAGATAGATAGATAGATAGATAGATAGATAGATAGATAGATAGATAGATAGATAGATAGATAGATAGATAGATAGATAGATACGGTCAAACTCGCTTTTGTTCGCAAGGAACGCTCCGCATTTATTATCGATCCAGGGCAGGCAGGGCCTTTGGATAAGCGCCCGCCCATTGCGCTCCCGCTGCGGTCTGGCAACAAACGACGCCGCCAAAAGCGGACGCACTTTGCTTATCTGTCGGCTGACGGTGCTTTAGGCAGCCGCGGCAGAGCGCAGGCCCCTCGCTCGCATCTTCACTTTAATAAAAGGGGACACTGCACACTACAGTTTGCCTGCAGTGCTGGACGAAGGGCTCAGCACTTCACGACCATGCCTTCTACACGTCAGAAATACATGACGTTTTGGTGATTCAACACGCAGAAGGCGCGCTTAGCAGTGGATCACGCCAGTGGACGTCAGGACTACCGTATTTTTTTTGTAAATGTGGAGACCCAGAATAATGTGGCCTGCACAGCGGGAGTTAAAACACGTGTACCGGGAGCGCAGTTCTTCGCCTGCCAGAGGTTTTGGTTCAGCGCCGTCTTCATCAGCCAGCATTCTACGAAACGAAAGCAACTGCTTAATACGTGGTTGTTTCAGAAGTGAAAAGCAACCTTCCCCCACTTCGATAACCTGTATATGCTACCGAACCATCTGCAGCCCTCATGCGACGTTCCGCACAACACGTTTCTGTTCACGAAAGAAACGCAAGTAGGTACAATTCTTCCGTTCACCTCGACTCATTCGACAAACCAGCTTGAATAATGCTGTATCAAAAGTTTCGAAAACAGCAGCCGGGTCTTCCTAAAATTTATTATTTATTCGATTCAAAGCTAGATGGCATCATTCTAAACGGTCTCTAAATTCTTGAGTACTCGCGTCATGTTTTTGTAGTGACAGCATCTTCTACGCTATTTATGTCACCCATTCTTGAGCGGCAAGAATGGCAAGAGCGACGCTGCATCATCAAACAAATCAGCCAGCTCTAAACTTGTGGTGGCAAGAGCTGCAAGACCTTGAGTAGGTATAGAGATTGCCAGCTGTGCTCTAGATCATGAATATGGTTCTTAAAGTGGTGGCTAAATTTTGATAGTTACAAAGTGCAAATACACTGGTATACATGAATAAGCATGTTAGGTAACAATGATAATTATGCCGTAGTAGCTTCAATCCAGGCATTTTTTTATTCCTGAAACCATATTGTGTTCTCGAGTTGTAAAATCGAACACGTGTGGAGTCTGCTTAACTTGGCTCATCTATTATTCCCGCAGTCAACTACTATATGAAAGATGATCTGGTGGGGTAATTATTGCCCTTCATTGGAACAGTTGCCATCTGAGACGAAATAATATTTCCTTTACAAGACTTTCAATTTGTCACCCGAGTGGTAGCAGTCTTCAATTTGACTAAACTTAACATTGTTGCCCGGATGGTGGCTGAAAAGAGCAGCTTCATTAAAGAAAATATTTTACATTAACCGGTTTTTCCGCAAATTTTCTCCAATTTTTTTAATTACTTTTTGCAGAGACGAATATACCATGCCATATCTCGTTTGTTAATATAAGGGACTTTTAGCTTGCTTGTATGCTTTGTCACCATGTTAATGAATTTTTGGCAAGAATATGTGCATGTGTGGGCATTTTTAATGAAATGCCTTTTTCAGAAATTCTTTGTCTCAAAACCACCTGGCAAAACAAACTTGTTCATTCTTTAGAGACTGTCTGTCTGGTACCAATGGTCTGCTTCACCAAGGATATGATCGACATCTTCTGGGATGTTTCATCGAGCGCACAGAGGTGAGTCCTACAGTCCACTTTTGTTTCTAAAGTATTTGGTGTATGCGACGTTGAATACGATGCACTGCACGAATATTTCCTCTAGCCTGCTGAGGTATTGGGCCATACCGAAGTTACACAATAGATTGATCTTGTGAAGAGGCCTACACTGATGGCTAGCCTATGCTCACAGAGATTGCATGAGGTGCCAAGCTTGCGCCGATGCGAGTGTCCCAGCGCCTCTTTTTTAGAAAGGTATCTCAACGAATTCTCCCAAGGCGTACAGCTCTGGCGGTGTCATCAGCCCGAACGATACATTGTATTCCGCTGTGAGCATGCAGGTATCTACTGCCAAACAATGTGGTGATGAAGGTCACAGTCTTTGTTGCATAAGCGTTTGATGTTTATGACGAGTTGGTCAAGCATGCGTGAGATTATTCTCAGAGAGTTCTAAGAGGACGTGCTCAAAGCCACCAGCGATAACCCGCTGAGGATTTCCGCTGCGAGAACGGGGATACCACCACCCCACCAAACATGTTACAGGAAGAATGCAGGCTTGAAAGAGTAGGCACAGACACATTTACAACTGGTTAAGTGAGCAGTGCTAGCGTTACGGATGAGTTGGCGCCAGTCTATCCTCTTTGTTGTTATTTTTTTCGTCCTCATCTTCTTGATAGCACTGGTATAAGTACACCTCCTTGGGTACGTAGCAACATCATGGAGCCTATTACGGTAACCCTGTTCGAAGCACGACCTCCTCTTACATACTTACGACGTGATCATGCCACCTCTCCACATGTCGCTAAGTTTGCTTTTGCCTGTTCAGCTTTTTTTTTTAAGTTCTCGAAAGTGCCGCAGCACGCTATGGCGCCACAACTAACCCTCATCGCTGCAGCCGCCAAAGTGCTTTCTTGCATGGTGCATGCGTGAGTTGACTCTTTCTTGTGCCATTTGAAGGTTAGCGCTTGTCAGGATATTTGTTCAGGACTCGAAAGCGTTAGAGTACGACAGGTACAGCACCATTCACACCACGGTGTATTGCTGCGTACCCTTCTGCAAGTTCAGCAGCCCGCGGTCAAGTGGAATATTGTTTCACGAGTTTCCCCATCACTCAGACTCAACAGGAGTGGTTGAAGTTCTCACGACGAGCTGAAGGTAAGGTATTGAAAGTGCTGTATTCAGCACGTTGCAAAATATGCCTATAGCAATGCATTTCAAAACATTATTGTGCGCTATGTATGCTGGTCAACGTTGTTGACTGGTGGCTATAAACGCAATCGCTGTTTTGAGGATTCGTGGATGCCGATCGCGCCTATCATTTACACAGCCCATCAACTATGTATTTGTGTGTGTGTGTCCAGTCCTTTGTTTTCGCATGACCCCGTGCACGTGGCTGTGGCAAAGATAGGAGGGCTCTTGCTTTCAAATATTACATTCCAATGCATAGTGGTGTCGCTTTGATGACATCTTTCAATTTATTAGACTATATTTCCGCACTTTCTAACACAGTAGTTAGGTGGGGCGCACTGCACAAAACAAACTGGTTGTGTCGCACATTGCTCACGTTCGCCTGCGCATAGACGGGGACACAAAAGCACCCACCCAGATTGGGTTCCTGCTGTGAACATCCCGCAGCCAACCACCACGGTGCTTCTCACACCTTGAATGTTGCTTCGATTCGTTACATTTGTGTGTTGCTCGATCGGCGCGTTATGAACACAAAAAAAAAATATGCAGAAACTCGCACGCACAAGTGCACCACAACGGCCGTGCGTCGTCTGCTATGAGGGTAACTTGTGGCGGCACCTGGCGGTATCTTCGCTTCCTATGCGCCAATTTTTGGGTCCACATGCCTTCATAGGGGTGGCTCCAGTGAGCCGGCCATAAGTTTGCAGAGAAATTCGTGGTTCGACGTAAGTTGCGGTGGTAACGTTTAACGCGCCACATCTCATGAGACGCAGATATAGTTCCATTATTCAACTACCTTTAAACCGTGTGATCTTGTCAACACATTTCATACTTTCTAAAATTGTTACATTTATTATACCGGCTACACCTGCCTAAAGTTTGGGATTCAGACGTGCAGCATTATCCTAGCCTAACTTCAATGGTTACGCTAGTTGACTTTAATTGCAGATCATCAAACAAACCGGTGCCACTTCGCGTTCAATTTCGTTTGCACCGAGAGAAACAACTCTCGCGCTCGTAGTTGTGAAGTAGAAAAATTAGAAACGTATCATGCAGATACGGAAATTAATGAGATAGCTCTACGTGGAAATTTTCGCCACTCTTGAGAAGTCTTGTGCATTTTGAAATGGCCGAAGTAGTAAATGCGTTATGCATGTATGCCTGCATTCTAAGAAAATGTCGATTTGTATTACAACGGGTATATACATCGGCATTCATATTGCTTCACGGATGCAACACGCCTATCACATGACTTCTCTGTTAATGAGAACTAGTAGACAATAATCCTAAGGAAAGTATAATAAATGCTATTAGAAGTAATTGTAATGTAAATGAGAAGAAACAAAGCGGGTGGAAAGATAACATGGCACCCGAAGCATCCGGATCTGCGACATTCCAACACTGTGTTCGATGCCCTACTCCTGCGCGGTGGTGGCGGTTATCCCGCTGTCCTCTTTATATGATATATATGTGGATTTAAATGTGGGAAAGTCAGTCAGCACCACCTGTTGCCATGGTGGCGAGTGTGAACACTCTTGCCTGCTTGACGTCACGTATTACGTGATCTTATTACGAAATGGCTGCTGACCAATAATCTCTCGCATACCACTTCGAGGCATCAAGTCTGCCCGAGGTTGACATTATTAACAGTAGAGCACAGTATGGCCACGCATTGTAAAGCGCAGCAGCGGAGCTGCAAAGAGAAGTAAGGATGAAATGAGTGACAAGGGAGAGGAAGAGAAGTTATGGGATGGGGAAAAGCCAGAGAGAGGGTGGCACACCAGGCGCGTGGCCTCCCCTACACCACAATTTTTTCGTCAATAAATAGAGAGCGGAAAATGACCGTCTCAAAGGAGTGTCCTTCCTAAAATTAAAAAAAATTTCCTCCCCCCCCCCCCGAAAAATTACTGGCTACGCTTCTTGTTGAGCAGTTAAATTGTAGCATAGTCATATAGAGAAGCAACGGGTGGAAAGGAAAAGCGAGTGTGAAGAACAGCGATGGGAGGTTCAAGAAGGGGGAATAGAGGAAGAAACTGAAGAGTATAGTATAGCAAGGAGTGGAACAGAGAAGCGAAGGGGAGGAACTGTGGCGCGAGGTTTAGGTAGTGAAACGTGGAGAGAGTTGAATATTGTAAGAGATAAAGGAAGAAGACGAAGGAATTAAGAAACGTAGAATAAGATAAGAAACCCACTTTTACTATGTGGGTAGCTGGACGTGCATAACAAAAAATGAAGGAAAGAAGAAGGAGATGAAGACAGAACGCAATCGGCTTTTGCAAGGCGCTGGTGCTTGCTTGCCAGCTCCGCTGCATATTCAGATTTCAAAGGCATAAATATGGCTTTAATCTTAAAGCAATAGTGTTAAAAAGCTTCCTTCGCAGAAATTCCGGTGTCAGTGTCAATGGTGTCGCCATTGGTGGTCAGTAAAAATTTGGCGTTGTCCGTGATCTCAAGCTCGAGATAGATTGAAATTAATAATAAAAATATCTCCAGTCTATGTGGGAACCAAACACCTGGCAAGCTGGTGTTCTACCATGAGGTGAGGCCGGGGCTTGAAACTACTCCGTGAACTTAAACTACAAAATTTTATGTAGCGAGAGTAGTCTCCTTTGCATACATAATTTTACGTGGCAGGATTGTAGACTCACAGCAGTCGTTAGGACTTGTGAACAGCGCAACCAATGGGTAGTTAAAAGCTGCAAACCCATAACAAAGCGGGCCGCTGCGCGTGGCACATTGCTGTCAATTGGTGGGTACTTCACCAATTTACAAAATGAAGAACTACGGCATAGTGAGTAGTTTGCAACGATACTTGCAGTATGAATTCTAGAATAGTTAGGAAGAACCAGTTAGGCGCCCTAATTTTTTTTTCCAGGCGACAGGGGTGAAGGGGATGCGCTTGGGTCATGATTAAGCTATTGCGTTGTACTCTTGAAGGCGATGCTCCAACGTCCTCTACGATTCCTTTTATTTTTGTTTTATGTCATAGCGCTCTTAAAGCGTGGCAGTCAAGTGAGAGAATGGAGCAAGAATATCTGACAAAAATGAGATAGAAAACACCCAATTCAGTAATGTTCAGATAAAACACGCTCAAGGCGAAAATAGTAATTGCACATGGGAGATTACAAAAGCTGGTGTATATCTCATTGTTTCATTTCGCGATAACGATGCTAAGCATTTTATGCTAAAAGCAGGCGTAAACCAAACGTATCAGTACATGCTGTGACTATTGGTCTATCCAATTGTGTGCGCAAATAGGGAAATGCTACGCAAGCATTAATTCGCTCACGGCTTAAACGGTGCTGGTGTTGAGTTCGGTTATCACAAGGCACTCTGCTCGTTTAGGAAAACTGAATACAATGCGAGTGAGCATGGTCCAAACAATAACGAAATCCAGTGAAACAAAGTGAATAAATTAAACGCTTGTGTATGTAGTATATTACGCGAAAGGCGAGTGTTCAGAACATCCAAATTGATTAAAATGAATGTCTAAGTAATATGGGATCGTTTCGTGATAAGACTATATCACTATAACATGTATAAAAGGTGAAAAAAAACCTGATTATCGATCAAGCATTCAAGCAGACGTCATTAAAAAAACGTGGGGCTGACGGTATGAACAATTTACATGTAGGTCAACAAATAGGTAGCCCATCTCTCTATACTGCTTTGCTCATCTACTGACTATTTACACTAACGCGAAATGAATGAACAAAATATCACTTCAACAAATAAACATTGGAGGACGCTATAGAGCTTCGCCTTCAAGAGAAGAGCGCGATAGAGTAATCGAGCATCGTGCACAAAGCCTTCTCAGTTGCTAGCCTTCTTCGGTTCTCAGTGGATGCCTCAACCGTGCCGGGAGGTAACGAACGACTGTATACGTCTAACATAGGCTGTTTCAAAGTACCATTGGATATTGGCTACAAGAGTTGTTAGGTGCCCAGTACACCATAATTATTCATTTCGCGAATCAGCGAAGGTCCCACTATGCCTCCACTGGTCAGCATGCTAAACTTTATGTACATTGTAGATTTTTTTATCTATGTCCTCTCTGCTATAACCCTCTATGAGGATTGACAGTATTAACAACTATATAAAAATGAAAATAGGTCTGAGGGCTTTGCAATTGGTGGGTGGGGCTTCTATGAAATTCTCACTGCTTGCTCCATTCATGGTTTTAAAGCTTGGGGTGATTTTTCACTTCTACCACGCATTTTATGACGCGTTAAGAAGACTAATACTACAATGCATTCATGTAGCAGTTTTTTTTTTTCACCGCAATTTCAACACACATCGTGGCTTTATTTTGGAACACTTGCTTGCCACGCAGATAGACAGGATTTATCCTAATTGAAACCCACAAATATTTAATATTAATTTATTTTGAATCGTTCTCTTTTTCTCTGTCACTTGATAGATGATAATTTTTTGGCTGACTACTAACAACTTCAACAGAGACACCGACGCCGGCACCAATTTCTGCGGAACGAGCTCTAAATATATTGCGTTAAAAACTTGTGGCTTTCTTGTCAGCAAATTTTGTCGCACAAATTAGTACTGATTTTACTTTGAAATGTAGAGAAGCTCTGTAAGAAATATATGGAGCTGTCAGGTTTCCACACCTCGATCTCTTTAGTATGGCGAGAAATAAAAATGGCGCACGAGCGAACGCCGTGAAAACAAAACGTGCCTCCACAGTGGAATCCGCGACAGGCGAGTCTTTCCAATGTGCACGTCAATTGACTCGCTTGTCCGAGTGAAATGCCACCCCGGTCGTGACTTGCCTATCTTCTAGGCTTCGGGAGGGCGAAGAGAAGGCCGCTTTTGAAGACACCAGTCACGTCTTCTTATTAGCTTGCAGGTCTCGTCGAAGCTCCCTTGTTTTTCTTGGGGGCACACCCTGATGACCGAAGGCCGCATGGCGGCTAGGAGCATGCGCCTTCAGCTGTTCTACGTTCAGTGTTTTCTGGCAATCATAACGCGTGCACGCGTGCTACATCATTTGTGACGCCTGAGTTCTTTACCAGCCTCAGTAAAAAAAAAGAACGAAAAAAGAGTTGTTGCTCTTAAACCTCTATCTTCATTCCTGCACCCGCTTCCCTTTTTGCACCAGGCATTAACATGGTTTCGGTTGGTCCTAATTCTTTCGCCATTTCGACAAATCTTACTTTTCCGCACGCAGTACTACCTGAATCGGTAATATTGCTAAAAAACGCAGTCGGAAATGAAGGTGGAGACAGCAAATAAGAAGATGACGCTTGCTGATATCCGCGTAAACTTGATTCTGGCTTGTGTGTCTGGCGTTATGTGCTTATACATACCTTGTAATTATACCCTGTGACGATTTTTCTTCCCTTAACATTGTGGTGGAGGTGCGGGTTCTCCAAACTTTCACCGTCATACGATTCTACGTAGCGGACGCCCCATGGCTATCATATGGTGATTTTGGGACGTTAAACCACACATATCAATCAATCAGCGCTCCATGGCTGCCTCGGCTATGTATGCTCAAGATGATGCATCGGAGACGTCCCCAACGGGGCTTCGGCGAGCCAGGCCTGCCCAGTCTCCATGCGAGGACCGCAAGGTATATATATATATATATATATATATATATATATATATATATATATATATATATATATATATATATATATATATATATATATATATATATATATATATATATATATATATATATATATATATACATATACATATATATATATATATATATATATATATATATATATATATATATATATATATATATTTATATATATATGTTCGGCGGGTGTCTAGATATGAAACCCAAGGTAAAGTAGAAGAGCTGCAATGAACAGTTACTGTGCGGAGCAACAAGGAAGTGTTCCTTCACCAACGTAATTAGATGGCTCTCATACCGAATACCAATAGTCATTGAAGCGCAATGCATACAGAAGATTCGCACTATATAACGCAGTTGCAGAAGCGTAAATGTTCGGCGTATCTTACTACACCTTTGTAAATATTTTCAATTTTCCTTCATTTTGGACAACTGCAATAAGATTGGAAGAATAGCTCGCCAGTGAAGGAGAAAGCGGGAGAGAAGTTTGATGACAGCAGCGATAGTTCTGCAATTATTAATTCGTAAAAAATAAAACGTGCTAAACACTTATAATCAACAACATTTAACAATGACAGCCTGTGCTCCGCAAAAGTACAGAACGTAGACGTAACCTCATTGAGGTTCAATTTCTGTTTTTAAGCACACAATGGCTTTTTTACGACGGTGTTCTGCTGTCTAATAGTGCCAACTGTTTATTAGCGTTGAACGATTTCATATAGGAAAAAGGTCCATTATAATTGCCGTGATACGTACTTGCGCCGCCAAAATACGTGTGCTCGGTATCTGTTAAGGTATACCATCTCTCCGTGCCGTCGAATCAAGCGTTTTATATTCAACAAGACTGAAACATACCACGGCACATGCTATAATAACGTGCACGCTGCGCTGGTAGAAACAGTGCGTGCTGCAGTATTGACCAGCGCTCGCTAGTGAAAATTCCAGCGCTTACAGCGCTTCGCAGTGCGTACCAGCATCACAGTGGTTGAGCCAGTGCCCCTACCAGTGCAACACAGCTTTTCCCAGTGCGCCCAGCGAAGTGCCAGTGATTACATGTGCGCAATCAATGTCTCCAGCGCGTACAAGTGCCAAAAACGCACTGGCATCACGCAGTTTTTGCATTAGGGTTCTTCTTTACATTACATTGGTTGCAATAACTTCCCCTAAACATTTCTTGGTGTTATTGTCCGTTAGATCTCATTATTATTGGGTCAAAACGAGCCCTTAGGTATACACTTCTTTCCATTATATATATATATATATATATATATATATATATATATATATATATATATATATATATATATATATATATATATATATATATATATATATATAAGGGAAAGAAGTGTATACCTAAGGGCTCGTTTTTCCGTGTTTTTAACACAATAATAATGAGATATAACAGACAGTAATGCCAAGGAATGTACAGGGGAAGTTATTAACATTAATGGAATGTAAATAAGAAGAAAGAAAAGTGGATGAAAAAATTACCAACTGTAAGTTGGTAATTACAGTTGGTAATTTTTTCATCCACTTTTCTTTCTTCTTATTTACATCCCATTAATGTTAATAACTTCCCCTGTACATTCCTTGGCATTACTGTCTGTTATATCTCATTATATATATATATATATATATATATATATATATATATATATCAAGCGAGAGAGAGGGGGTGTTTAACAAAACTGTGTCCAATATTCTTTTGTCTTCACAGTTGCTTTTTCTGTTACAGCAGGCATCTTAAGAGGGTTGAAAACATTACTTGAAACAGTATTCAGGAAAGTTAGGGTGATTAACTTTTTAATTTATGAACTTAGGCAGTCAAGTGAAAGACGTGCAATCATGCCCTGCATGCGAAAAACCGAGAGCTGCTGTTAAATTTCGGAAAAGTGGCCTCTGATAATAACTGTGAATATATAAAATTTTTAAAATTCTGCGGTGAAACTGAAACTGAAACACAAAAGAGCGCAACTGCAATGAGAAAGCGTCGTTATATCGTTCATCAACCTACTTTATTGTGTGGGTGTGTGGGTTGCGCTCACAATTACAGCACGCATGACGCACATACGTTACTGAACGAGGAAAAACGGCACTTTTGAGCAGTGACATCATTGTAGTCGTCTGCTAGTTGCGTCCTTCAGTCTGTTGTTTTCAATTTCACCGTAGAGTTTAGAAGCATTTCATTATTTCTTAGTTATTAGTAGGATTAATCAAGCTAGCAAGCTTTCCGCACAATAGCTTGCTTTCCTTCTTCACCCAGGTCTTGTGGAACATCGATTCGCAGATAACCATCGACTCGCAAACGCAATAATGAATACCTTTTCAGGAAGGCAGAGGACGTCAGTGGCTTAAGAGGCCATTTTTTATTCATCTGTGGCCCTTACGGTCAGAACTTAGTTTGAGTGTCACGAAAATTACTTTTCTTTAGGAAACTCTTGTTGTGTCGCAGTACTACTATTCACGTTGTGTGACACTAATCTATAGAATGCTAGCTTATCGCAACATTTCAATTCAAATACCCTGCTGTGACTTTCAGTGTGGTTATATTCCCCTAAATTGTGCGCATGCGCGAGCGAGACAGTGCGGGGAGTCGTCCTTCTTCACAAAACAATTAGGAAGGTTGCCGAGTCTGCCCCGCAACTTCACCAAGTAAAACTCGTCCCATCACCCGGGACAGGTACGTTGTGAATAATAAGAGCCAATGACCCCTGATGTGACCTGATGTGACCTTACACTCAAACACCACATATATACGAAGTAAATGATGAAGAGCGGGCGGAGCACGCGGACCGTTAACTACCTTTGAACAACGTATGGCAAACGTTTCAAATGTTAATGTACGTTTCCTCTTGTTGGCGTTGCCGCTTTTTCTTTCGCCGGTGAGAGCGCTTACACTTTTCTTTTGCCATGGCAATAAGAGAATGCGTGGTCTGAAACACGCTTGATTGTCATCGTTATCAGTGTCATCAGCATCGTCATGGCAGCCTGTTATGACGGGCGGCGATCATACAACTCGACCTTAAGGAGATTTGCCTCCTGAAACTGCTAACCTCCCACCTTTAACCCCCCCCCCCCCCCCCCGACAAAGCAGAATACTTATGTTAGGCCGCTGTGAAGAGCATGTCATCGCTTCATTTTGGTTTCTGTATACACTTTTTTAACATATTTGCACAGCAGAAGACTACAAGTAGTTACGATGTAACTACAGAAGGCGAGACAAGAACTTTCTGTCCTTGACTCTTCTTTTCTGGTTACGTCGTAACTACTCGTAGTCTTGAGCTAAGAAAATATGTGGATTCACAATCACTACGTTTAATGCAAGCCCAAGCCCAAGCCTACCCCGCTAGCTTAAGCACGGTATTTTTTTTTTTGCCTTGGCGGCCACGTTTTTTCTGAGAGCGAAAATGCTTGTGACCCGCGTGCTTAGATTTAGGTGCACGTTAAAAAATTCAAGGTGTTCGAAATTTTCGGAGCCCTCTACTACGGCGTCTTTCATAATAATATGGTAGTATTGGGAAGTCAAACCCAAATACTAATTATAAGCTCATTTCTTTTGGACTCGATCAACCACGAGGAGGTAGCTGCAAAGAACCCTGTACCTCCCTTAAGCGAGATCGTCTCTGCACACGCACACATGTACGGACGTACACTAACACCCAAAGGCGTACACACAATTGCACAGAGAGTGCTCATCAAGTGCCAGCCTGCAAAGCCCGCCTCTCCATATCATAGTAGGCAAACCGCCTTTTGATATCACCGGCTCCAACACGTTAACTGCTACAGGTGCTTTCAATCAACTGCATCTGTACTAATAGACAAGAATTGCATCTGTAACAATCGCGCATGTTGAGTGGAAGTGAACTTTTCAACGTATATATACTCGTTATATTGATGTATGGAAGCAAGATTGTGCTGTCAGTCACCGATGGCCCTCTAATACCGGGATATGATAACATTAAGTATTCTGTATGAAATATGGCGCAATTAATAATTAGCCCGGAAACATATTTTATCGTTTCTTATTTTTAACAGGAAAATAAATAAGTGTATTCGAAGTTATCTTTTCAGTGCTTTTTCTCGGGCTATAAAATTCGGGCTTTAAACTTTTGATTTTGTGCCCGTGGATAGGCTCGAGAGAAGCGAGTCTGTGTTGGAACTAAACCCCACCACGGGCCGAGGGATGAACAAACGGGAAGAAAAATATTTCTGGCGTGACAACAAAATTGATCTCAACCCACTCGTGATCTATTCACCTTTAGGCTTTGGCTGAAATTGGGTTTCATGACAGCTAAAAGCATCACTTTTTAAATTTTTTTCTGACGTAGAAGACTTTTCAGGGCACTATGCTCCAAATTATCGTTTTCCTCATGCAAGCACCAGATATTTTTTAATGAATATACGGCTCCGAGTAGTCCTCAAGGGTTCACTAATATGTTTCCTTTCCTCACAGTAAATTCATCTGTTGATTTTGAAACCAGAACTCGCGATATTTTAATTTGTATATGTGAATTAAAATGCAGTTTTACACACCACTCACAGCCACTGGAATTGGCTTTAACATCCTGCTGTTCATTTCTTCATGCAGTTTTTCTATTAAGTGTTTATGAAGAGTGTTGTTAGAGTTTCTGACTGATACCTAAAAGCAAATCCAAGCATAACAGTCAGTGAGGGACGCATAGCCAGCAAATAAGCTAACACTTATTAGTTTCAGTGCCACATTATTTGGCATCCTACGCAAAATTGGACTTGGTGGACAATTCTTCTGAACCCGAACTATGCCTAATTCGTATTTTACTTCACTGCAATGTGGAGTGTAGGAAGAAAACGGTCTGTATAGTTGAGCGCTTGAAGTATTGTGTTTTTGGTACTATATGGTCGAACTATATAGTGTTTGTTGCGCAAGTTTATTAGAAGAAGACATGGACAATGTGAAATGCCGCTTGTGACGGGCTGGTTTCCTGTTTGAAATTACTGGGTTGTGTGGGCTGTTACTGCGTTTTGAATTGGGGCAGTGCTATTTTCTTCAACTCTGTTTACCTCTCATCTTGCCACCTACTACCCAGTGGGTACTTGCAGTACAGTTTAAAGAGGAAGAACTTTTAAGCGTTTTTCTTAAAATGCAAGCCTTCCATTTTTTCCCTATACCTGCTACGAAATGGTTCCGTATGAATTTGTTGTTCACTCGTCAAAGCTCTATTAGCACAGAAATTAAGCACTGTTGTCTAGACAAACTGAAGGCCTGCTGACTAATGCTTCAGGTTATTTTTAAGCGAGGGATGAAAACGACAGAATATTTTTTTTCTCTTTGGAGGCCCTACAGTATGCAGACAAGTCTCAACAAGTGGAATAAGCATAAAAGAAATGTTTCGTGATCCAGAGTCTCGCTGTCCTACGGAGAGTTTTTTTTTTAATCGTCAGCAGCTGGAGCGAGCTTCTCAGAACAACAGAAGAAGCAAAGGCGGCCGCTTCTTAAACCTGAGTCCAATATACAAATTATGTTGTAGCTCCTTAACTGTGTTCCGTCACATACATCTCATAGGTTCGTTACGAGTGAATGCTCGTTTTATTTCCGTTGAGCGTAATCAACTCAACAGAGTTAACGTCTTTGTTTGTTTACCTTTGCGTGTCATTTGGATATCGCCTCGGATCGAGCGTGATACTGAGACGCCTGCAAAGCAACACATAAACACATAGGGCCCTAATGCACCACCTCTACCCAACGAGCTATAGCTCTATGTGCCCGCTCTGCAGCGTACTGGACACCCTGGCACACTTTTATTTATTTTTATTTTATTTATTTAGGTACCCCAAGGGCCCAAATGGGCATTACATAGGGGGGGAATGGGTTGAAAGCCGACACAACGTACAATATTGTAAAAAAAAAGAATCAACACAACAAAAGTGACATTACTATATCATAAAGGCAGCAAAAGTACACAATTGCAAAGTACAGCGTGAAACATATAAAAAAATGTAAAAGTGACAAAAAATCTGGTATTTGGACGGCAGGAACACAAATTTACAGCCTAGAAAAGATGAGCATGATGAAGACAAGTTACAGGGTATTTTGAATAGCTAGAAAAGCGAGGAGTGCGGTTTGAAAAGAAGAGGTGTCTGTTTGGTCCACTAGGCTACTAGGTAAAGAATTCCATTCATTGATTGCCAGAACAAGGGGTGAGTTCTGATATTTGTTTGTTCGGGCGAAAATTGGGCCAACTTTGTGAGCGTGGTCAGCGCGTGCGGACGTATAGAGTGCCGGGAGTATAAATTTGCGAGCGAATGGTGTTGGATGATGGTACAGGGTGTGAAAAAAAGTTAATCTTGACAACTGCCTGCGTTGGGTGAGAGGGGGGAGATTAAGTTCGTCCTTCAAAGCAGATACACTCTGGTATCTTCAGTACGATGACAGAATGAAGCGCGCGGCCTTGTTCTGTACGGATTCAAGCATGTTAGTCAGACACATCATTGCGTCTTGCATGCCAGTGTATTTCCAGACGTAATCTGCAACAACACACGGCTGATAATAAAGCAGGGCGGACGAACGAAGATCTAACCGAAACCTGGGAGGCGAAGATTGCCCTCGAAAATCTGGGAGACCGACAACGACTCGTCGCCAGGCTCAAGAGGGCAGTAGAAGCCAGAGGGTTCCTGGACTAAGAAGCCCTCCCACTTCAGAGTGACAGCGGGCATAGCGCAGGGCACTGTTTCGAAAATAAACGTTTACTTCTCTTTCTACATGGCTTGTGTATAGCAAACAAAGACCAGAAGCATTCGTGCGACAGCTGCCCTGACGAAAGAAGAAGCATGTATTACAGCATGCGATCCCTGTGGCCGCCGATGTGTACAATGCTGTTCTTCTTAGCAGGCACCAGCGAGGCGTGAAAAAAGTTTCTTTCTCGTTGTTTAATCACAGGGTTGGACGGCAGTGTTCGCCGATCTGTGCTTCTTGCCAAAACAGGGTCGACGGCAGAGTTTGTCAGCGCCATGTTTGTTTATTTGCCAGCCACTGTGGCACATTGTCTGCGTCTCACTTGAGAATGCATGAGTAGTTTCGCGTCCCAGCTTGCTTTCTTTACATGTGCCGATGAGATACGCATACACATTCCCGCATGCAAGATTTGGTAGACTACACGAGAACCAGCGTCTTCCTGTAACCGGGTCAGTCACGCCTCTGGCGGCTTTCTTTCTTTTTTTTCTTTTGTACTTGTGACCTTTTTTTTTTCTTTTTTTCAATAGCCCTGTCAAACTTGCGGGAAGACTTCCCGCGGACTTGAGCTTTTGCGAGCAGTTTCTATGTTTCTGCCATTCTTAAGCACGTTATGTTTTGCTGTAACTTGCTTGTTGCCGAAAACTGATGTATACAACACGTCGACCATTCTATTTCTCTTCATTCTGCAGAAGAAAAAAAAAGCTAGAAAAAATAGTTAGCCCAACTAAACCTAAATAAGGAAATCAAACAGTCGTGTTGATGGAGCCAAGCAGCACTTTTCCAGCATGATCTGAAAACACTGCCAATCGGGAGTCGACGCTACAAAGAGCACTTGTATTATAGCACAGCACGTGACCTGGAATTCAAATGCAATGATCAAAATAAGCTACAAGCTGTTCTTCTTTTGACGAGCAGTGATGGCACAAACCCAAATGCCCGTGCTATAAAGACTAAGCCCACAGCCACTGGTTAACTTGAGTACCGTGATCTGCATGTGCGGGAACGTGTACAAGGGCATCATTTTTCCGCGCACGTGACCCCCTTGAAGCCCTTGAAACCCTTGAAGCGTGCGACATATTTTTTTGTAACTCCAATCGCATTTGACTGATTTTATATATTGCACTCCAGACAATTCGTGAGGCAATAAGCTATTTTAACGGCACCATTAGGTGATTACTTTGAAGAGTGCGGATTGGACTCTTCTTTAAAAAAGTAGAAGATTGCATAGCGACTACAATTCTTTTAGCAATGTGGAGCTGTCACCCAATCGCTAAGCACAATTGTTACCTAGTTAAAGGAGGTTTTATAGTATTCGTGCATTTACCAGATCGTAGGCTATATAATCAACATTTAACTCATCATAATTGTCATCGCATTGTCTGTCTAAGCATATACTTCAAAAGAGAAAGAGGGAGAGATTGATGAAAAAGAAAACGCCGGAAGGCTAACCTGGTAGAAGAAACTGCTTTTTCTCCGCTGCACAGGGGTGGGTAAATAAGGGTTGGTCTGGAAACAGAGAATGCAGGAACTAATAAACAGAGTACGGTCGTACATGGTATTCTTAGCCATGCAGTGTTATTGATAAACTTGAGTGTGGAGCAACTCCTCAATTGAGAAGTGAGCCTAATGGCGTCTCGTGGCAACGAACTCACAAATCAGAGCCGTGAGTAGTCGACAATAGAGCAAAAGTTCCACAGCGATATCACCTCAGCTTTCCGTCCTGACCTACAATAGCTCTCGACAAATAAACATTCCAGTGCAAAAGGCAGCGAGTTTCCCAACTTAGTTATGTCTCGTAGGTAAGTTAGTGCGTGCTTTGCGGATATTCATCTGCGGTATCGCTGTTCTTTGCGTACGGACGTGTTTTTTTCTCATTGCAATATAACAGAAAGAGCGACGTTACAATGAACGTAATGCAAATGACGGTGTTATTATGCAAGGCAATTCTTTTAAAAACCCACAAATTTATAGAAGGCCTGCAAGAACTTCACATAATTTTATAATATAGGCAGAAGCTACGATGAAAGTTCTTCATGACTTTTTGCTGCAAAAGGATACGTGAGATTGTCGGTCCTTACGAATATTCAAGTTTAGTGCTTGGAATATCTCGTTTACTTCAGGACATTGTAATGCCTTAAAATCCGTTTTGGAGTTATTAGTATAATACATAATGAGTCCGCTAATGAGTGAAGGGTAAAATAAACGGGATTTATGGCAAAAAATTTGCAGAAATATCCACGTATGTAGACAAAAATGTGATGACTGCAATGTGATGGGGTAGGTTGTTCACTTCGGCGTGAATAAAAATATGAGAGAGCAAAACTGGTTTTGTGAACGCGTGCGTATGCAACCTATCGAGCGTGGGTTGTGCAGGTAGTGTACGTGCTATATGGCGTGATATTCAAGAGCCTACGTGAAAAAGCTCTGACGCGAACATAAACTACAGATGCGGCGACTCAAAGCGATGTTACTAAGGCCAGTTTTGGACTCTTGTGGGTGATAAGTCTATGCAGTTTATGAAAAAAGGATGATTGTGGCTTGACGTCCCATGAACCAAAGAATACAGCAGTTGCGGAGACGCGAACTTGTTTGTTTATATATTTGTCTTCGAGATATATGAACTGGTATACTGTGACAAAATAAAACTACAGCATAGCCACGGAGAGAATCATGAAGACTGGGGCAATGTTTCGGAGGGTTTTATCGATAAACCGTGATTTTTCTGTCTGTCTGCCTGTCTGTCTGTCTGTCTGTCTGTCTGTCCGTCCGTCCGTCCGTCCGTCCGTTCGTTCGTCCATTCATCCGTTTATCCGTCCATCCATTTGTCCACACCTGCTGAGTGAGTCATCGAACTAGGCGTTCACGTACCACGACGACCTAGGAGGAACAGACGGCTTTATGAGCTTCGCCCCTAAAAGCGCATGCTTCCTATGCATTCCTTGGAGAGCAATCCTTGTAATTGCGCAGCACTCGGACGTGCTCAAGATGGAGCAGGTGAGTGCCCTTCAGACTTTAGACAACGGACATTAGGAAGTGAAGGAACCCTAAAGCTTCGTCTTTATGAGTTAAATTCACTTCAGAGAATGGACAATAAAATTACTTTCGTTACACCATATGTGACGTTCTATGCATGCTTTCGCATGCAGTCGTAGCTTGCACCCAGACCATATTAAGTATTAAGACAACAAACGCTGCCCCGCCGCGGTGGTCTAGTGGCTAAGGTACTCGGCTGCTGACCCGCAGGTCGCGCGATCGAATCCCGGCTGCGCCGGCTGCATTTCAGATGGAGGCGGAAACGTTGTAGGCCCGTGTGCTCAGATTTGCGTGCACGTTAAAGAACCCCAGGTGGTCAAAATTTTCGGAGCCCTCAACTACGGCGTCTCTCATAATTATATGGTAGTTTTGGGACGTTAAACCCCACACATCTATCAATCAATCAAGACAACAAATGCTACACGTAATTCGCTAACTTGACCATTACTTTCGAATCCACGGTTTATATTCCAGATTCTTGAGGAATTCCGATAAGGAAAGCAAACTACACGCGATCATATGAGATCTTGCCGGCAATTTCATACCCGGGGGCAACCTTTTGGATCTCAGCACAAACATAGGGAACTTATAGCGCAGGATAGTAAAGGAAAGACAACGACGAATGGCTCTCTGCTAATTCCTATGTGACACAAGAAGATTGCGTTGCTGAGCCATTGATCAGCTCTAGGTTTTTACTTGCGAATTTAGCATTTAGTATCTATCTATTACACTGTAATGACAGCTTCAGAAGAATTTAGCATAACGATTACACATCAGGTATTGAAAAAATTTCATTATTTCTTTTCTTTCACATATTTCATATTATGCCAAAATAATCCCGCCAGGTCAAGACAAAGTAATCCTATTTCTCTAGCCTGGATAATCTTAAGGTATTGACTTACATTAAACGCCGGCTTCTTAGCCTACACGCCTTAGTGGGTGAGAGCCACAAGAAAGATAAAAAAAGATCCCTCATCGCCAAGGACACCACCCACTCCCATTTCGAATAACCGCCCTCCCTCCTCCAGTGCCTGGTCCCCATCTCCTCGACAATGTTCTCTGTCCTACATGCGTCGCCACGCCGCTACTGAGGAGGGAAACTGATTGCTGCAGCTCCGGAGGCAAGAGCTGCAGGCAAGTCGGACTGCCCAAGGCCTCCATGTGTTTCGCCGCGAAATGTTATTGCTGTCAAAGTCCAAGGAACCACCGCTGTAGAGCTTACTGAGACAGGAGCTGCTGTTTCCGTCATCTCTGAGACACTGTGCTGCAAGCTAAAGAAGCTGACGACGTCGCTGTCACAACTAATACTCCGTACTGCCCCATCGTTGCACCGTCAGCTGTGTGCACGGCGCGGATTACGATTCAAGACGCCCTCTACGTGATCGAGTTTTTTGTCCTACCGTCCTGCTCCCAAGATATTATTCTCGGATGGGACTTCCCCTCAAGCCATCGCGCCATCGTAGACTGTTCTCGTGCGGAAGTGGCTCTTACACCCTTACAGACGTCTCCGTCAGAGGATCCTCCTCCTCACAAACTTGTTGTCGCAGAGGACACAGATATCCCCCCCGCGCACACACACACACACATGTGGATCCTTGTCACCCTAACGTGTTTTACTGTGTCGGACAGGGCAGCCCTCTTTGCTCCGTCGGAAGTCTTCCTCCGTCGCCACTGCTTACGGCTGCTCTTTGCAGTACTCTCAGTTACATCAGGTGCGACGGTGATGCTCGTTGCCAACCCATTCACGTCTGCCGTGACGTTGCTTCGAGGGGAATCGGGGCGTATACTAGGCACGACCTCTTGAGTTTCCTGGACATCGCCGAGGACGAACCGTACCTTCAGCTAAACGCCATGACGCCACCTGTTCCGACGTGTTCAATCCTAGATAAGTTTCGTCCTTTGATTGCGCCTGACCAACCTTGGACCACACTAAAAGCGTCACTCACCACGTCGACACCAGTTCTCATGCTTCGTTACGCCAACGATTCTATCGAGTTTCCGTGGCGGAGCGAAAGATTATTAATGAACAAGTAGACGACATGCTTCAACGTAAAGTGATTCAGCTGTCGAAAATCTCCTGGTCCTCTCCTGTCATCCTTGTGCGCAAGAAGAATGGAACCTTGAGATTCTGTGTCGACTATTGCCGCCCCAACAAAATAACCCGGAAGGACGTGTACCCACTTTCGTCACGCCTGATGGACTCTACGAGTTTAACGCCATGCCGTTCGGATTTGGCAAGGCCCCAGCTACAGTCAAATGAATGATGGACAACGTTCTTCACGGCTATAAGTGGAACACTGGCCTTTGGTACCTGGACGATATCGTAGACTTTTCGAGAAATTTTCCAACTCACCTAGTCCGGCTTCGAAAGATTCTGGCGCGCCTCAGCTGAGCTGGTCACCAACTCAACATAAAGAAGTGTCATTTTGCGGCACGCTGATTGACAATACTGGGTCACCTCGTTTGCAAAGAAGGCGTTCTGCCAGACCCTGCGAAACACCGTGCCATGGCAGAACTCCTCAAGCCGACTTGCATGAACACGCTTCGAAGTTTTATTGGGCTGTGTTCCTACTTTCGTCGAATCGTGCACGACCTCGCTTCCATCATCGCTCCTCTTACCAACCTTCTGACAGCCTCCAATGGCTTGTCTGCTTGGTCACGAGAGTTCGAGACAGTCACATCTTTCGAGACGCTTCGGTGCTTACTAACTCCACCTCCGATACTACGTCACTAAGACCCGGATGCGCCCACGGAAATTCACACTGACGCCAGCGGTGTCACCCTCGAAGCCGTGTTGACTCAAAAAAAAGCCGGGGTACTAGGAATACGTCGTCGCTTGCGCAAGTCGAACTTTGAAGAAAGCCGAGTGCAATTATTCTGTTACAAAAAAAAGAATGCCTCGCCATAATTTGGGCTTTTGCTAAGTTCCGTCCATACCTTTATGGCCGCCCTTTTGACGTCATGACGGATCACCACACTCAGTGTTGTCTCCCGTCGCTGAACGATCCCTCGGGACGACATTGTCACTGGGTGCTCAGGCTGGAAGAGTATGACGTTAGTGTTGTGTACCAATAAGGCCGCAACCACTCTGACGCGGACGCTCTTTCCCGTTCAGCTTTAGCATCTGCCATGGTTTCACCATCCATTTCCATTTCGCCAGTCGACGTCACCGACATGCCAGTGGAGCTATGCAAGGATACGTGGATTTTCTACCTGCTCGACTTTCTGGCGGATTCATCAGCTTTCCTCGCTTCTAGAGCTTCTACTTCGTCAAGCGCCCCATTTCACCACTCGAGATGCTGTCCTCGATGACCGGAGTAGAGCCGGAGGTGGCTGCTTGTGATACCTCGCCACATTCGCAGGACGCACGGTGGACGCCGGAGCGAGTGGACGCACGTCGCATACGCTCCGCCGAACGTGTGCTCTCGTTGACCGGTTTACTCCGATATCGTCACCGGCACTGTGTCGGATCATCAAATTTTAACTGTCCTGGGAACCGCACACCCTTCCCGAGGCTGTAGAGCATCTCAATTTTTCTCTATCGCCTTCAGAAGAACCCATGTGAGCGCTGGGCCGCTGGGCCTCAGCGTCAACCCAGCTCGCCTGTGCGAGTACAGGTGACTTGGCCTAATGACGGGACCCCTTCCACAACAATATGGACGCTAGCACTACGCCAACTGCTGACGTGACTACTACCGGATGCGTTCAACCTGCATTCAGCCCCAACGACACCCATGTTACCACGGAATCACTCGACCTCGACGAGCTCACTTCGCCAAGCGAAGATGAAGTTGTTTTGACCATCCCACATCGTCTGCATCGCTGGGACCGGCGAGCGACACCGACGCCAACTGGAAACTGGCGATTTCCCGTCGCCAGCGTCACCGCCAGAAAAAATTCGACAAAGCTCGAGCGGAATTGATGCAGCCGGCCGGTCCTGCAAGCACTCCGCCCAGCCACGTCAACGCCGGGGCAGCTGCGGCTGCGAGCGCTCCTTCTGCGCAGGCAGACGCGGCCGGCGTCGCACCGGCGCGAACACCACCACCCGTAACGAAGCCGCGCCAGCTACGATGGAAGCCGCCGCCGCTTCCACGCGCGGACATGAAGATCATCATGCACCCGAAAAAGGCCCTGGCCATTCGGAACTTCACTACGCATCAAATCTCCCGAGCCGTAGCAGTGGTGGGCAATTCTCGACAACATTGTACTGGGGATCATTTCATTATGCGTACTCGCCCCGGGTCGAACATCATTAGTGCCAGCATGCCACATGTTGAGACGGCTGAAATTCTTCGTCGGATCACCACCCTCACGCTTGAGAGGAAGACCTACGAATCGAATACCCATGTGGCGGCCCCTGAGGGCACCTTGCGGGGAGTTATTCATAAGATAGACCCTGGCCCAACTCCGGAAGAACTCACCGCCAACCTCCGCGTGCGCACGCAGGGAGTGACAGTGCACAGTGCACGAATGCTTCGTGCTACCAAATCTGCCATTATCACTTTTGAGGGCCCCCTTCTGCCCCGATATGTATTGTATTATGGTGGGGAGGTGGCCTGCCACCCGTACTAGTCGACGCGACAAGCCTGCCAAGTCTTCTTACAACCGGGGCACCGCTCAGACGTATGCCCCACGCCAAACACTCCCGTTTGTCGGCAGTGTGGTATCCTCGACCCCGTTGATGGTCACCCCTGTGCTCCCAAATGTCACTTGTGTGGAGATGCCCACTTAACGGGCGCCAAAGAGTGCTCTCAGAGACTGAAGGCCCCGCGCCCACGGCCACCTCCTCAACCAGCAGCACCAGCCAGGGGCCGCAACCCCCATCGTAACCCACCAACTCCCAAACGCAGGTGGTTCAGCAAGGAAAACGAGACCTCATGCAGCCACTCCCGCTCACGCTCGAGCTCACAGTCCTTCCCGCCCCTCCCTTCGGAGTAACCTGGCCAACAGCAGCAGCCACAGCAGCGACAGCATCCGAAGAACCAGGTGACCAAGGGGCAGCAGCAGCAACCCGCCTGTCAACAGTCCCAGCACGCCTCCAGCAAACCTAATGAGAAGCCCAATTCCACTCTATCAGCCGGTGCCGACAATAAGGTGAGCTGGTCAGCGAATGTAGATCCTCCCATCGCTCCACTCAATACCCTGTCCACCGCCTACGAACACTTTCTCACGGAAAACATAAAACTCAAACAGGAGCTGGCGGCCGTCAGGGCACATCAAGCCAAGGACAGTTCTCAACTTCATGCCCTAATGGTGCGTCTTGGATCGCTGCCCGACTCCCCCGAAAAAAAAAAAAACCCGATTTCCCCTAAGAGACCGAAAATCCCTAAAACGGCGCTATCAATTCCTGCTGCGTCGGGCACCACAGTCACACGCGAAGAGTTACGCAAAATGCTCTCAACGGTCGCGCAGCAGCTATCGCAACAATTCAGTGCCGTATTCACACAGTTCGGAGAATGCCTCGACTCTCTCGAGACACGCTTCGAGGCGCAAATTGCTGAAACAGGCGAAAACATACGCAGGAAGAGGGCCACTCGTAGCTCGCACGCCACGACAGATCAAGGTTACCATAGACTAGGATTGGAATCACATGCATTCGAAATCCTCGCTACCCCCGCATTCACACCCAGCGCCCTCACGCTCACTCCTACATCGGCGTCACAAGCCGAGATTCCGATACCCACGCATTTCCACTCAACGACTTAACCATAGGCAGCACAGCCCCACTCGTTGGCGAACATTTACAAGTCTAGCAATGGAACTTCCGCTGCTTCCGCAAAAAGCGGAGCCTCCTCCAACAGTACATTAACACACACCTTGCTCGGCCAGATGTCATAGCGCTTCAGGAGCCCGGAACGCCACTCATATTTTCAGGTTATCAGTCCTATAATAGTGAAACAAAGGGGCCGTCCTGATTGACAAAGCGCTAACCGCAGTTGGCTTAGACAACTCAGACACCAACATAGAGCATGTGATTGTGGAGCTAGTTCTCAGGCAAAAAAAGAAAGGAGAAAAGCGAAGTATCATCATTGGCAACGTATCTAGCGCCCCAAAGCAAAAAACCACTGATTTCCATGCCCTCGTCCAAGGTGCCTGCCAATTGGCCCAGGGAAAAGAACTCTTACTGCTCGGCGACTTCAACGCTCTCGACAAACGCTGGGGTTACAACCGTTCCGATGTCAAAGGCAAACAGCTTGCGGCTGCCACTGAAAAATTTCAGCTTGAACTGCTTACGGATCCCGCGTTCCCTACAAGGATCGGCAACAGTGTGTGCAGGGACACTTGCCCCGATCTCACCTTTGCCCGCGGCCGTGCAAACTATAACTGGGACAACCTGCAGAAATCCTTGGGCAGCGACCACTTCATTCTCCGCACGAAAGTTACAGAAAGCGCAGCGCGTTGGTCTATTGGAGAAGCACGCATCACAAACTGGGACGCCTTTCGTCGTGGGAGCGAATATTCACTCGACAGCCTTTCAAGCGTCACCGACTGGTGCACCCAACTTAAAGAAATTCGAGAGCGTTGGACCACCACCATTAACAGAACACCTGCACTGCCGGAAGTGGACAGCCATCTGCTACATCTGTGGGAAGCCCGAAGGAGCCCCATCCGCAGATGGAGGATGGAAAAACATAACCGCCGCCTCAAGCTAAGGATTGCCACATTCACCACTCAGGCAGAACAGTACGCTACAGAACTGGCGCGACTCAATTGGGCCCAGTTTAGCGACTCTCTTCGAGGCTCATTGGGCACGGCCCGCACACGGCACATTTTGCGCGCTTTGATGGACCCCACTCGAACAAAAAATGAGACGAATAAGCCAGTCATGCGCCTCATACACGCCTTTGAGGGTACTGACGATGAGTTGCTGGATCAAGTCCGGCGAAAATGCTTTGGCGATTTCTACCCACCCGCCTCTCAGGCTGCGTATTGTGGACGTGCCAATGACACTCTCGACCGACCAATAACGGTGGACGAAGTTTACGCAGCCATTCGCAGCAGCAATCGCTACACAGCTGCTGGGGCAGACGGGATCACGTACTCCCTTATCAGGAACCTCAACGACAGCGCCGTACAAGAAATCACGCGTTTTTCAATGATCATTGGCAACGTGGCACGCTTCCTCCTGAATGGAAGCACGCGGAGGTCATAATGATACCGAAGCCGGGCAAAAAACTTCAGATCGAAAACCTCCGACCAATATCCCTCTCTTCCTGCCTTGGTAATCTCTTCGAGCGCGTCATCACTAATCGCGTGCAAGATTACCTCGAGGACAATGACCTTTTCCCGCACTCAATGTACGGGTTCCGGGCACATATCTCAACGCAGGATGTACTGCTACAATTAAAAGAAGTCATTGATAACGCCCCCCAGCAAGGAGAAAACATTATCTTGACTTTAGACATTAAGGGCGCATTTGATAACGTTAGCCACCAGGCCATACTTGAGAGCCTCGAGGCCCTTCATTGTGGGCAGCGCGTCTACAGTTATGTTCACGCCTTCTTGTCCGACCGCACTGCCACGGTCGGTCTCGGCTCCATCCGATCACATACTATCAGGGTTTCGAACAAGGGCACCCCACAGGGCTCAGTGATTTCCCCACTACTCTTTAATGTAGCTATGGTTGGCCTGGCACATGAACTCCCCCGCATTAATGGCATCCATCCCGCAAAGTATGCGGGATGGATGCCACCATCAGCAGGCAGCCACATGCGTCGAACAATACGCTCAGGCACGAGGCCTGGCCTGTGCAACAGAAAAATCTGAGCTTCTACGAATTTATCGACGCAAGCTCCCACCATCGGCGCAGAACAACCAAGGCTCCCGTCTTCAGGTCGTCCTTGCTGGCAAACAAATCCCAGAGAACTCCACCATTCGAATATTAGGCATGTGGGTACAGTCGAACCGCCATGTGAATCACACACTTTCCCTTCTCCGCACCACTACACTGCGAGTGGCCCGAATGATATCTCGGGTGATATTCGTTGCCATGGCATGCGCAAGCAGGACACCCTGAAACTCATACGTAGCCTCGTGGTCAGTAGGGTGACATACAGTTTGCCCTATACCAACGCCTCACCAAAAGCGAACAGGGCCAAGTAGACGCAATGCTCCGCAAGGCCTACAAAGCGGCACTCAAGCTACCACCGAATACTCCTTCTAGCAAGCTCCTCGCATTGGACCTACACAACACCTTTGAAGAACTTTGTGAAGCGCAACTCGCCACACAACTGCAACGGCTCACGCAAACACCTACAGGCCGTGACCTGCTCCTACGCCTTGGCTACATCAGCCAGTTTCATGACGCAGCTCGTCGCAAGCCCATTCCGGACCAACTTCGTGCCACTTGTAAGGTCGCTCCCATCCCACGCATTATGAATCCCCGACTACATTAGGGCCGTAGGGAAGCCAGAGTGGAAACCCTCGAGCGAAATTATGCACACAAGAACACTACGTACTATGTTGACGCCGCCAACTACGACCATGCAAACAATAAGGCTGTAACCACAGTCGTGGACCACACACTCACAGAACGTACCAGCGCTTCCGTGCGGTGCCACAACATCACCGATGCTGCAGAAACTGCCATCGCGCTCGCTCTCGCCCTCGGCTACAGACAACGAAGGTCGCTGACAGTTCTCACGGACTCTCAAGCAGCTTGCCGCAACTACCTACAGGGGCGCATCAGCCAACCCGCTCTCAACGTCATCCTGAGCGTTACAGACACTGGCGAGCATTCCATACACATCCACTCAGAATTTGGCATCGGATTATATGGACTCCGGGCCACATGGGACTGGAGGGGAATTAGGCAGCGGGTAGGGTAGCTCGAGGGTAGGTGAGCCGAGCACCTTCCAACACCGCCCCTGAGGAACTCGTTCCGGTCCCTTGCTACTATTCGGCCATCATAAACCATTACAGAGGACTTAAGAAAGCTTATTCGCTACCACACTGAACACTAATTAAAGAGGAATCGGTCAGCTGGAGGCAAATTCAAACCGGCACGTTTCCAAATTTCCACATCCTGAGTAAAATGCACCCCTCGGCATACTCTCCTCTCTGCCCATGGTGTTCAGCTAAAGCCACTCTGTACCACGTCACGTGGGAGTGTCAGGCCATTACAGCCTTACAACCAATACAAAATCCAACAGCGGAGTGATGGGAGGAGCTGCTGGCCAGCGAGAATCTGGAAGATCAGTGGAGTCTGATCAACCGGGCCCGCAAAGCGGCTGCTGCAAGCGGAGCCCTGGACTAAGCCCCCCCCCCCCCACCGCAAGCCAAGCATCTCCGACTACTCAGAGCTTCTCCGCAGAAAATTTCATGTAAATAAAGAAACAAATAAATAAATAAATAAATATATATATATATATATATATATATATATATAAATAAATAAATACGTTTTCACCACATTTGCATGCGAATATGCGCTGCTTTCTACACTGATCCACAAAGCGCCCACGCTGGTGGTCATAAGACTTACACACACCTGCGTCGGAGGTACTATTCGAGCGGTATGTATCCATCTGTGTGCAAGTACATCCGTGCTTGCACTGCCTGTGAGGGACGAAAGGCTCCCACTCAATGAGCGGCTGGTACACTTCCACCTCTCCCGTGTCCGGCACGTCCATTTGACCGCGTCGGCGTTGATTTTTACGGCCCGCTTCCTTCGACCACGTCTTGGAATAGGTGGACCATCGTCGGCGTAGTCCACTTTACGTGTTATGCAGAAATGGCAGCATTTCCCACAGGAACAGCCAGAGAAGTAGCGTATTTCATTCTACGCAACTTCGTCTTAGGCCACGGCTCACCCCACGAACTTTTGAGCGACAGAGGACGTGTTTTTCTATCCAAATCCGTCGAAGCATTGTTCGTTCAGTGTAAGATCGTTCACCGCAATACGACTGCATATCATCCGAAAAAAAATGGCCTAACCAAACGATTTAACCGCACTCTCGCTGGTATGCTGACGATGTACACCGCACCCGACCAGGCAAACTGGGACGCGTCCTTCCTTTCGTCACATATGCGTACAACACTGCAACGCAAGCGACAACCGGAGTCTCACCGTTCTTTCTTTTATACAGACGTGAGACATCACGCATGCTAGACACCGTGCTTTCTCACACACCTGACGCGTGCGGGTACAGTTTAATTTCCTACATTGCCTCGTTCTTTTACGAGCGAAGAACAAGGTCGCCAGAAGCTTACGCATAACGACGACCGACCTTATGCTGCTTTTCAAACTGGTGCTTTAGTTTGGCTCTGGGTCCAACCGAATACCCCTGGACTGTCCTCCAAGTTATCGGCCCGCTATCACGGACCCTACCGAATTCTTGTTCTGACTTCTCCCGTCAATTACGAGGTGGAGCCCTTGACACTATCTGACGTCGTCGTGGCGTCGTCGTGGCCGAGAAATCACCCATGTCTCCCGCATCAAGCCCTATTATGACCCTGCTATTCGACCATTCCAGCAACTATAGGCGGCGCAACGATGGACCAGATGGCGTATGAGATGGTGACGTCTTGAGCGTGCACGTCAGCGTCGCAGAGCGTGAAAACGCGTTCATTGGTTCATGACTACTGAGATACCAAACTGCGTAGCCAGATTATCGACGTGTTACAGCTTGGGAGCACAGCAGCATGTCGCCGCCTGCGTCACTGGAATGACCGAATACTACCAACACCGTAAGTCCCCAGGATGGCTCCTCTATTGCCCAGGGGCAAATGTAGTGAATTAACTACGACGGAGAAAGACACGGGCAAGCAGACGCCAGCGTCACTAGCAGCGCCAGGCTCTAGCTCGCGCTTGCACGCAATTGGACTGCTTGACGCCAGCTGCTCCTCGACGCTTCACGATTAACGTTTGTCGAGCTTCCCTGACGTCCAGCGTGATGAAATCACGTCACAACAGGAATAAAAAAAATGGCAGATCCCACGCACAGTGGGAGTCAATGATATGTGAAGCACGAATGAGAAATGGTAATATGTAACATTAAAATCAGCACAACGTTACGAGGTGAAAGTAAATGTGCCGTACATGACTTCCGTGTCATGATTATCATGTTTGGATGTGGCGTTTACATTCGTAATCTATTCACGTCACGTGATACGAAATTTAGTATATGTGGAGCTAGCGAAACGGCCGCGAGCACTTTATGAGCTTTGTATGTTGTCATGTTCTTGCCTGACACGCGTGTCAGGATCATCATGTTTGCACCAGTCATATATTTCGTCATCCATTGACATCACGTAACACCAAACTTGGTATATGTGGAGCTAGCAAAACGGCTGCGAGCGCATCATGAAGGGTTCAATATACTCCAATGTAGCGTGTACACGCACGCACGCTGGGCACAGCGACGCTACGTTAGCAAAACGCGAGCACTTTTTAGTCTGACGCCATGCGCTACCAGCGCCCGTTGGCGCGGGCCGCGCGAAACGCGACATGCTGCATTTTGCGCCCGTGCGTTACCCAGACAACATTGCGTCTCTCTCTTTTTGTGGCGGAGGGATGGCGAACCCGCTGAAACGCGCATGCATGAAAGCAACGCAGCGTGGCTTGTGCCTGTGAGTATATGACGGGACCAGCGCCTGGTGTGGCAACACCGGCGTAACGCGACGAAAAGAAAGCCGGTGAGCACGTGCACTGCGTCACGTCGAAATGTATTGGCGCCTTGACTGTGGCATGTAGTCATGTTCTCACATGACACGCATCTCATGATTATTATGTTTGCCCCAGCCACATACCTACGTCATTCAATGGCGTCACGTAATACCAAAGTTGGCATATGTGGAGCTAGCGAAAAGGCCGCGAGCGCATCATCAATGTGGCAAGTAGTCATGTTGTTACATGACACGCATGTCGTGATCATCATGTTTTTTGGATGTGTCATTTACCTATGTCGTCCATTCGCGTTGCGTAAAACCGAGTTTGGAACATGTCAAGCTAGCAAAACGGCCGCCAGTGCATCATGAGCGTGGCATGTAGTCATGTTGTTACATGACACGCATCTCGTGATTATCATGTTTGCACCAGTCACATACCTTCGTTAAGCATTCACGTAATGTATTACGTAGTTTAGCATATGTGACGCTAGCGAAATGGCCACGAGAGCATCAAGAGCGTGGCATGTAATCATGTTGTTGCATGAACATATTATGATTTTCATGTTACGGTCTGTCGCTTGTGTTCGACATGCAATCGTGCCATACCATGCCAGCTTTGCAACATGCCATGTGAACTAAACCACCGCAAGAGCTGCAGGACCATGAAATGTAAATCATGACTTTCATGACAAACATATCATGATTTTCATCTTATCACAAGTAAAATTAGTTCCTTATACAGTCTTGTTATTCTGGTATTCATACCATAATCGGAACACCTAGGAGAGCTAAAAGTCGTAGGTGGCTAGATAGATAGATAGATAGATAGATAGATAGATAGATAGATAGATAGATAGATAGATAGATAGATAGATAGATAGATAGATAGATAGATAGATAGATAGATAGATAGATAGATAGATAGATAGATAGATAGATAGATAGATAGATAGATAGATAGATAGATAGATAGATAGATAGATAGATAGATAGATAGATAGATAGATACGCTCAAAGTTCCCGAAGTTCGCTTAGAAATGCTTCGCATATAAATATACTGCTGATTCACTCCAGACTGCTTCATTTCTCAATTTTCACGCTAGCCAAGCTGCCCCTCCCCCCCTCCCTTCTCTCATTTTGCCTGAGAGAAAATTCTTCGGTTTGTACTTCAATATTCTGAGGGACCGTGTTGCGCAACTCTCCAGACACGAACATGATATTATGGCTACACGCCATCCTGTATATTGGCGCGAGCTCATTTACAGTCACCCGAGAACACTCATGCCTTTACCCGAGAACAAAACTACAAGAGAAAGAGAGAACGTGGACTCGAGTATGGAAATTGAGCTCGCGGAAAGAAATTCGAGGCTGGCAATCAATTTTGCGGAGAAACGCAATAGCTAGTGCTGGTGGGCTGCATTCTGCCAGCGAACAGTGATCCAACAAGACAATTAAACAGAAGGAAGCGAGAAGGCGGTATGTGAAATGAATAGGAAGAAAGCTATAAAGGAAGATTAACGGTGGCACTCTAAAAGAAAGCACCAACATAAAAATAAGATAACAGGCGTACAACAACGAGAGAAAACACTGAACAAATATTCACTTAAAAAGAAGGGTGAGAAACCTGTTACGCTGCTGACAAAAAAAATTTGGGTTAAGAAAATCGAGAAATCCCGCTGCAATGGTAATTAGGTGAAAGACAACAAACTAAGAGAGGTCAAGACACTCACGGGAGCTTCAGTACACCAGGATTTCGCATGCATCTCAACGTGTTTCGTTTCTTCCACCACAAGGTATAGTTATAAGAATAATTATTAAAGCGGTTGTGAAAGCTTCGTTAGCCAGTGCCTCTCATTACCTATACGCATGCGACAAACCGAAAATGAGGGATTGGTTCGACGTTTTGGCTGCTAAGTTAGACGTATCCCTATGAAGCCAACCGGTAAAGAAGCTCGCGGTAAAGTGCGAAGAAGAGTATATAGAGGCGAGGGGGGAGAGAACGTAGTTTAGCAGGTGTTCCCTGCGTCGGCGTTCCGAGGCCACAGGGAGACCGTAGGAGTGGAAAGAAGTTAAGTTGGGCATGGAAGACGAAGTGATGCTTTTGTGGAACACATCTTGCGGTCTGTGCTGTTTTTTCTGCGTTCAGCGGGGTCTCCAGCCCCCTACATCGTGGCCATGGATTTACAATCTCCGGAGATCCCGCCCAGTACCAGTTCATCCATGGGCATTGCTTCAAGAAAGCGTGGTAATCCATCTAGTGAGAGCGAGGACACCGAGCTGTACTCTGCATAAGACTACGAGTCCTCGGAAGACGACTTCGAACCTGTGCTCTACCGCAAGGCCAAACGAAGAATCATGAACGCATCATCGGCATCAAGTACAGCCACTGTGAGGACAGCGCCTCAGCGATGGCCTCACTCCATTCTGTTTGTGCCGCAGACTACTACTGCCAATCTACGCTTCCTCAACAGGCAAGCACTGTCCTTGTGTCTTGAAAACATTGTGCCTAATGAGATTAAGGACATCAGGATAAACACGAGGAAGAATATTTTGGCAATCGACCTGAGGAACCCAAGTGCACTGAACACGCTAAAGCATGTGTCAGAGCTTGGAAACATCAAAGTCCGATCCATCATACCAGCGAATGGTGACACCGTAACAGGAGTTATCTATGACATAGACACTGAAATCGCCAATGAAGACCTTCCGGTACTGATAAAACCAGTGAATGAAAACAACGTCATTGTGCATGCTGGTCACCTAGGCAACTCTCGTTGTGTGCGACTAACATTCAAGGGTGACTGTCTTCCCTCTTACGTGAAGGTGGGCCATTTCCGTCACCAGGTTCGCCCATTTGTTCCGAAGCCTATGCAGTGTTTCAAGTGCCAGAAGATTGGCCACGTGCAGGGCGTTTGCAGAAATTCCGCAGTGTGCCCCCGATGCGCTGAACACCACTCAGAAGACGACTGTAATGCAACTACGTTGAAATGCCCCAACTAACAAGGAGCTCACAGTGCTTCCTCCAAGGACTGTCCTCAGATTAAGAAAGAGAATTATATTCTGAGGCAAATGGTGCGAGACAACTCGACTCACAGAGAAGCTGCGCAAAAAGTAAAGCGAAGGCGTCGTCATCGTCAAAGGTCCTCACGAAGGACAGTGCAAAATCTGACGAGAAAGTCAGAAACTCAAGTGAAATCGACAGGCGCGGCTCTTAGCACGGCAAACATCTGCGCTGAAAGAGAAGATGCTGGAAGATCTCTCTCTCAAAAGGAATGGCCACCCCTTCAGCCTAGACGATCTGTTGAGCCTCAACAAAAGCCGCCTACACGACCTGTGGAGCCTCAACAGAAGCCGCCTCAAGAACAAGCACAAAATGCTGCAACAGCCGGGAAGCCAGATCATCGCGTGATGGTGATGCTAAGATCATTAGTGGACACCATTCGCATGTTGTTAAGCGACATGAATACACCGTCAGCCAAAAGTGACCTTCAAGTACTGGACGCGCTTAGTCCAGTGCTAGCAGTCTTAGAGTAGACCATAGCTAACCCACCACTGTCTTTCCGGGATGAGGTTCGTAAAGCAGCAATACTGCAGTGGAATGCCAGGGGACTGAGATAGCGCATTGGTGACTTTCGTCGATTTGTGTACGTCAATATGTTTCCTGTAATCGTCATTTGTGAGCTGAACTTATTGAATGCAATACGACTCTCGGGATACGAACCTTTTATGTCGTCTACTGTTACTGAAAGCAGCAAGGTTCTGGTGTACATTCGCCGAGACCTCACTTACATACTTCAACCTGTACCACCTCATGACGAAAACCAATACGTGTGCTTAAGAGTCAAAAAGAGGAGGCTCAACATCACTGTGGTTGGCGCATACCTATCACCATCAAGCCGTTTCGATCAAAAAAGATTACGAGACATCATAGCGTCAACTCCTGACCCGTGTGTTATCATTGGGGATTTTAACGCTCCTCATACATTATGGGGAAGTCAGAATACCAACATGAAGGGCAGAAGCTTGGTGTCTTTTGCCTCCGACAACCAACTTTGGTTACTGAATGATGGCAGTCCTACATTTTTACGTGGCTCCACATACAGTAGCTGTCTCGACTTGGCTTTTGTTTCGCAAAGCCTAGTGAAACATAATGAATGGTTCACGGATATAGAAACGCACGGGAGTGATCACATTCCAACATACGTCAAGATCAGAGGATTGTCGCCTGCTAAAGTGCGTGACATCGTTAAAAGAGTGGACTGGAAAAAGTTTGAGTCCCGTATGGAAGACCAATGCCAAGAACACATATCCGATTTACAAGAGGCCATCAAGAGCACTGTAAAAGAGACTGTGTGTACGATCCCACGCCCTGTAAGAATCATGGACATCGACATAGAGCTGGAGCGGCTTCGAGCCTTGCGACGACGAGCTGAAAGAAGGTACCGGCGCACGAAGGACATAGAAGATTTACCGGCTGCTAGACGTATGCAGAAGAAGATCAAACGTCGGTTAGACAAGCTAGAATTCCAACGCTGGATTACTTTCTGCGAGTCACTCGACCCTCGTAAGCCTTTATCGCAGATATGGAGGACGGTTAGAGGTTTGTGGTCATCGCCCATTCAGAAGTCACCATTCAAGGCCTTAGCCCTTCACCAAAATCGACCAGATGTGGACGTTGCTGAATAGTTCTGTGCCGGATCATCAGGGCAAACTACAGCCATCAGCAGCTCACCACTTTCGAGCAGTTGTCCGCCACCACGTGACTCCTGTATGGACTACCCGTTCACCATTCAGGAGCTCAAAGCAGCACTCGCTTCATGCAACAAGACCTCCGCACCAGGACCTGACGGAATCTCCTACAGAGCCCAGTGTTATCTGGGAGAGCGCGCGAGAATAGCTCTACTTCAGCTATATAATTATTGTTGGCTAGAGGGCACTGTCCCCTTAAGTTGGAAAACTAGTCGTCTAGTACCATTACTAAAAGCTGGCAAATCACCATTGGAACTCTTCTCCTATCGCCCGTTCGCATTGGCTAGTTGCGTGGGTAAAGTGATGGAGAGAATGATTCTCAGCCGACTCGAGTGGTACTTGGAGTATTATGAGATCTACCCAAATGCCATGGCTGGCTTTCGACGTGGTCTATCATCGATCGATAGCGTCATCGACCTAATCACGTACGCTGAACACGAGAAAAGCCATAAGCGTCTTTGCGCCTCTCTGTTCCTTGACGTCAAAGGAGCCTATGATAACGTTACACATGAAGCCGTCCTTACCGCACTAGAAGAGATTGGAGTGGGTGGCCGAATGGGTAAGTGGATACGCAGTTATCTCCAAATGCGATCTTATTTTGTGAGTACAGAGACCGGGAACACGTCTACACATTTCAATTGTCGTGGCGTCCCTCAGGGTGGTGTACTGAGCCCTATGCTATTCAATATAACACTAATCGCTCTCCATACGCACCTACCAAACAATATTTATCTATCAACATACGCTGATGACATCTGCATCTGGACATCTGCGGTAACTCGCCTGCAGTTACGAGCGAGAATACAGAGAGCTGCTACTGCAACTACTTTGTATCTACGCAATCGAGGCCTGGAAATTTCCTCCGGAAAGTGTGCTCTTCTGGCATTTACGCGCAAACCCATGTCGAATTACAGAGTGTCAATTAACAGTCAAAATATACCGTATCGTTCATCTCACAAATTTCTGGGTGTCATAGTCGACAGAGACATATCATGGAGCCCTCATGTGTCGTATTTGAAAAAGCGATTGACAGGCATATGCCATCTTTTCAAGTTTCTCGCTGGAAAGACTTCGGGAATGCAGCCTAATGCTATGTTACGACTGTATAGGGTGCTTTTCCTTGGCTTTTTACGATACAGTCTGCCTGCATTATCAAACGCTAGCAAAACAAGTCGACGCATGATACAAAGCGTTCAAGCACAGGCGCTTCGAATATGTCTAGGTCTGCCTCAGGGTGCCTCAACAATGGCGACTATAGCTATAGCCAAAGACCACCTCGTGCAGACCCATATTAAAATTGAAGCTTTGAGAACACACATAAGGCATGTGGGCCGGAATCCCCATCACCACCTAGCCTCTCTGACAGTGGATAGACCTCATACGTCATTTTGTCGAACAATAACTACACATAGTGACTCCCTACCAACTGGTTTTACGCCCGCGGCGAGACCTTCAATTTCTCCACGGTGCCTCAAGCAGCCAGTCATCAACCTGACAATACCAGGCATCCAGAAAAAACGAGATTTCTCAATACCAGTCCTTAAGCAGCTCGCCTTACTTCTGCTGTACGAGAAGTACCAAGACTGCACCCACGTCTACACCGACGGCTCCGTCCTGCCAAACAGCTCAACAGCGGCGGTCGTTATTCCAACGCACGCCACAACCATCAAATTCAGGACAGCTCATGCAACCACAACAATGGCAGCAGAGCTTGCAGCGCTTCGCGCTGCGCTGCGTTTCATTAACGACCAGAACACGCAACGGTGGACGATTTTCTGCGACTGCAAGCCGGCACTGCAGTCCCTTCTGTCAAATCTACGCCGTGGTCCACACGAGCAGTTGGTATTTGAAATAGCAGAAATGCTACACCATATAACAGAGAAAGGGCACCACGTTATATTTCAGTGGTTGCCAAGCCACTGTGGAATTATCGGTAACGAACGAGCTGATCAAGCTGCCGGTTCAGCCCATACAGAAGACAACGACCAGTCAATACCTCTTTCAAGGACGGACGCTGCTAGGAGGCTCCGCATGCTTACTCGCCAACGCTCCCTGGCTCTTAGGAATGAGCCTCTTTTTACGCATGCAAGATTACGATCCCTTGATCCAACGTTAAGCATGCAGCTTCCAACAAAAATTCGACGAGGCGACGCTACTGCTCTGTGCAGACTATGGTTGGGAGTTGCGTTTACCCGTGCGTACGCGTTCCGCATAGGCATGGCCGACACTGCCGACTGTGCACACTGCGGAGATGAAGAAACAATTCAACATATTCTGTGTGACTGCCCGAAATACAACCTTGGAAAGACAACACCTTTCTAATAAACTTAACAGGTTAGATGACCAGCCGCTGTCAGAAGAAAGTATACTGCGCCATCGTCATGACTCATCGTCACAGAAGAAAGCCGTGCAAGCGCTACTGGGCTTCTTACGAACTACTGGCCTGTTGGAAAGCCTCTGAGTGGACTGATTTTGTGTGTGCGTGTGTGTCGGTGTTTTTCTCTTATTTATTTTTTACTCTCCCTTTCTCTTTCAACCCCCTATTCCCCTAACCCAGTGTAGGGTAGCATACCGGATACTAGCATCTGGTTAACCTCCCAGCCTTCCTTATTTCTCGTTTCTCTCTCTCTCTAAGTTGGGCATGCGTAGCGATAGTGCGGAAGATGACGCGCACGCCGTTGGACATACACCCAAGCAAGGCATGCTTCTCATCTAAAAAAAAATCACAACATATCCACGGAGTGACTGATGATGAGTAGGGCGAACCGTCCGTCAGTCCGTCGTACGTCCGTCTGTCCATCTGTTCGTCTGTGAGTTCGTCCATGCGTCTGTCCTTTCGTGCGTTCATCCGTCCATCCATCTGACCATCCAATTAACTGTTCGTGCGTCCGTCTGTGCGTTCATCCATCCGTTCGTGCATCTGTCGGTCTGTCCATCCTAGTGTTCGTCCGTGAATCCATCCTTTCATTCGTCCGTCCATCTCGTCAACATTCCCAGTACCACCATCTCACATCTTTTCATTATTTATTCATCATATAGAAGTACCGCCATCCAGTGGACATTCCTAGGACTAAAAGAAATGTGGCTACGTACTACTACTACTACTACTACTACTACTACTACTATTACTACTACTACTACATACTTCGCGGACGCACGACCAACGGCTTAAGGAGCTTCTCTCCTGAAACATCGTAGATAGGGCTTTTGCGTTCACTACTGAAAGAAGAAGATCACGAAGACGGGGACTGAGCCAATGCATGATGATCATAACTTTCCGTATGTGAACCACGGCAAACCTTGAGCATGTAGTTACACTGTGAAACAGTTTTCAAAGTTTTACGTGCCTCTCTGGCGTCCATACGCTGACTCTCGCAAAAAAAAAGAGAACTCGTATGTCTATTAGCGTATGCTATAGAATATGTCAGTCGCAATAATCACGTGGAAACTCCGCAAGAATGTATGCCAGCTTTGCTACTGGCGTCCACTTTCACGTACGTTGCATTTTAAGCAAACTACGCTTCAGAAAACTGCCTATTGTCGATGTTAAACTGCACCTTCGTCACCCACAGTGTCTGTTAATAATACCCCAGATGTAACCAGCAGAAGTCCAATCTAGCGCTCACAAAAGAAGTCTCGCAGCCTGAGGCTGCTTAGGCTGATTGCATAAAACTCGGCACTCAATAATTCGCTTTCATACAGAGTAATGTAGACAAGATATGTGCTATCTATCAGTCAGTTTATGTCTAAAGGTATACGACAAACTTTTCTTGACAGTTTCTTCTTCTAATCGACGTCTGGCTCAGGTGGCACTCAAACCCTGAGCCCACAGATTGCTTGAACAAACGTGCCGCCTTATGTTAACACACCACCATACAAAACTATACTCATATAATGCATGCTATCTATGCTCTTTGAAGATAATTTAACAACTACTGAACTAAAGTCAAAAGTGCATTTACTGGGGACGTTTCACAATGTTCGCAACTAACGTTGTCATTCGTAGACACCAGTTTTACTTCATTAAAATAGGACTTCTGCCACAGCCTATATATATTTCATTACATCGGTTAAGCTATTTGAAATAAAATTTTGTAAACTGACTTTTTTATCAAACGCTGCGGAAATCCCACCCTTTATCTTGATGAATTACAAGGTCTTCATGGTGGCTGCAAAAGCATGAATCTAGATTTGGAAAGTATTCATCCTAGTTTGCCTAGCAGAAAGCTTGGACACTGGAGCCATTAATTTCAAAGTAGCATAATAATCTAAGAGAGAAATGGCTGTTTGTGACAAATATGACCACCCTTGGTCAATAAGGTGGATGATGATGATATGTGCGGTTTAACCCAAAACCACTATATGATTATGAGAGACGCAACAAAGTGGAGAACAACAATTCTCCTGCTTCGGGTTATTTGAGCTGAAAAATTAGATTGAGTTCGCCTTCCCTCGCGCAATAAAAGTTGATTTGTGCATCTTGTTTGTAAATAGAGAACGCGAATAAACAGTGGTTCTAAAATGAAGAAAAAAAGCTGCATTTACACAGTGCATCACTGAGAATTGCACACAAATAAAGTGTTCCGAAAAACATTTGCACAAAAAGTAGTGAAGTTGAGGATTTTCGTGAATCGCGTGATTTTCATTCATAAGTTATTGCTGGCGGGGAGCGCAAGCTTTTCCATTTGCGTAGCTGAGAAATGAAATTCCACCGAGAGTCACATTTCAATTTGCGCTAAATCTGCAGAGTGGGCCGTCATTCCCATAAGCGGCGGAAGTTAATCGTGGCGAAAACTCCATTGCTGGCCCGATGCTAGAAAGCGAGCATCGCGCTTTTCTACTCTCTTTGGCCAAACAACTATGGCGGAGGAATCGATAATTATATGCGCATCTCTAATGCAGTGCATACAGCTGAATGCGCGACCGACAGCGGCATTGTCACCCGGCAAACTGCGAAAAACAAAGAAGTTCCGAAGCCCTCGTTTGCCATGTATGAATGCTATGTATGAATGCCTCAAAGTGCCGTGTTTCACAGTCATGTAAACTTAAGTAGCCTCCACCGCCATGTCTATTATGCGAAATGGAAAATTGGGTGACTTGGTGCAGATTCAAGTGATGTGCCGTTTCCACTACTTCTCTCTCTGGGTTTTCGCGCTGTCAGCCAAAACGTATATTATTGATGTCACACCAAATAGGACTTATTAACCATGTTTCATGCTACGGGAAAGAACCGAAAACCTGATTTTTCATATGTGACAACATGAAAAGTTCAGGAAGACCCAACAGACAACTCTTACATTGATATAAAGTTACAAAAGCGTCATTTGCCGTATGTGGCCCTACAGAAATGTTCAGGAAGCGCCAGCTGCTACGTCTGATATTGCTATCAAGTTTCAGAAGCCTGACCTGCCTTGTCCAATAATACAGACGGGTTCAGCAAGGTTACCCGTTGGATATTGTACAATGCAGACGTTTACTGCTTTTCTCCGAAGTGTCGTTACAAATAAAAGAACCAATTTCGGTACTTCTGGAGGCAATTGTTTTCAGAGGGCTGAAGCTGATGCAGTGAGTTCACTGACAGCCGTGATAAAATGGCTAATATACAGGTATTGTTTTTTACTTAACATTAAATAAGCACTTGTTACATAGCCACAGAATATCAAAATTATTTCGAATTTATTTTCTACTCTGTATTTCGAGAAATTCTCTGTGAAATACAACAATAGGCCTACGTTACAGTATGCCTCTTAACTATGTCGGCAAAGTGCATTTTATGGCCTTCAGGGGCTCAAAAAGTTCAAATAAAACAGCTCATAATAGATTCTGTCAGTACATGCAGCTCAGCTGATTGCCGACAAACTTAATGCGTAGTAATGCCTCCAATTCCTCGCTGCTATTTGAGTCTCTCAGTCGAATCACTGACTTGTTTCGCAACAACGTGAAAAGGAATAGTATATTCTAAAGCATCTACCAGTCTTCGAGATTCGAAATGTCTTATTGCATAATCAACAGTTTTCATATTATTGTAATGCGTCTTCTAAACATTGTCATAGCCACGCTTTTGCACGTGCAAACATAGCCACATTCATTAACGCACAAACACCATATGTTTAGATGTGTCACCCGTTCTGGTTCTTTCCAAAAGAGGCATAAATTGAAGAAGCTGGGTGCAAAGTCTTCTTGCAAACGCCTCCTTTTCATGACCACCCAACACACTACGCCAATTTATGCCTAAAGTTATAAGACAAACTTTTCCCGAGGGTTTGTTCTTCTAATCAGCTTCTGGCTCAGGTGGACTTCCACCACTGAGCCAACAGATTGCTTGAACAAACGCGCCATCTTCTGTAAACACACCACCATACACAACTATATATTCATTGCTCCGGAGGGCATTTTGAAGGTAAAACGTTAATAAACGGTAATATGCAAGAAATAATAGTGCCTAGTTGGCTTACTTATGGTATTTCTTAGAACACGAGCTCCGAATCTTATATACGTTATGACAGACGCAGACAAAGTAGTGCCATTTTATATATATCAGTGGGGAGTGGCGTAGAAGAACACACAGACGGGAGCAGTTTCGAGAACTTTATTGTGGCCAGTTTTTGAGTTGAAGCACGCAAATTCTGTGCAGTACTTGCCAAATAAGCTTTCTAAAGGACTTTGCTCGCCTTAAACAAAGAAGCCTAAACTGAAGACTGCCAAACAAAACCATTTTTTTTCTAGGAGATTTGCGAAACCAAGCAAATTTGTAGCTGACTGCCGCGATCACTGAAAGCAGACGCTGCCTCGCCGCGTTTTTTTCGTCCGGTTCCACAAAAGCTTCAACATAAATCGATTTTTTTTATATCAGCAGAGAACATCGGTGCATGAAAGAAAGAAAATGGCGGCGTATCTGCGTGATCAACTGGCAAGGGTCGTCTAAAAGACGACAGTGATGTTTCTGGAGAGAGAGAATTCTCTCTATGACAACGATCTCTGTATCGGCGGCGATTTTTCCATCCACAGCTCCCACACTCAGCTACTTGTCACAAAGTTGTGGCTTTTGAGGGCCTTACTCTGCTTCAACTGCTTCTCGGCACTCAAACTCGTCCTCTGAACGAGAAATTTGTGAATATAGGGGCGGTCGATGAGCTGCCACAAGTCCACGTCGATTGCACAGTCGCCCGCACGAAATGTGAATGGGTGCATTCAGCTAATTATCGTCTCTTCTTTGTACCACTCGAGGGTATTTCAGCTGCGGCGTTTCGGTGTAATCTTCCAGTGACGCTCACATCATGCACGACACTCCTTGGAGTTCAAATTGCATCGCCGCTCGCACTCGATCACGCTTGCAAGCTACGCCTAAGCTCGCAAAGACTACTGCGCTGCTGCACTCCCCGGCCACCTCTAACGAAAAAAAGGCTGCCTACCCAGCGTGCATAGCTTCGCTGCCGTTCGTGCAAGCTCCCTATATGACTCCTGGTTGTTAGAAAGGCCATCTCTAGCTTGAGCGCTGAGTTTACAGCATTCAAGACTCATAGAAAAGCGACACACTTGCGTTACGGCATCTTAGGTGCATAGGCTAGTGTCGTGTATAGAAAAAAGTGAATAACAATTTAGAGTGCCAGGTACTCTACTATGGGAGAGCTGAAAGCCGCCCCGTGGGCATAGGACCAAACCCCAGGGAAAGAAATCCTCGCTAAGCCTTGCTAATACCAAGGAGGTTACGCCCAGAGAGTTTCTACAAAGAGATCTCCTCGTGTTCTGTTTTGAAGATATAATCACTTTGACCAGTGCGAAGGAAAATTATGGAAAACGGCACGAAAGCTGTGAGTCTTATTGCAACATATGAAATAATATATCACAGTGATTTTCGCACAGTTCTCATGAAAGCATGTACTCTCGTCGGCTCTAACTGATGCTGCTTCAAACTTCCTATCAACATTTTCGTTTTTTCCCAATAACATTTCAGAAAGGTTCTCACAATTGTAAATAAATTCTTGTTTGCGACCCCTCATATTGCAGTTCCGTCTTCAACCGAGGGTTCTGTTTAGCACATAATTTTCTGGTTATTTACGCTTAAGTGTACAAGTTACATACGAGCGTTACGCTATGGCGCTATATTTTTCGTGAGGCTACATCTTTGGGTGCATTAGAGGGCTGCTTTTAGACTAAGCCGTCAAAGTTGGTTGGTAATTATGGTTATCTTTATTTCAGTCATGTTGACTTTTTTATAATTTAAAGACGGCTGTATACAGAATAGTGTACTGCTATGCTCTCATCCACATATCATTTTCTCTGCTATGTCTTCCGTTATTTGTAGGCAGGTTCTTTTTACCAGCAGAATGAGATAAAATGCAAGCCACATGCGTCGGTTATCTCCCAAGATAACTACACTAGAGAGTTTGGCCCTGTTTACGAACTTGCAGTTGCCGTCTACGAATAGCGTAAGTGTATATAGGAGAGCTTGTTTTTGTTTTTTTTTTCGTTTTTTGTTTTGTTTATTTTGCAGTTAGGCCGCATTGCGACAAACCCATGTTCTTACGCAACTTTTCGGGATTAGTTGTGAAGCTCCGAGCAAAGACAGGCTGAAAAACTAGTGCAATAGGCAGCAGCGCAGTGACTTCACCGCCTCTTTAACACAGCATTAGGAAACAAAAAGCGAAAAAAAAATTGAACTATATATATGTGCCGCGTCTAGTTACCGAAAGGGATATTATCTTGATGGATACGGGCTTCATATACGAGTAAGTGTGTTCTATGTTTTGGGGTGGATAGTGAAAAGCTTTTATTTTTTGTTTAATTGTTCTGTTTACAAACATTTACTATCCTGTGGAGACGAATGAAAATAAAGCAGACAGGTAAGATGGCGAGGGTTGCCTAACCATAATCCGTTGTCAAGAACACTTAGGCGAACACGACCGACAGTGACGTTCGAGGCCAACAGGTTTAGCAGGCGTTGTCTCATCATGAGAGAATGAAGAACCAGTAGCCAGAAAAGAACACGCCATCATAATTGCTTATGATGCACAGACTATATAGAGCCAAACGTTTAATAAATAGAACAAAAGAAGGCGTAAGGAATGGCGCAGTGATGCGTTCACGAAGCTTGACGGGCTTATTAAAGCTGAAGGCACACGTCTGGCGATATTACGAACTCTGGTTGTGAAACGAAGGTACAGCATATGCTGCCCATTGTATGGTTTTTTTGATGAGCTTGTACTGATAAGGTGACAAGCCATTGTGTTGTTTCTTTGATAACTTCTATGAGTGCGCACAGCCTCCAGCTGTAAGCAGCTGCATCCTATACCCTTATAAGGTCCCCAGACGAAGGCTGCACATTACACAATGACATGCGAGACACGTCCTGCTGAGATTGGCCTTAATTTTTTAGCGAAAGCGTAATTGAGTAATTGAGCAATGCACCTCATGTGAGTCGTGGTGGACTAGGAGATTTAAGGTAATAAAACTAAAAAAATGTTGGGGGGAGGGGGGGGTACTGAAGGGACGGTTGCGTATAAAGTCGCATGGTTGCCTTGACGCGCCTCTTTGGCTGTCTCATCAATAATGTGCAACACACCATTTCGCTAACGCCATGGTCAGCGTGTTTTATTACACGTTACTCGTTATTATGCTAAAGCGAACCATAGTGGTAAACAGTATGACGTCCTTAACGAAATAAATGTTATCGCATTGTAAGAACATCCCTGAGTGATAGCTCTCGATTTTCGCTTAGAGGCAAAGTTCCTAAGACCTAGCCTTTTCTTTCGTTGTGTGCACGGTATAGAACCGTATCTACAGATGAATCTTATTTGACGAACCAGAAATGGTTTTACAGTAGACCTCGTGCACCTTATATATATGAGACTTTTATAGGGCAGAAGATAACTGTTCCCGGTTAAAATAAACTATATATTCAGAAGAGTAATGATGAGCTGATCACTACTAAAACATACCTGTATGTTGATGCTTATGAATGAAACTTGAAAAAAATCAAAGGCACACGTCGGACACTAAGTGTTCTAACAAATTAACTGCATTAAAATGGTATCTTGCCATCGGTAAGATGACAGGTTCATGGATACACTTTCGAGGCATATCCTGCACTCGACGATCTTCTAGATGCTTTTCGAGTCGCTTAAGATGTCTGAAAGGCGAAATAAGTTTACAATTTTATATACATCGTGCCGGGCAACGCTCGGTCAACGTACGGTTGCTCACCGACACGTTACCCAGAGCTTCATTCACTAGTCTTAGTTTACTTCGCGGAGACGCATGGTTCTTATTATACCAATCACTACAACACATTGGACATGTTCTAAGGAGTTTACCTGTGAATAGTTTGCATAACCATAACTTCTTTCTTTTACAGCGAAAGTTGTTATGAGATCACAACTCTGGTCACGCCCAGTTATCCGCCGCTGCCACCGCCGGTGTCCGTAACCATATCGCGCGAAATTAGAAAAAAAATAATGCCGAAGACACAGTGAGGCTCGAAGCTGGGTCCGCTATGTACCTGCCCAGTATTCAACCACTGAGCCACGCCACTGCTTGGTACTTGTTGCCAAACTTGCCTTAGGCAGGCTTGATCTCGGGAAAGCAATCGCGCTGATACGACTTAAAAAGCAATTTATTACTGCGAAAGAACAACCAGTCGTCACACAATGCGACTAGCGTAGCGAGTGGGTCGTCCACTGCTCTAACCCCTTACAAAAGCTTGTTCTTGTTCCTCTATTAACTGTGGCACATACCGACTTCAGCCATAATTCCCCATCGTCGTCAGCCACTGCATGAACAATTGCCGCCATATTCCTTGCAAGTGTTTTGCTGATACTACGCTTCTCAGAAGAATGACGAAAATTAGCATAGCGAATGCCGGCCTACTACCCCAAAAAATTTATTAATAATGCCCTAGTGGGTATCAAGCAAGTGTACTTGCAGTAGTTACCCAATGAGGGTTTAAAAAAGGCCCTGAAATGCCGCTATTCTAGCTTTCGCTGTGACTGTGCTGCGCCTTCCGCGCAGGCCTGGCGTTTTTTTTTTTTAGAAATGACGATTGATCTAGTTAGGCGTCAAGCTAGTTGATAGAAACTTACGCGTCAATCAGCTTCGTTAACACGCGAAAAGAACTTCCTGAGTCCGAAAAAACAAAAACCAAAAAACGAGCTGCTGTTGAATATCATCCAACTTCTTTCTAGCCGTGACACGGAAACACAGAGAAGCAGCACAAGCGAGGCTTGTAATGTCAACGAGAAGGTGAGCCAATATGTGTTCCGTCATTAGAGGGCCTCTAGTGAAGGTTTTTTCCTGGCGCTTGTATATATAGGCACACGTTGGCTTCATTATTTGCCTGATCCAAGCTATCATGGGGGCCTGATTTCTTACTACGCCGCCAACTTCCCTTTCGAGAGCAGCAATTAGGCAGAAGCGCCGGCAAGACCCTAGTGCACACGATGAGTGCTTACGTACCCAGTCTAAAGCAAAGACCACGTTGGGAAGGGTTCTGGTTTTTCTTTAGCAAGGAGTTCACTCCTGCTTGGCCCTGTTATTTTCACATCCTATAAAACTTTCATGTCTTTTTGTATGCCTGCTTTGAAGCTTGTACCACTCAGGTGTCTGAGAAATTTTCTCAGTATAATTTTTCGCTTTAGTCTGTTTCTATAACTCGATGTATAAACTTTCTCTCAGTTTTCCCTTAGAAAGTATAAATAGGCTCACATTTTTGTTCTCTCTTATGTTGAACATCGATTCTCCTTCTGCCTGATAAACCGTGTGGCTACATTCTTGCTCTGTATATCTGTACGCACGTCATTAACTTCGTGCATGTTTGTCGTCCTCCAAATCGGCGAAAGCCCACTCCTTAATTCTTGTGCTTTAGAAGGCTTCTGTTTCTCATTCGAATCGTGTGAGAGTTGTCCTTATGCTATCACTGTGTTGCGTACTTGAAGTTACTGTTTCTTGATTCTTGAAAAAAAGACTCGTGATTTAGTATAAAACAAGACAACCCGTAAATTCAACCAATTCAGACATAATCTTAGAAAAAAGCCTCTGAAAAGAATAATTCCGGTGCTATCTAAAAAAATACACGTTGAACCCTTTTTAGGTAATTGGAAGTATGGTCTGTCTTGCCAGGTACCTGTATTAAGAAAGATATAGTTCGGAATATCCGATGATAAACACAAATGAATTAAACTGAAAAGAAGGGCTTACACAAATTTTAATGATGTAAAGGGCGTGTAAATCCTTAAGCATCTTTATTTGCAGAATGCTTCGAGGTCCATCAGATGAGCGCCTTGACCACAATTTTGATGATGGTGAAAATGCTAACGCCCAGCGGGGGCCCATGTGAGTATAATAACGTGCTTGGTAAAGAGCATAATGGGGTCTAAATTCCCAGAGCCCCTTACTACGGTGTCTCTAGTAATCATATCTTGGTTGTAGAACTTAAAACCTGACAAACTATTACGAATTTTTACGACGTTTCCATGACCCTCCTTGAAATTATGCCTAAGGGGAAAAACATACATGATCTGTACAGTACACGCAGCATAAGCTATAGACTGCCTGTTAGGAGCCAAAGCCTATTGATCAAATCTCTTAAGAATTACTGCTGTAGCGCATGTCAAATTACTGAGAGGGGTGTTATCTTGAAGGACCCGGGCTTCACATCAGAGTAAGAGAGTGTTCTTTTTTGGGTGGATAGGGGAAAACACTTAACTAATTCAGTCTGTTTACAAAAGTGTACTATACTCGCCTGTGTAGACCAAGTAAAACAAAGAAGACAGATAAGGTGGTCAGGGTTTTTTAACTTTGGTCTGTTGTCAGGAACAATTTGACGAATGCTACACTGACGTTCGGAGCCAGTTGATTAAGTAGGCGTTGTGTCGTCATGAGAGAACGAAGAACCAGCAGCGAGCAAACAACGCACCTACGTGGGCAAACTTTCGTTAGAAGTTTCAAAAGAACTCAAGCGAGCTCTTATTTGAAAAGTTGATTCTTTGACTTTTATTGTCATTATATCTGTGTATATTATAAATTATTATAATTTATCTTAATTCGAGACATATAAAGACTGATAAATTTTTACCAATCCGTCGAAAATGAAATGTCCACTTGTAATGTGTTTGGTATTGACCACAAGTGAAATGTTGAGTTCAATGATATAAGGCAAATCTTGGCAGCTTTATAATTTATAAGAGTTCACAACTAAGCTTGTAGTTTATTATACTGAAATAGCTTGCGCCTTTTTCGTAAGACTGGAAATAGAGCGTCTAACAAGAACGCTTTATACAAGTGACCTGATGTCACCTAATAGAACACGCATGCGAGACTTTCCAGCTTTTGCTTAAAGGAATATAAAAAGGGGTGCGGGTTGGATGCAGAAAAAACGCCAAGCCTGCGCGGAAGGTGCAGCACAGTCACAGCGAAATATAGAAGAGCGGCCTTTAAGAGCCTTTTCAAAACACTTATTGGGTAGCTACTGCAAGCACACTTGCTTGATACCCACTAGGTAATAATAATTAAACTTATTTGGGAGTAGGCCGGCAATCGCTATGCTATTGTTCGTGATTCTTGTGAAAAGCGTGGTATGTACGTGCTTGTGAAAAGCGTGGTATGTGCGTGGTATGTGCAATCGCTGACAATGATGACAAATTTTGGCTGAAGTGGGTATGCGCAACAGTTACTAGGGGAACAAGAAAAAGCTTTTGGGATGGTTTGGAGCATTGGACAGCCCACTCATTACGCTATTCGCATTGTGCGAGGACTGGTTGCTCTTTCGCTGGCTTAAAACGCCTTATAAGTCGTATTAACGTGATTGCTTTCCTGACGTCAAGCCTGCTTAAGGCAAGTGTTCCAACAAGTCCCAAGCACCGGTGCTTCTCAGTGGTAGAATACTAGGCTGGCACATAGCAAACCCGGCTTTGAGCCTCAATGTGTATCTTGTGCTAGGTCAAGCCTGCCTAAGGCAAGTTTGCCAACATGCTACAAGCACTGGCGTAACTCAGGGGTAGAATACCCAGCAGGCCTGGGTTCGAGCCCGACTTGGTCATTGGTGGTAGGTTTTTTTTTTTTCTCATTTAGCGTGGTGTGGTTACGGACACCAGCGGTGGCAGCGGACAAGTGCGCGTGAGCCAAGTTGTGATCTCATAACAGGTTTCGCTGTAAAAACTTCTGTATATCAATCAGAATTGAATCACATGTACCGCTTAAGAGATAGCGCTATTCTCACGAACTAAACAAACAGCTTACACCACTTTGTCCTGATTAATTATTATCAGATCATACGTTAGTTTCTACAAAGAAGCAGTGACACTCATTATTAAATAATTTTGGTTTGTCACTCCAAATAAAATCATTCGAGTCAAGAACCATTAAAACACTTGTGTGGGGCTTGGAAATGCTTCGAATATATTTTTAACACCACTATTGTTAAAACAGCTTCGCTTTCAATATCGAAGCAGTGGCTTTAACCTGCAAGCGCAGTGGCAATGTAGGGAGACAGCAATTCGCAACGTAATAGTGACATATTTGTCATCTGCTTTTGTTGCACGAAAACAGTTATAAGTGAATCGACATCAAGCGAACCAGAGAGTTATTTTTGTGATGTAGACTGCGTGTAGAACGCAAAGTTTGCAAACTCAGTGCAACTGTATTGACTCGTCAGCATAATCTTCATTGCAGCGGGGATCCCTGGCTGGCCCTCACTGATGAAAATTTTCAAGTTAAAGTAAAATACTTTTTACGTGTAGTCGGATATCAGCCTGAGGAGAGCATTAACATTGTACACCAAGGAGATAAACAAATGATTGATGTGTGTTGTTTAACGTCCCAAAACCACCATATGATTATGAGAGACACCGTTGTGGAGGGCTCCGGAAATTTCTACCACCTGGGGTTCTTTAACGTGCACCCAAATCTGAGCACACGGGCCTACAACATTTCCACCTCCATCAGAAATGCAGACGCCGCAGCCAGAATTCGAACCCGAGATGAGCAACATACCTTCCACGGCACCCCAAAGCGTGTCAGTATACCTTTACAAGAAGCTTTAAGGCTTCTACATCACGGTTCAAGGTGACGAAGGCAGAGCTCATCTTCTTGAAGGGAACAGACTTGCACCAGTGGTGATAGACCTGTGGCATTATGCTAACTCTGAAGTGTGACCTTTTCTGTACTTCCTCTCTCTCGCTCTCTCTCTCGCTCACTCTCTCTCTTTAAAACTGCCTCATTCTTTTCCTTAGTGGTTCTTTGTAAGCTGGTAAACAGCCCTGTCTTTTTTTTTCCACCTCTGTTCCTTTCTTTCTTGTACAGAAAAGAACTTCTTGTGAACAAACCATAGAAGAGAGTTTTTTTCCCCTCTTATTAATTTATGCTTTGCCTTTTTTAGTGAGCACTATCTTGTGCCTCCGGCTGCATTAAGACGTTTGTGCCTGTGCCATCATTAAGCCACGCCTACAAGGATAACAAAAGTAAGCTACAGTGGCTTGTGCCCGTTCTTCATGATGCAGCAGTTCGACGTGTAGAAGAAAACAAGATTGTTATACTTTTTTCCCACGTAACCTTCGAGCGCAACTGACGCTTTTATTTATTCCTAACCTCAATGCACCCTGCAGCCCGTGGTTTCGGCAGAGCAGAACCAGGACCAAATTCACAACTTTTTTGCTGTCTCACGTTTGTCTGGCATTGCAGCTCCAGGGACAGATTGATCCCCCGCGGCTCACTAGACTTAGTTTAGAGGGCTCCCGTTCACGCGGTAAAGTAAGCTCTGTTGCAACCTTCAGTCTTGTGTTTTGCTACACCACATGGTGGACAAATGGAGGCGACCTGAAATCAGAAACGGCCTTCATGCCCCCGTAAACTTACATAGGAAAAAAAAGTGTCTACTACAGGAGCACACACAAATAGCAACCGAGATCAGGAGGATTTATTTCGCTTTTCTATGCACTCTCTTGTGTCATCAATACCGTTAGTTCTCTGCTGGCGATCACCCTATCCATGTTTTACTACAGTGTTCTTTGCGATATGAGTGTTCTAAGCAATATGACTGATATTTGCAATTGACCAGAACTCTTCACAATAAAGTGTACTGGAACAAAATTCGATGAAAAGTTTTATGAGAGATGCTTCTATAGTGGAAATGATTTTTTTAACAGGATTCAATTCCTATTAAACTAACATGTTTCATGCATCCTGTTGTCGAGCACAACATTTGTGGGTAGCTCTACCGATCGGTTTGGCATTTGTCATGTTTTGCGAATTCATCATGCTTGCCACCGTTTAAAGAGACTATAAATTATATGCAAAGTTGGTATTAAACGAGTAGGTACCGCGAATTGGAATAGCTTCTGTTGTGTTTGAGCCAGACTGGTCTATAATATGCGTTGTATTTCATTCACGTACTCATACTGGCGGTGAGGTCTGTGTACATAATGGTAAAAAGCGCATTGATTGTAAATAATAAAATATCACCTTAACATAAGTAAATGTCTATGTGGAGAACCGAAGGTTAACAACCATCTTTTTTTTTTATTTTTACGTCACTTGATTTCCTGCCGCTGCTATCTTGTTGCATATTTAAATTTCTATTGCTTGAACTCTGAGCAAGTCACTCGAAAAACATCTTTTCTGATATTTCGTCGTCAAGAAGATAAGAAAAAACATATCCAAAATTTTCAAGAATTATTGTGGCTGTAATTATGAACCTACAAGTTTGTGTCAAATATGGCACACCATGTAGATGTGCCAGTGATATCGCTGCCATGGTTCAAGAACGAAGTAACACTTATTCTGTTTTTTTTTTTTTGCGTGATGAGTGGACGAAATTAAGGCAACTGCTTCATTTGTTGGGGCAATATTGAAAATTCTGCTTTGTGCACCTGACCGCTCATATTTATGAGGTCGATGGCCGCTTACACGTTTGGCTGTTCGAACTGGTCTGCCCTGCTTTACTCGCCCTTTCGACTTCTCTCCCACTGTCTTGCGGTTGGAAGCATTCGTTTCATAGGAATTAAGCGACTCGAAATACCTATTTGAAACGGTCGAGCTTCACATGATTGTTTTGTGTTTTAACGCTAATTATGTATCCGAAAAATACCAGGTACTGTTTCTAGTACCTCAGACTTTTGTACAGCATCTCGACAGATACCAACAGTTCCTCAATTCGGCACAGCACTGCACTATCTAAGAGGCTGTGTATTTAATGCCTTAGTTGTGCAGGAGAATATACATGGTAATATATTGCGCGTTTTCTCACTAAAATGCGTGCTAGGTCAAATATGGTACAAACCCATTTCCGGCAGTGTACCGTAGTGGGAAACGTATTGCCGAAAGTAATAATCAGCATGAATTTTGATGGTCACAAGGGATTCGAAAATTATATTTGCATCATTCTGCTGCAAGAGATTGGCTGCAAGAAAAAAAAAAGGCTGATAGATCCCACGTTGTTTGGGAATCGACGCGATGTGAGGCACTCGGAGAAAAGTTGACCATGTGGTAGTTGTTTTTTAAATTGAGGGACACCTCACAAAATGACGCTAAATATAAGTAGAAATGTTATCCGCACACAGATAGGTTGAAGAGTTGCAGATGTTTATATAACCAGTTGTTTTTAGTTTTGCAACGGTTCCAACAGGAACATGAGTATTAGCAACACCAGAAGCGCTAAGGTGATATGAAGCGCTGGTGCTCGCGAGGGTTGTAGCCCTGGAAACTGCTGCGTAAATGAACTTCATTTCATAGCACCTAACTAAAATTGACGTTAACCCGACGTGACGGCTCTGTCATGGGAAGACATGCGTAATGTTTATAGAATGAGATGGCCAGCAGTGCAATCACAACCTAAGTTTCTCGAACATTAAAGTCTATTTAAAAAGTAGTTCGGAAACCTGGCCTAGTCTTGATTGTCTCGCAGAACGCTGGGTTTTGATTCCTGCCGGGACGCTTACATTTATTTTTAGGCACGAAGCTTCTTAAGGCGTGGGTTGTGCGTCTCCTGTATGTAGTAGCCACCTCTCGTTTTGATCGTTGGAATGTCCGCTGGATGGCTGTACTTGTATATAGTGAATATGTGATGAAAAGGTGTGAGATGACGATACTTGGAGTGTTCACTAGATGAACGGACGGATGGACAGACATACAGGCAGACGGGCATGCGTACAGACGAGCGGACAGACAGTGATGAGCAGGTGGACGGACGGATGAACTGATGGATGGACATATGGATGGAAAAACAGAGACAGACAGACAGACAGACAGACAGACAGACAGACAGACAGACAGACAGACAGACAGACAGACAGACAGACAGACGGACGGACGGACGGACGGATGGATGGACGCATGAATGGAAGCAACTAGAGGATGATTCATGGTTTACCGAAAAAAATACCTTCGAAGCTTCGGCCCACTCATCATCATTCTTTTTGTTGCTCATGGTTGAAATTTTACAGGCAGGATAGGCTTAGTCACGTGATATTGCACACGGTTTATGTTTCTTTTGGCTGGCTTTCATGTGTGCGTATATGCATGTGCGTGTGCGTGAGCTTGTACGCGAGTGCCTGTGTGAATGCGTGTGGGTGTGTGTATATGTGCGTTCGAAAACAGTGTTTGTTTTTTTTTTTGTTTTTTTTTTTGGGGGGGGGGGGGGGGCCTCAAGTTGGCGGGTTTGAAGGAGTGAGTAAGCTGAGAGCACCTCCAATGTTATATTTTTCGCGCTTTGCTTTCTCGCAGGGTTGTCGAGTGAAGCGTTTTTTTTTTTGCTTGTGGTGTGCTTGTTCCGTACAGCTGGCATTTCCAGCCTCGCACCTTCAATATACGAAGAACACTGCATGGAATCGGACAAGCGATTATTTGTTTAGGCTGAACAAAGTCTCTCACACAATTCCGGATTCTCAGGTTCCAGGAAAAGAGCACGCTTGTTAGTAGCGAGGACTCGCGAAGCCTGATTCGAAATCCCAAATGGTGAGCTGTAGGGGCTTTTTTTTTTTTGTTAGCACAACATTTTCCTGAGAACCACCTGGGTGTGCGCGTACACGGCACTTCATTTGCCACTCACGACGGTCTTTTTATTAGTGAGACTACTTGAACGTTTGTTAGGCATTCGTGCCAACCTTTGTCGAAGAATAATTCAACCCCGTCTTTCTTCTCTCTTTGCTTTCCTTCTCTTTGGCCCCATACGTGATTGTCGCCGAGTTTTTCCCTGAGTTTGGATTGTGTATATATACGCTAGGATTTAGGATTTGTTTCTAGCTCTGGCGTAAGGCAGAGTTTCTACATAAACATGCATTGGTACAACAGCACTCTATGCTCGAGAGCTTCTAGGCGTGATTTTTCTCAGACAGAATAAATGGGGGGGTGTGCAAGGAGGCGGCGTAATGAAAGAGGGCATGCAACACGCTTCCTTCCTTTTCTGTTTTCTTTCATTTTCTTGCGAAGGTGCGAAGTGGCGCCTTTGTGGCGCGCTCGAGCACGAGGCGCTTGTACCTTGTTAGGGAGCGTACCGAGAAATTTTTCTGCAAGGGAAAAGAGGAAAATTATTTTTTTTTCCTGCCAATGTCGAGTTTTACCCGACCGCCATTTTCACAGCAGCCTTCATCCTGTGTTGTCGCCCTTCGAAACTGTGCGTTTAAAATGTCTAAAAAACTGAGAACATGAATCGTGGAAGCGTTCAATGAGTTCGCTGTATACAATTGGAGAGCTCTTCGTATAGTATGTAGGTTAAAATGATTTACGTAAGGGTGGCGCCATCTATATTGAGCATAAAGTAAATACAAAGTCACAGATTTGCCACTGAAGCGAAACAATGAACGCGATAGCAACAAATTGGAAGGTCAGCACAGAATGGAAAGCCGATAGAAACGTGCCCCACGTTTCTCACGAGCAAATGACGATCCAAACGTACTCACAGCTACAGATGCATGTGAATAAGCGTCTCAGTAGTTATTTCGCTGTGTCTGAAAAGTGCGCGCTTTTCGCAAATGGAGACTGTAATGATTGCACTGACCTCTGTGCGCCTTGTAACTACAAAAGATTTGTTCCAGGCCAGCCAAGACGTACGATACTCCCCGCGAGATAAGGTAACGTTAGGGAGTGTCATCCTCCTCATCTAAGCGGGGCAAAGTACGTGTGGGATGTGGGAACTTGCGCTCATTGCGCCATCTTACTGCTAATGCTGCAAACACAATAATATTCACGAGTCCCGTCAGCAGAGGTAAGGGGTAGATATATATAACTTCCCATTGAACGCTTAGAGGGCTGCTCATTCTTTCGTCGGCTCTCACGCGCGTCGGACGCAAGAATCATGTGCTCCGTAGGAGCGGCGTTTGCGGCACATACTAGCCGCGGTAACAGGATGACCGAAGACCAAGACGCAGGATATGAGATTATTTTGCCACCACTGCCCAAGGGACGCGTCGCGCAAAACACCGTGTTTTTACATGGTGATGTGCGCGGCAGACCGTATCGAGTTGAAGATTTCCGAGACGCGCTCGGACCTACAGGACTGCTGCCGGAGGTGTTGGCACTGGGGGCCTACCAGATAAATCATGTCTGGGCGGTCACCATGAACAACGCGGACGCTACGAAACGCTTGCTGGATGTGAAGGAGTTGAAAGTCAAGGGCCGACGCTGCATCATCGTAGACCCCTAGGATCAACAGGTGCGGCTGCGTCTTCATTGGCTGCTGTACGGCGTCAACGATGAAGACGTGCGAACGGCGTTGGCGGCTTATGGGAAGGTCGTACAAGTCACAAGGGAGCATTGGCGTGTTCAGGGTGTCAGCGACAAGGGTTCAACCACACGGACTGTGCTTCTTAAGCTCAAGAGTGGCGTGAAGGTTGAAGATCTCCCGCATCAAATCAGGGTGGCTGGTGAACTGGCACTTGTGGTTGCACCTGGTCGGCCAATGCAGTGTCTGCGCTGCCAAGGTACCGGCCATGTTAGAAAAGAGTGTAAGGTACCCCGATGCTCGCGTTGTCGGCGGTTCGGTCACAGCGAAGATGCGTGCATGCGCACGTACGCATCGGCTATCGGATCAGCCGAAGGTGACGACACAGCAGAATTGGTGATGGACGTGACCGAGGCTGAAGACGCGGCGAAAGGCGCAGGCGACGCGGTGAACCCTGAACCTTCAACAGGTACAGTTACACCGACCGGTGGTGATGAACCAACAGCCAAAGCAGACATAGCGTCTGGGGAGGTGGTTACTCAAGAGCCAGCCGGCCAAACCGAAGAAGGCTTCACAAGCACCTCATCGAAGGAGCCTGAGCCGGTGGAAGTAACCGAACACTCAGTGTCGTGCGAGAGTATCAGTGGTGGGGCGCCAAGCAAAAGACCCCGCGAGCAGTCTGCAGGACGGCGTGAGGCGTCCAGCGAAAAGCAAGAAGAGGGGCCACCTGCGAAGGCGACTTCGTTCAGACGCAGCAGCACAAGGCTGCGTCCCAACCCGATATCGGACAATCACTGGCCACCTTTGTCCTCCAGTGGCACGGGTCCACCTGGAGGCTCCGAAGATGTCTAGCTCCATGCTAGACGCCGAAGGTAAGCACCATGCCCCGGGCTAACTTCTTCACTGTGTAGACATGGCTGTTGCACCGAAACTTAGAGTGGCAACGTTAAATGTTCGAGGTCTCGCCACCAAGCGGAAACAGAGCCAAGTCTACAGGCTACTTGTGGATCATGATCTGGATGTACTAGCTGTACAAGAAACAAAAGTAGACGGTGAGGAGGAGACCCGGGGCATGGTGCTGAGGTTTACGGCGCGTTACCACGCAGTTGTAAGTCAAGCAATAGGCACGTCTGCAGGCTGCGTTTTGTTCATTAAGAAGTTACCGGGTCTGGTAGTGCAAGATACCTTTTCTTGCCCGTCTGGTAGATTGGTTTCCTGTGATTTAGTATTCAATGAATGTCAGTGGTGTATAGTGTGTATTTATGCACCAACCATTTGCGAGGAGCGAGCAATGTTTTTTTCCAACCTAAAGCAGCACTTCACTTTGGAAAGGAAATATGTATTACTGGGTGATTTTAACTGCGTCCTCCATGGGCGAGATCGAGCAAACGGACGCGCCATTTACGATAAAAGTAGTAGGACGCTAGCGGACGTAGTTACTGAATTCGAGTTAGAAGACGTGGGCAGCTGTATGGAGGGAACGCGGGATGTGCGTTTCACACATTTTCAGGGGAATAGCCATGCGCGTCTTGATCGCATTTACGTGTCGCTTGAATTAATAGCCCACTGTAAGACATATGCTGTCTACCCAATACACTTCAGTGATCATTGTTTAGTTAAATGTGATATGGGAGAGAAAACAAAAGGTGGAACTTTCTCATGGGAGCTGTGGAAGATGAATTCCACTTTGATCACTGACGAGTATTTCTTAGATCAGGTAATGAACTGTATCAATGAAATAAAAATGGATGATGAAGTTAAACTTGCAGAACAATGGGAACAGTTCAAGCAGCGAATAAAAATAAAAGCTATTGATCGGTCTTGCGCATTGAGTTACGAAAGAAAAAAGAAAGAAAATGAACTCCGAAAGACTTTGGAAAGACTAATTGACTTGGAGTGCAAACAACCGGGAGAGTATAAAATTGACATACGCAATATTAAGCAGAAACTTGCTCTGTTTGACGAGGAACGCTACCACGGTGCTCTCGTCCGTGCTAGGGCTGAGGCATTAGCGGCTGGAGAGACGCCGACCAAAAGAGCGTTAGGCGTGGAGAAAACGAACGCTCGACGGAATCATATCGAAAAAATAGAGAAGGACGGTCACGAAGTAACCGATACGGATAGCATTTTATCCGTATTTTCAAGTCATTTTGAAACCCTTTTTGCGTGTAGACAGGTAAACCTAGAAAGATTTAAAGACGAATATTTAGGACGCATGCCGCAAGTGAATGAGGAAGTGAAAAACGCTTTGGAATTATCTATATCTGCATCTGAAGTTGAACGGGCGATTGATAAGTTAAATCCCGGGAAATCCCCAGGACCAGATGGTCTTTGTGCCAAGTGGTACAAATGTTTTAAAAGTGAATTGTCTTCAATACTTGCGGGCGTATTTAATGAGGCATATCAGGAAAAGAAATTACCACCATACTTTGGTGAATCGCGTACCGTTCTGATTCCGAAAACAGACAAGGTTGAAAAGCTCAGGCACGTCACAGCGTACAGGCCAATCGCACTGACAAATGTAGACTACAAAATATTAATGAAAATTTTGGCAGCTAGACTTCAGTCAGTTATAAAAGATATCGTTGGTCCACACCAAACGTGTGGAATCAAAGGGCGGTCAATAGCTACAAATGTTCATAAAATGCGATCCGTGCTCGAATGTGTTGACACAAGTCAAGCTCGTGTGGCCATACTTCAGCTGGATCTGGAGAAAGCGTTTGATTGCGTTGCCCACGCTCTTTTGTTTGCAGTATTGGAGCACATTAATGTTGGTAAGATAATTATTGACGGAGTAGCCATGGCATACCGGAATGGTAGTACGAGACTAATTATTAACAAGACATTGGGCCCCCCCATTAGAATTGAGCGCTCAGTGCGTCAAGGTTGCCCTGTTAGTCCACTTTTGTTTTGCATCTATATTGAAACTTTATGTAGGTCGATATTGCAGAATGACATCATTAATGGGTTTAGAGTACAATCTTCAGAGGTCAAGCTACTCGCATACGCTGATGATGTTGCTATTTGTAGCACTTCCTATGTAGGTATTGAAGAATCAATCAGAGTTTCTAAATCTTTCGCCGAAGTTACAGGAAGCCACATAAACTGGGGTAAATGCCTCGGCTTCTGGCATGGATATTGGCCTTCAACCCCAGAATTGTTTGCAGCAATTAAATGGACAAGAACGCCAGTTAAATATCTCGGAGTACCGCTTGAGTCATACAAAAGTACTGATGAATATTGGACACAGCAAACGAAAGAAATTAAAGAGAAAGCGAATAGGTGGAATGCCACCTATCTGTCCATGTTTGCAAGGGCTACTGCATGCAACTGGTTTTTTGTGTCAAAGCTGTGGTATGTGATGCAAGTGCTGTACTGTTCCCGGGTCAATGTGCAAAAATTACATCGGGTGTTTGCAGTATTTGTGTGGGGTTCTAACTGGGAAAGGTGCAGTCGCACGAATTTGTTTAGACGGGTGAAGTGTGGAGGCCTTGGGCTAGGACATCTGTTTATCAAGCAGTTAGTAAATAGGTTTTTCTTTTTTCGCGAGACAAGAGATCCTTTCCTACTAACAGTGTGTCAAACAAGACTAAGTAGACTGTTGCCCGAGTTTGTTGTGAGCACTCATGTTACCACAGGGGCTGTGCAAGGATACATGAAGGAAGTTGTGGCCAGCGTGCGGTTTTTGTGTGTTCGGTTTTCAACTGACTACCTGTGGTCTGTTGGAAAGAAAAAACTGTACAAAGATTTATGTGACACGATGCTCCCCATCCCATTGTACAGAGCGCTATATACAGCACGCAAGGGCCAGAATGTACTTAAACGAGTTAAAAAAATGCCAGCAGCTCCAAGTGCGAAAACGTTCTTTTTCAAATTACACACTGGAACACTTCCTGTAAGAACCTTCCTAGAGGAGCGTGGGTTTTATATGCCTTGGGGATCTCACTGTCTGATCTGTAAGAAACCGGAAACTATTGACCATGTTTTTCTGCACTGTTGGGAAGGAGTTTATTTTTGGGACGTATTACAAAGAACAATCAAAAAAGAGTTCCCGTTAGATCCTCATGGGATCAGGTATTTGGATATAGAGAATGATGATGGATTACCTTTCGATTTTATTATGATGACTGCCTTGCATAGTATATGGCGCTCTAGAATGGCTGGATTTCATTGGGACCCGGGCAGAAGACCAGCAAGAGAGTATGTTAAAGAAAGCATCTCAAGATTTCTCGAGGTAGTAAGAACAGATGAATGTGTACCTTTATGGGTAGAAAGGGTAGAAGCCCTACTGACCATGAAGGAATTCTAGAACGTGATGTGTTATAGTAATGCTTGACGGGCGTAGTTATTTTCAAGTTTTTTGTATTGCTCAATGTGAATTGTAATATATTAAGCGTAGCAACCCGCATGTGAAGTTTACCGGAAAAAAAAAAAGCTTAGAGGGCTGCTCGGTGGTTGAGTGGTTAACGCCTCGCGTTCACGACGCAGAAGTCCCACGTTCGATTCCGCACGCCAGAAAATTTTTCGTTATTTATTTTCTTTCTTGCGTTTATATATAAGGGAAAGAAGTGTATACCTAAGGGCTTGTTTTTCCCTGTTTCAACACAATAATAATGAGATCTAACAGGCAGTAATGCCAAGGTATGTACAGGGGAAGTTATTAGAACCAATGGAATGTAAATAAGAAGAAAGAAAAGTGGATGAAAATAACAAGCCGTGAGCACGAATCGAACCTACGACCTTCGAATAACGCGTTCGATGCTCTAACCACTGAGCTACCACAGCGGCCTTCCCTCCATCCACTTTTTTGGGTTTATATGTGAATTTAGAAGTAGGAGCGACAGTCAGCGCCATCTATAAGGAAAGCGACGAGTGTGAAAACACTCTTATGCGCATGTTTTGGCGTCACGTGGCACGTGAACTTATTATGAGCGGGCAGCTGAATAATTGTCCTTTTTATACAACCTAAACACACCAAGTTTCATGCCACTGCGACTCAACGCTCGCTAAACCTTTCTAAAACTAAGGAGGTTACACACAGCCAGTATAACGTAGCAACCCTTTCTTGTCAGATAGTGTACATGCCACTGGCTGCTAATGGAGAATGAGAGACAGGAGCATTCGGCTTCTAGTTGACGCGTACGCCGCGAACATTTTATTGTTCAACAAAGCACAGGAGAAATCTCTCACCGGCACCACCTTGGAAGTCAAAATGTTATACTTGTTACATACTACAACGGCTACGAGAGACAAACGGATGCCGCTATAAGGAGCTTCGCCCCTAAAAAATCTGCACGCTTTGCGAATTCCATTGCGCAAAGTGTGCTCGCGAATGCAGCGTCTCCTAATCGTTAAGCTCTTTTGTCAACCTAGCACGCTTGAAATAAAGCTACTTATCATAGTAGAAGACCGTCTGCAACGTCTACCACAATACTGAGGTCATTGGCATCTGGGTTCCATCGTCTTCGACGCTTTCTTCGTCGCTCGAGCTGATGGTGATGGCGTCGAAATCAAAATTCGCAGCGTACACTACATCGTCACCGCTTCTGCTGCTTGATCTTGAGCTTATGACGGTGCCGACGACATGGCGATGGTACTGGTACCACTTCGCTACACTTGTGACACGTGCGGGCCACGCGGCAAGCAACACTCACAACACAACAAACTGCATGCTCATGATGCCGTTTGGTAGCAGACGACGGTACTGCTTCCATCGGTTTGTGATGTCACGCAAGGCACGGCAAAATGGCAGTCGCCGGCAGTGGGTGGAGTTTAGAGACGAAGACTTCTACGGCTTATTTTGGACTGAAATAATCTTTCGCAGTCCCTTTTTCACACGTGTACAAGCATATTCGACCCTCTGTCTTCGTTTTTCACTGAAACCGCAAACTGATGGGTGACCATGTCATGACCCTTTAAAGAACCCCTCTCCTGGTGGTCGAAATTTCTGGAGCCCTTCACTACGGTTTTTCCCATAATCATATGGTGGTTTCGAGATGTTAAACACAACATATCTGGTATTCATCATTTCTATAAATCAATCTTTACGATTATTTTCTTTGTTTGTTTCCCTTGTAATCTATGATTTTTTTATTTATATTCAACGTATCCTATCTGTAGTTTTGTGTGTCTTCCTGTTGCTTCCGGAAACAACTGCTTTATCTTACCTGCAGAGACAAGATAAACAGGCGTGCGAATTGTGAAATGTAAAGAGATCGCATAAATCGAGCAAAATCTGAGGCCAGCGTGCGATAACTTTACATTCATATTTGGTCAGATATGTATAGACACTTTTATACCCTATCACTGGTGTTGTTGACAAGTCCCAGGGAGCCATTTCCGGTATCGCCCCAGGCACTGCTCGGGAAAAGAGTGAATGAGCAGGTGAAAAAGATTAACGTGATATTTTGATACACAGTAAACTATTCCTTCAGATATTGCGCATGCATAAACGTGCATAAGGTGGCGAGCGGAGTCACAGGGAGAGCACCCCCCGAATCATGAAAGAGGGTGTAGAGGGCGACGCATTTCCCATTCTTTTACTTAGTCGAATCTGTCCAGTTGATGCGTAACGATCGGGGTTATGGCGATCCAGGTCTTCGAAGGCAGCGGTGGCCGGAGACCCGAGATGTTACATTTGCAGGCCATTGATGATGCAGGCCATTGTGTGAAGCACCTCATCACTGAATTTTACCTTACGTTGTTAAGCATGGGGCCTTTTTTATGAGGGAAGGGTGAGTTGACCAATGGGGAGCAGTAGCAATGAGGTGAAGCTTTGTTTGCCCCCTTCCTGATAGAGAACCCTGAGCAGGCCCATAGGCTTTTGTGCGCCCATATTTAAAAAATTGTTTAAAAGTGCATCTTTATGCTTACGATATCCTATAACAACAATAATACGCGTTATCAATAGTGATCCGGCCGAAGATGAGAGGAGCGTTTTCAAATCTCGGCTGGCCTAGGCAACAAATGTAGGCTTGCGTAGGGAACATTAAAAGTTTAGTTGCGTAGGTCCGTCGTATATGTAATATTTATGGTCTGTCTTGTAGACTCCAGTTCTGTCAGTGAACAAAAAAAGCAAAATTCAACGCTAAAATGCGCTGTTTGACCGGAGATGCACGACATCACGTGTTCTCACTTCGAGAGAACGATTACCTTTGTTAGCGTTTGCACAGGTGTAAATTTGTGCACGCAAGTTTCGAATTTTTTCTTATTGGAAGTGGCAATGCTTTATAACTCTAAAATATTTATTATACATATTGAACACGTGTTGTGTTGGTGACGGAGTTATAACAAACGAGAAAAAGATAATATTGTACCCCACCTAGTAGCCATACCCACTCCGAGTGCACCGGCTTCAGCAGGGCCAGAAAAATCTCCGACAGGGCCTCTAACGCCAGCGGGGTTTCTCAAGACTTAAGCGTTCGCTGTAGCCGTTGCCAATGGCGTAAGGGTAGGGATTGTATCCCATGTGCCCGTAGCCATTTTCATATCCACCTGCCCATGGCGCCTTGTGTTCACTGTAGAGTGGGTGTCCGTAATCTTCATTTCCCAAACCACCGTAATCTTCATACCAACGCCGTGGTTCATGCTCGAGATACCTCGAATATGTTTTGGCGGGGGTCCGCCTAGTACTTCGAGTCCGCCCATAGCCTGCAAGCAAACAAAAGGGGCTGTTTTAGCACGTATGTACGCATGTAATGATTGATATGTGGGGCTTAGCATCCCAAAACCACCATATGATTATGAGAGACGCCGTAGTGGAGGGCTCCGGAAATTTCAACCACATGGGGTTCTTTAACGTACACCAAAATCTGAGCACACAGGCCTGCAGCATTTTCGCTTCCATGGGAATGTGTATGTATGTATGTATGTATGTATGTATGTATGTATGTATGTATGTATGTATGTATGTATGTATGTATGTATGTATGTATGTATGTATGTATGTATGTATGTATGTATGTATGTATTCCGTAGTATGTATGTATTACGTACGTAGTATGTATGTACGTATCTGCGAGGAAAAAGGAGATGCATATGAAGGTGACATTTTACTCATTTCACAGAATAAACTTAACTATAATACTACATTTCATTCATGAAGGCATGGCCTTCTGACCTAGAGCGTAGTAGTCTTACCAATAGAATGAGCGAAAGTGAAAAAAGTATCAGATGACTGATAATGAGCACAGATTAGAAATATCAACATGCACAATCTGGTGACACTCCTGATTCTTAGCGGCTTATCTCAACGGCGTCGTGGAAACATAGACGTACCGGTGTATACTTATGCTTTGGGTCAAATCTTCGCGCACTACCGCAGATTTAGAGACAAGCCAATAAATATGTGCCATAAGCCAACAAGCAGGGATAAGCTAGGCTCGCGAATGACACTTAATCACCCTATCAAGCATTCGAGAAGTCTTCTGTTGTGTTTTACCTTTTAGGGCAACTCCTCGAGGAGCTCTTATTGATTGACACAAGCAAACGAAGCCAAAAGACAGTAAGCAAAAGAAAAAGCATTCAAAATATTATTGTATTTAACAGCAGTGTCGTGATTACGATGTAAATTGAAATTATTTAAAGCGGATCTGGACGCACCCTCTCTGTAGCCGGTATTTGTAGCCACGACTTTCAACTTACGCATTCGACGATCAACCATTTGCGAGCCACGACAGAACGTGCTTCCCGATTCATTTTGTGGAAATTTGTGTTTGTTACCTGGAGTATTACTTTCAAATAATACTGGCAGGTATTCCACATAAACTGTGCGCCAAACAGCGCCCGGTGGGGGCGTGCGCAGCTAGACCAAGTGAATTTCAAAGTGCGCTGATCTGTACCTAAGTATCGAGGAGTTTGGGCTGGACCTTGCTGAAACTACCTTGCTGGCTGTAGCCTTGCTAAGTGGCGCCTTGCTGGGTGGTGTCGATAGACACTGTCGTGGCAGTGGGTAGCGTCTGGCTTCTTAATTCCAGGTTTAAAGATTACGAACGTCCATCATAATCGGTGTCTAATAATGCCAGGTAAAAAGGTCTGCTGACGTCAGAGGCGGATCCAGCGACTCATTTTAGGAAAGGGGGAGGGCTGGGGGACGGTCGCCTGAAGTAACAAAGGAGGAAGGGGCGTAGTCATGACTATTGCTTTTCACAAGCAATGGTTATGACTTATTGGCATTGAGATCTTGGCATTGAGATCTTGGAGTGGCGCCCGCTAGCGTGTGACGCCAATTAGAGGATTGCACTTGCAACCGCGCTACAGCCACTGCAGCTCCTGCTCGCAGATCATCTCCTCCAGACAGGAACTCCGTCCAACTAACAGGCTTGTGAGGATCAACGAACGCCTTGAACGACAGCTTTCCCGTGTGATTAAATTCTTGCTTTAGTTGCAGCTCATTCGACAGGGCCAGGGAATCCCCTGGATGGCCGATGAATGCGTCGAAGACACCAATCGCTTTGCGGGAAAGAAAGTTAAACTATGTGTATGTGTGCTTTTGCTCCTTATCAAACCTTCCTCTGTACGAGTACGACACTATTTCGTTCGCGTGTTCTATTTCTTTTTTTTGTAATATTTCAGCAATCGTACCTTTCTCCAGCACCTACAAGCATGCAGATAAAGCTTGTGAAACGTCGCGGTATCTCATCGAGGGCAAAGTGGTTTATGACGCAGGCAACGTTGTTGAATGCACAGTGGAGGCTGCCAACACCGCATCAACATCGCTGCAATTGTGCCGCCACACAACGTCTCCATCGCGATCCACTGCGGTGAAGCGGCGAATGCTCGCTGTTCGAGCAAATCAGGATAAGGCAATGTTTACGCGTGTAATTTAACATGTGTGAAGAAGGCTGAGGCAATGGCTTCGTGTAACCTAATATAGAAGTTATATTCACTGCTGGTCTGCAGCTGCTGTCGAGCTCGTATCACATTTTGTATTGTTTTAATCATTTCCAAATTAGGAACCTTGTTATAACCCCGAACTAGTTTCAATATTTATTGTTGTCACCTTTCTTAACTTAGCAATAATAATCAAGTGCGGCACCACAAAATTTTATTACTTCTGTTAATAAAAAAGACCAGAAATATTTACAGCAATATCTACAGAAATTGCACGATAATGTAGTTAAAGTAGTCGATGCATGCCTTTTAACATTTACCATTTAATATTGCACACAACTTGGCGTGCAGACAATGAGTGACCACACGCTGTTCTATGAAACAAAGCGCTGTGCTGGAAAACGGATTTAAAAGCGGAGACCCACGGTTGTTCGAACAGCGTCGATAGCCACCACACATCAGTGAACCAACTGAACTGCTTCTTTGTCGAGCTTTATCAGGCAAAAGCATGGTTTCTATATGGCACCAGACCTCGAAAGGAAAGCGCACAAATCCCCTAATAGGCGTCATACGAGCTCCATGTGCAGCGCCGCCATTTGTCGCACACCAGGCTGATTGCATAAACGCTGTTATTGTTTGCCCACAGCATTTTCACTTCAGAAAGGGGGCTGCTGACACGGACATTGGGGGAGGTGGGAATCATCTCTATCGCCTTCTTTCTGAATCTGCCACTGATTGACATCCCGTTACTGCGAAAAAAAAAACGGTTCAGCCATGACTGCCACGGTGCTAACTAGTGACGTGGCCGCTGGATATTATAAAGCGGCCGTGCTCGTGCATAGCGCTCATACTTACAACCCAGGTATTGTTTCACCACTTCATGCGTTGCTTTTCTCTTACAACGGTAAGATAACAGTGAGGCATTATCAACCCCCTTTCCTTCCCTCCCGCAAATGGCCTTACCGAAGCCGCCTGACGTAGGTTCATCTTCCGTGTCACTGCTAAAGCTTCCGCCAAACGATGCCCGGAATACCGCAGAAACACCGGGTGCCCCCCGCGGCCCGACATCCGCAATGCCGGCTGACCAGTGTCCTCTGAATCCTTTGCCATCTATACGCCCTCTTATTAGCCCTTGTGCACTAGTCAAGCTTCCTGCAACGAAAGTAAGACAAAATATAAGCGCCATAAGTGCCCACTTACGAGGCTGCTTTGTCAAGAATCCAGAGCAACTGAACCTGGTGACAACGAACTGGTTCATGCGCTAAGAAAACGTTCGATTCACCAAGTACGTTTATCTTCGGGATCCCGAGGTGAGATAAGTTTTGGAACCTTTGCAAGGAATTCTTTAGCCAGATAAAAGAACTTGAGCGTAACAGTACTGGAACTTCCAATGTCGGCCATAGTATATACGGCAGGAGCACTTCAAATATTATAACCCGGTACGATCTTGTTTGAGCTCCTTTTAAAAAGGATCAGTTTAATGTTTAATAATACTTTGCATCCCATAATCATGACATGACGACCGCCTTAATGGACTGCTCGAGGTATTTCGACCATCAGGGGTTTCTTAGCGCACACCCTTGCACCATCGTGTCAACAGTATGGACCATAACCACAAGACAACCGAGATTGTAGGAAGGTAGTTTCAGGGGCAATCACATTACTATAAATTCATGAAACGTCATGAGCATCTATTTTTTTGTGCATTACCTACATATTTCACAAGTGGCTGCCTAGAAGTAAAGCGATTAGCACATGCTTTAGCTAGAACAAATAACAATTCATTTATATGCAAGTTATATATAATACAAAGAAAACCAAGTAGGTGAGATTCCACAGTCTACACTCAAATACATCCTGAAGAATGACTATATTACAGAAAAATAATCTTATTTCTTTGGAAAGCTATCACAGCAAGAGACGAAAATATCTCACCAGCGATCAGAAAGCAGGTTATCAGGAACCCTGTCATATTGGTGCTGTGTGTAGTTTCCGTCGGTACGATAGGCTGCAACTGTCATAGAAAACATTACCAAAGACCGCCGCCTTTATTTTTCCCTCACTCGCAGAGCTTTTGCTTCATTGCATTGTACTACTATCTGTTTGTTATGAATGCAGTGCATTGTCAAAAAGTGTCTGAGCTTGAGTAAGAATGGAATTCCTACTTTGCAGGCCATTTTTCTCGCTGTCACAGCGTGAAGATGAGTGAGGAAAAAAAATACGAAAGCATAATACAAAAACTAAACGTTGCTAAGTGTCTGTACTGATTCAGAGTAAGCGCATGCATACATAATATATCGTCTTTGTGCGTATTTCTTACCCCGATCATTGGCGTAACAATAAACCGTACGTAATCACCATACGTGAAACGAGGCAACACCTCTGTATGCACGTTTCAACGTCGTTGTGCAGTTGTGCTGATACAAATGTGCTTTCCAGCACTCAACACATGTGGTGAATTCAATTCTATAGGCGCTGAAGGATTCTCCTGTCAATGTGCTACGTATCACATCCTGCAGCATTAACAATGCTCTTTTGTTGGCCTCATGTTATACTTTCAACAGAACACGCGTCAGCTTCGACGTACGTCTGTGTGAGATTTTTTTGGTTTTGTTTTTTCCTACTAGCAGAGATGCTTTCAAGACATCATTTCATGGAGAAACAGTAAGTTAAAATTTATGTTTGGTTAACAAAAACAAAAATATTGGATTTGAATCTCCTAGACAATTTTTGTCTAAAACAAGTTGTCAATGACAAAAATAGGCCGATTTTTGCGATGGTTTTTGAAACGAGTTCGACAACTCACACCAATGTTTGCGCACTAAAGAGAGTCACCCAGGGTAAAACCATGGTCTTTCGGTTGTTTCAGCAATACCGTTTGGTCCCTACAATGCAAGCACATTCAGCTTAGAGAACACACTTATTCTGTCAGTGTTCCCTAATACTGCTCCTTTGTTCTCACTGTTTAATGAAGAACACCTTATTTCTGAAGAAAAAAGAGACCGCACATTTATTAACAATTGGGCACTTCATATAAATGAGTGGATGTCTGGTTCTAATTTTCCAATAATTCACTCACTTTTGTATTCCACACTAACTGTGTGTTTTGGCACATCAACGTTGCAATGTACTGTCATTTTGCCTGTAACCGTTGTGGGATCTCTCTTCAATACCTGCGTATATGGAAACGCTCTACTTTGTGTAGTAGTTCCCTTCACCTGATGAATGCTGTTCAATAGTGATTATGAATGAATGAATCCTTGTGACCCACATACGTGAAATGAGCACGACAAAGCTCAGTTTTGCTTTTTAAATGCATCCTTCTGTAAAATGAAACTACGAGCGTTCTGAAATATTTCATCGGGAGACGAAAAACAGTTGTGCTGCTAGTTCGCGCCCTTGTACGCATGTACACTTTCCTACCTTTACAACCACTAAGTGGCCGCGTCAGTGGTCATTCTTCTGTACGACGCGTCTGTACTTAATAATTGGAATGTTTCACGAAAATCATTTCCACGAAAATACCGTGACCCATCACTGCAAGTAGCCCCGCCGCGGTGGTCTAGTGGCTAAGGTACTCGGCTGCTGACCCGCAGGTCGCGGGTTCAAATCCCGGCTGTGGCGGCTGCATTTCCGATGGAGGCGGAAATGTTGTAGGCCCGTGTACTCAGATTTGGGTGCACGTTAAAGAACTCCAGGTGGTCAAAATTTCCGGAGCTCTCCACTACGGCGTCTCTCATAATCAAATCGTGGTTTTGGGACGTTAAACCCCCCAAATCAATCAATCAACCATCTCTGCAAGTAGATGTTTCGCACCATATGCGTAAATTACTTTACTAAATCACTGCCATTTTAACACTGAAAATAAGATATGATTTGATTTATATAAATTCAGCTAGTGTCGCATCGCATACTTTGGCATTTCTTGAGTGATACATCTATGCATCCAATGTCAGTGCGCTAGAAAGTTGATTCCTATGGATAGGACAGATGACTGCAGCTCTGCTCGGGGTAAAATGCTCTAACCAATGGAGTGCGTATGGTTCCAAACGTGCTGCAACGTGTTTCAAATTGAGAGGAATGTGGCGCATGCAAACAACGTCAAATATTACACTTACACTGACGCTTTAAAGAAGTACCACGCTATGTTGTCACATATATGTCAACATAACTTATAATTCGCTATGCTCCTCGTATCGAATTCACTGGAGCACAGCTACATGCTGGGGCTGATATTGAGACGGCAAGTATGCCCAGCATGTCCACTTATTCTTCGGTACGCGTCGACTTCGACCAATCTCCAAGACAGTCGCAAGCCAGAGAGATTTATCTCCACGCACATTCCTCTATGACTATCGGAACCACCAGAGCCTGATGTTACACTCCTGATGATCTCACTAAGAATACAAAAAAAAATATGAAAAGGTTGGGCGTGGCAAGGAATTTCCTCAATAAGATAGCGATGCTTCTGTGGGCACAACTGACTCTAGTATAAGGCATGTGCTTCGCGCAACCGAATTGGTAGCTCTTGTACAGGATCGTGAAGGCTATCGCACGAATTCTCAAGGCGTGTACATGGTACGAAGTCCAGAGGACGAATTGACAGACCTTTGCATTCGGAAGCAATGTTTGTGATTTCGAACAGCCTGCTTCAGTTATGACCCGTCCAGCTCAGCAAAAGCCTAAACGTTCTTCATGACCATGATTTAGAGACATTAGAAAAAGTGCTCATGTAGAGTCTCTAAGAGGCCCCGCCGCGGTGGTCTAGTGGCTAAGGTACTCGGCTGCTGACCCGCAGGTCGCGGGTTCAAATCCCGGCTGCGGCGGCTGCATTTCCGATGGAGGCGGAAATGTTGTAGGCCCGTGTGCTCAGGTTTGGGCGCACGTTAAAGAACCCCAGGTGGTCGAAATTTCCGGAGCCCTCCACTACGGCGTCTCTCATAATCATATGGTGGTTTTGGGACGTTAAACCCCACATATCAGTCTCTAAGAGACATGTACCTGCAGCACCATCTCTCGTCGATGACAGTGGTGGGCTGCCGTAAATAACTGAGAAATAGGCGAGAAAAATAATACCTGCCAAAAAAGGTGATTATCAATAATGACTCTCGGTTCCATACAGTAGAAACTTTTAGGGGCGAAGCTCCTTAAGGCGTGGGCTGTGCGTCCCCTGTATGTAGCCACCTCTCGTTTAGTTCTTGCAGTGTCCACTAGATGGCGGTACCGTCTCCCGTATGTCGCCTCCTCTCGTTTAGTTCTTGCAGTGTTCACTAGATGGCGGCACCGTCTCCTGCATGTAGCCACCCCTCGTTTAGTTCTTTCAGTGCTCACTAGATGGCGGGATCTGTAGCAGATGATGAAAAGATGCAAGATGTTATAAACTAGACGGCGGTATATGTAGTTGATGATGAAATATGCGAGATGTTATAAAATAGGAATGATGTCACTTATGGCACGTGTCATTGGTGGAAGGCAATCGTTCGATTTAGTGCGGTGACGTACACTAGAGGGAGCATTGTTATAAAATCGAGTAGGCAAAATGTACGGAAGATTCATGGTTTACTAGGTTTTCCTCCAGAGCTTCGCCCACTCATCATCATTCACTTCGTGGATATGGCGGCACTTTTCTTGAACATTCTATTAAAATTATAGATTCACACTACAAGCCACGCGACTTCCCAGAGAGTTTATTATTTTACAATGGGTCCACATATTTTTTGTAGGTGTTGACAGATTTCTAATGACAGGATGCTGTTACGGCCGCCGAGAGATGGCACCATGGGCACTGAAACGGAAGGTGCAAAAGGAGCTTTAGCACCCCTGAAGCCACACCAGCCCTTTCCCCCACCCAAGTTACAGCAGCTCCCCCCCCCCCTCCCTATCCGTTATGCTACATCGGTTGGCAGCCTCTAAGACAAACTCCTGATGACGCTCATGGATGCAACCACGTACAGATGTTTCTTAACCCTGTGAATGACAAACATTTCATGGGTTCGATGTTTTTCTGAAGGCAGGCCCCGTCCATGACCAGGATTTGGGGACATGTGCTAGAGCCATCTGTCGTCGGCTGCGGCGATGGCCAGTGGTGATTGAATAGGAAGTAAGCGAAACAAGACCAATTAGGAAGAAAAAGGCTAGTTACCGAAAACGACTACTATTTTTATACTTAACTGACACACTGGGGAATTTCGGTAAAATCGCAGTGCAACACTAGAAACAACGTGGTACGTGTTTTCCGAGAGTGTTTTAATGCATTACAATCTGGCTCATGGGTTCTAATGGTCGAAATTTGGGCTTGTTGGTGCATTGTGACGACAAAAGCGCCTGTGCCGTGTGTCTTCGTCTTGTGTCCCCGTTTCTTTGCGCTATTTTCTGTCGTTGTTCTAATGGGTGGCGTTTAATTGTCCTGGGAAGCCTCATCGGCTTTGGAGTGTGATGCTCCATTTTTACCAGGATGATCCAGTGCATCTCTTTTGCATATAACAGGTAGTTGTTTTTTTGATAACTACCTTTTTTCGTCCAATGTGATTTTGTTTACTCAGCTACTTCTCCTTCAGTTATAGGTCGTGGCATCGAATTCTCACGTCAGCTGCTGCATTCTCGATGGAGGCGGAAATGTAGTAGGCCCATAGGCTCGGATTTGGTGAACGTTAAAAAACTTCAGGTGGCCTTTTAACGAGGTAAAACGAGTCTATCACCCCCGACCATCACTTGATACAAGACAGAAATGACGTGTGGGTTAATATTAGGCGAGTGATAGGTCAATGGACAGCTGATATCTCTCGTATATCGACTAAGCTAGAAATTATTTCTTCGTGACGTTAACGTGATCTGACAGCTGGCGTCATGAACTGTGCAAAAAAGACAAAGAACATCAGAAGATAATAACGTGCTTTTTACTTGTGCTTTCAGAGGTTGTTCAAAGGTCATTCAAGGTCGGTTATGAGGTATTTGCTAAGGCGGAAGCTTTAGGTCTTCTTTCGCGTGATCTTTTTCAGCGGTAACACGTCAGGCGAAATCACTGTTACTTAACCCCACGTCGTCATCTTCGAGCAACAGGAACGTGAAGGGGTAATGGTTTGACGTAACGTGAACTCAGAAATTTGTGACGTAATGCGATGACGTCGTCACATGGTGTAACGTCATTACGCCATCAAATCACACTGTCGCTCGGTCAAATGTGAGCCGATCGCAAGGGGCGGGACGTACAACGATCAAGGGGCGGGAACGCACAACGTTAACGACTTGGAACGTTAGTGCGATGCATTTATGCGTGTCTGTGTCCCTGGGACTCATTATGTACCGCAGGAAGTCTGGTCACTGAATGTATAACAATGTGCTGTCAAATATTCAGCAGACATTCTACTTCATTATATGAACACGGAATGGCAAAGGTTCGTGTCCTGTGTGACGTCAGTGGACGTTAAACACCACGAGATGGTCTAAATTGCCGTAGCTGTTCTCTCCAGCGTCTCTAATCATCATATCGTGGTTTCGGGGCGTATAATTTTAGATATATTTATAATTTATGACTTCAGCTGTTACGGAGAGTGGAATACTCTGACTAACTTGCTCTTTTGTGTTGAGCGGCGTCGCTTGTTGTTTTTCGCCATAGGCACCTGTCTAGTGCGCCTCAAATCACTTGATGTTCATTTTCACTGGCTTAGAAAACAAAAGACAAAAACTTTGAGGACGCCTGACTTTCGCCGTCAAGACTAGAACGCGACAGCGTAATCATGTCCCGTTTGCACCGTCTGCTCAATTACTATGGCTTGGCTTCGGTTTTCGGTAGTACGTGCCTCGACCACGACACAACAAATAGAACGTCTGTGCGAGGAACGCTGGACGTTCTAAACTATAGTAGATGAGTACTGCGAGTATAGTTGCACAGTGCCTACGTTATAATTCTTTCTTTTACGATTCGCAGAAGGGTTTACTACGCATCCGTAAGGCAAGGTGAACTGACACAGCTGCTGACTTTATTAACGCATTTCGTGATTATAATGATGAAACGCATCCGACCACTGCATATTTGGTAAGCCTTGAAAACGCGCACTAATAGCCTCATTCACATGCTATGAAGCCTGGTAGCATTGCACTGTTTTGCCACGCGCATGACATTCATACCATGTTTCTTTGTTGTTGTTTTCTTCTCGACGTAGTTTCCATAAATAGAGTTGCACTGAGCTAAACCCTTGCCGTCCACGCAGAAGGCCTGAAAGCGATTATCACTCGAACCAAATATTTTATTGTAATAGCAATTATAAGGACACTTTCGGTTGAATTTTGCTGCCGGCATTGGCGTCAATGTAATGCTTCGTAAATGTATACGTATCTATTGAAGAAGTTTTTCCAATAGGCCAAACGGGAGGGGGGCTATGTGTTTTTAGCTTATCAGCAAGATGGTGCAATGAGCGTGTGGTGGCTCTTATCTTTCACGCGTACTTTGGCCCACGGGAAGGAGGGGAGCGGACGGTCTTTTGCGCACCCTCATATCCTTGTGGGGAGGATCATACGTCTTGCCTGGCGTTGGGCTTGCATGGAACGATTCTGTTGTAGTTACGGGGCTTACTAAGGTTACTGCAATCATTGCCCAGCCTCTGTTCGCGAATGGGCGTGCTTTTCAGGCACAACGAAGTAACAGCTGAGACGCTTATTCGCGTTTATCTATACCTGTGAATACGTTTTGAGGGTCATTTGTGCGTGAGAAACGCGGGGCGTGTTTCCATCTGCTTGCGATTCTGTGCATGACCTTCTACTTTGTTGCTATCGCGTTCATTGCTTCGCCTTCGTGGCAAAGCTGTAACTTTTATTATTTATCCAATACCGAAGCCAACACCTGACTATCTGCAAAACGAGCTCTCTAACGCTATCGCCCAAAAATTTACGAAGGAAAGAATGAACAGTTAACAACAGGAAAAACAAGCATAGCAATACATCCCTTGATTCGCCCGTCTCGATCCAAGAAAAACTGTTTTCGCCACAGGAAGCTGAGTTGTTATGCGACATTCACCACAAAAAAGAAATATATAAAGCAATAAAGAGAAACCACAAATATGCAAGATAGAAACAAAAATTGCAGAATAAAAATTAACTTGCAGGTAACTGCTATTCGGACCAAGCAAGTAAAAAACAATCAATCAATCATTTATTGAGCGTGCCCAGGAATAAGCGTAAGGTCTTTTTAGCAGGCGCACGCAAAAAGATAAACAGTTGAAACAAATTTTGATAATATCAATAAACCAATACTATTATTATAATATTAATATTATTATTAGTAGTAGTAGTAGTAGTATTAGTAGTAGTAGTAGTAGTAGTAGTAGTAGTAGTAGTAGTAGTAGTAGTAGTGGACACTGTCGCTTCTGCATTAGGAAGTACCGCATAAATCGGTAATGCTTTTTATTTCTTTGATATCCACAGCGCTTAGATTCGAGGGTTTCCGTGAGTAGCCCTTTCGACGGCCTATATTGTCAGATATGTATACTAGACAGAGTAGAATGCTTTCGTACTATCAAACTTAAAAAGGGCCCGAGCAGTACTCAGCAAGAAATGTCTGTGCGAGGTTACTTTAGGACAAATACACACTCACTGCCAAAAACAACGGAACGTGCATCAGCCATTTTGCTTTTGCACCTCGTGATCCAAACAAGCCCTAAGCAAGGACATGGCACGTCCCACTTCTTGGCGCAAAGAGATCCTGGAACACTATAACGGAAAGCCTATAATTGTTGTTTTTTCTTTGCTTGCTTGTTTGTTTCTTTGTTTGTTTGTTCTCTTCCTGTTTTATGTCGTACATAACGTCAGAAAAAGAACAGAAGGCCGTATATCGCAATAATAATTTTTTTTGCCTTATGTCGCAATACACGTTCGCGCGATTTAAACTAGAATGTGATGATATATTTTGTTTAATTTGCACAGTTCTACCATTAAACAGTGGGCTCTATATTTTTCCGAAATCGGTTTATATATAGCATGGATGTTATTGCTTCGTGCCGGGAATATATAGACCTCGATAAGAACCTATATTGATGCCGTCCCTTAGGGATCGTTCAATTTTGCAATCGTTTTTTACGCAGTAAACAGAACGCTACATCGGAATCCGATACATCCAATATATCGTAGTGCTCTGGGGAAACATATATAAGCATCTTAATGCAAAGGAATTGATCCGAAGGCCCACAACGTGGATGTAAGAACCTTATATATTGTGTGGATTCGATAAAGGTGATGGGGATTATACTGCGGTCCTTTGAGAATTCCGGAGTTTGCCCAAGCTGTTTGTGGAATAATCCTATTTCTTGTGCGTGCGTGAGATTAATTCAGGAAAAAATTTTTCTTGTCTATGCAAGACTTTTTTTTTAAATTAAGGTTTCTTGGAACATTTCGTTTGTAAGCTCTCCGTTTCCGCTCTGAGACAAGAAAATCTTTCTGTTGATCAATGGGCCTCCAAGGAAAACATACTTGGAGAATATATTTGTCAGTTTGAAGCAGATACCAAATTCAGGCATTTCCTAAAAACTAAAACAAGTTGCACCGTGATATATAGCACATAAAAGGTATTCGAAAATGATTGCTTTACGAAAACGTATCACGTTACCGATTTGGAAGGGATAAGAAATATAAGTATGGCTCGTCCATGACAACCTTTTTATATAAAAGAAATCAACATATCTCGAAAGTGTTTTAACCCAGCATAATAGGTTGAGATATATATTTACGACACACAACTCCTTTTCTTGAATTGCCACTGCAATTCCCTTTGACGTGCCCGACTACGTGAATGGGCTTAGTGAGAAATGTTTCATTTTTCCTAATGAAAGCTACAGTAGTAAACCACGACTTTTCTCGTTCTTCAACAAAAAAAATGGTTCCAAATCAGCATGTTACATCACAAGTGTAGTCTAAAGACGATAGTCCTGCATCTGGAGAGAGTGAACAAAACGTTTATTTGATGTTCTGCGCAAGAAAATCGGTGAAGGGTATTCTGGAGGCGCTGGGTTAGAGTACCTCGAGCGTGTAGCGGAGGCGAACGAGCGCATCAAGGCACGTTAGACACAAGCGCAATCTGGCCGTTATCTTCGAACTCGAAGGAAGTGCCACCGTGGAGAAAGATGCGCGCCAGTCATGGAGGTGGTAAGGTGTAGAACGCAAAGCGACTGTCAGGTGCCATCCCCGTGCCGTCGTAGCTAAGCGTTGGAAACACCTTTTTTGAGTAACGCGTTGCACTGTCAGCGCAGCAACACCTCGAAGTGTTGTTATGGTGCTTGAAATATGCGCAATAATTGCTTTTTATTTGACAATCGCACAGCTATGAACGTTAAACCTTGAGCAATATTGGTGGGCGCTGCAAATGGGGTAGGCCGCTCGGTGCCGTTTGAGGTATCGTTAGGGTAGACAAACAGACAATTGTACAGACAGACAGACCGAATTTTTTTGTCGAAGGTCCCGAAAAAAGACTATCATGGGCGCTTAGCCCATGAGCATATCGTTTTATGGATCATTCGTTCTCTGAAAATTCAATTAACGCTGCATCAACCCATTTTCAAACACAAGCAATGAAGCAACGAATAATCACGAGCCGCTGAAAATACAAGTTGTGTGTGTGTGTGTGTGTGTGTGTGTGTGTGTGTGTGTGTGTGTGTGTGTGTGTGTGTGTGTGTGTGTGTTCCTTCTCTCTCTTTACTTTCCATGCAGACCGGTTGTCCTGAACTGGATAACCTCTCTACTTTTCTCACTGTACTGTTTCTATCGTGTCCTATTTCCCACGCGATCTTCACGTCTATTTAGCCGCTGAGACGCCCTCAACCCCTTCGCATCACTTCAACCATGTTTTACTCGTTTTAAAAACTTTAAGCAATATCACTATATGACAGCTACAGCGTTTTCATTGATTGTGACACTGAACATCATATTTTCTTTAAGATTAGTGTTTATGGTTCATGTTTGAACTAGACGCCTCACAAGACTTATTGCATTCGCGTTCTGTCTGTGGAGACGACTGATCTTCGGAAGGATATGGGCCTGTCTGAGAACTACTGTGTTCACTACGCTTCAACAAACCTAGTTATACGCACACTACGGGTGCTCATTACCAATGATTAACATTGTATAATGCTGGCTGAGGATGCCTGGTGGTGTCTATAGTATTTTAATTATTGACAGCCATGAGATTTCCAAGTAGAGTACTGCAAACTACGACTTAATACCTTTCGTACAGTATTGACTCATGCAGGATATATCTGCTGCGAAAACATTACCAGTGCCTAATGTCAATTCATACACAGTGAACAAGCTGCGTACCCATTTTCTCTTGGCTTTTTCATACCAGGACTGAACGGATATTCAGCCTGTGTGGTCGTTGTGATTGAACGTTTGCTTAAGCCCAGATGTGCATACGGCTCTTACTAATAAATTGGTATAGGAATCCAAAGCAACGCATGGGATCGCTGGGACTCTGGACAGGCAGTGCCATCCCTGGTAGAAAAGTAAAAATCGAGGATGTATATCGCATGTTTTCCCTTCCCGCCAACGCGCTGCCGCTCGCCTACGTGCTCGTGCAGAGAGCGTGCGCTGCGTTCGAGTCGCCTCACAGTGTTCGGCCTATAGTGCGACTTCATAAAGATTTCTGAGCTGGATTAACACTTCCGAGAAGCGAATCTAATGAAAGGAGCTAAGCTCGTTAGTCAAGCTATGATGTGGAGCAGACGACGGAAGATGAGGATGCCCGAGTCACTGTGCAATGCATTTCTCCGGTCCGTGACAACACCATGTACGACGTATGCCTCGAGGCAAGTCTCATTCTGCCGACATAAAGCCGCGTACTCTGTCGATGTGCTCGAATGACGTTTATGAAAACCATATAATTGTTGTTTTGATTCTAGTGCTCTCTGACGTTCCGCGTACTAACGACCATAGCATTGGCCCCATTGCGCTGTCCCGGCAGGGCCGCAACGATGGTGGTGGCTTTACGATGAACACGTTTTGCTATCGCCCACAAAAATGATTGCTTATCGCTGTCATCAATCGTTCCGAGGGAAGCGTGTCGTTCGTACGTGGAAGATTAGCACTGGAATCGTCGTGCACACTGACGCGCGAGTGAGTTTGTCACGTGGTATTTTTTGTATTTCACGGGCATTCGTAATTAAGCAAAAAACACTAACACTAAACAAATAGAATGTTATAAACTATCTATTTGGATGTTTTGCAAAACCGATCTAAATTTTTCTCATTAAAACTTTTATCCATCTTCGTTCCTTAAAAAGTTGGTAAATAAACAAGTCTAATAAACAATATTTGAGAACACAAAACAATAGTCTGAATAACTCCAGACAAGGGTGAGAAGCATGCATTTGGTCACGTCGTCATTACGTGTTCTGGCATATTTTTAAACTCTGCCTAAAGTTACGTGGGACACCCTGTATAATAACAGCTTACTTGAAAGCTTCTGAAGTGGCTTCGTTATCATAACGAAGCTCAATAATGTGGTATTCGATATGTACGCACCACATAACATTAGGTTTGGGTCATCATTCAATCTCTGGTACCGTTGTGTAATGATTATGCAGAAATCTGATGCAACAAACTTGCTCTGTATTTTTCGATGAAATAACCAATTTAAAAATCAAAACAATGCAGTCTCGTTGGAATTGCTTGTTCGTTGCGTTATGGTATAGTGCAATCTTTCTATGACCTGTTTAAATGTTCATTTAGTTCTTATTTCCTTCCTCACTGTACACCCAACAGCAAATTGTTTGCAAAACATTCGCTCGATACAAATGGATATTTCTGTTCTCAGTGTCTTATGCTTCTAATCTAGCTAGTTAGTGCATAGGTTGCATTTTCAACACGCGCTCGAATATATACTTGAAGTTTGCCAGATAAAGCGACAGTAAAGCTTTCTCAAAAATTTGTCATCACGCACAGTTTTGCTGTAAGGTGTTCACAATGTATGTAGAAGGTGTGGACTTGGAATATAATTTTACTAAAACCAACGTATATATTTTGGCGAGACATATATATTGACTTGAAGCTCATGTACTTAGCACTGCTTATGCACTTATCAATTCGCTACGAATTAATAACCACAACTGCATTACCCGCCCCACACTGCGCACAAGCGTACATTTCGACAATGGGGAAATGATCCTCAATTACAACGTTTCAAGCCATGTCATTGAATGCTCATTTTCGCGAAAGACCGCAAGCGCTTGGTACGAATCACAGAAAAAAATGTCAATAGGCCTAGTGTAGAAGAGTTGATTACACGCTTAGGAAAAGGTGTGGGCAAAGATGTCCTCATGCACTTGTATCCTTCGCATTGCGGTGTTTCAGGACTGAAACAAGCAACCATAAATTCAAGGGTCGTTTTCTTTGTTAGACACAATAGTGATGAATCAAGGAAAGCATAGAGGTTGTTATTACACGCCATTGTTGCGTAAATGTGAAGAAAGAAAAGAGGACGAAAAGATAACTTGCCGCCGGCAGGGACCAAACCTGCGATTTTCGAATAACGTGTCCGATCCTCTACCCACAGATCTACAACGGCGGTCATCCCTCCATCCACTTTACAGGGTATAAATGCGCATTTAGACGGGGGAGCTTCAGTCAACGCCTCCACTTGCCATTATGGTGGCGCCTATGTTTATGCTTGTTGCTACACTTGCTCATGTGTTCTCCTAATGTACTTTTTTTCTTTATGTCCGCTCCTGCTTGAAGTCGAGCGACTCTGTAGTATTCTTGAAGGAATTTAAAAGATAAATGCAAATCTCAAGTTCATTCCACCGCTTTCCGCCCGCTTTTTTTCTGACTAGGTTGTGTTTGTAATTGTATTTTAGGGGAGGTATACGTGAATAAAGCAAAACTATTTCAAGTAGTCTCGTGATATTAGCGAAAAGTTAGCACTTGGCTACTTTATCCTTTCATTACTTTTTAGTGGCGGTTTACGGATAAAGCAAAGGTACCTTAGGCACCAGCATAGCTGAGCGTCAAGTAGCCGCTACTATACCATCGCTGTTTCTTTAGGCTGCACCAGCTGTAAATTAATGCTCTCTGGTGTGCTTGCCTCAGTCTATCATCCATCTTTCCTGCGTTAATATGCCGGACGTTCGCAAGGGTCAAGTACGCACTCTCGCGCGCCAATGCGTGCCAAGGAAAGTGCCCGCAAAAGCGTATGATGACAGCGTGACGCATTCTCCATCACTGTCCCTGCTTATTATACGCAATGTAGCGCGTCAATCTGTCATTTCTTGTTGCACACTCGATCGAAGTTACTTTTTTTGCAGCTATAATTGTCGGGTAACTCAAAAGTTGCCAACGGAACAGTCCACAGATGACCTCTTTGTCGTAGTTGTACGCGTGAATCACGGGTGCAAAAAATAGCATTAGCTATATAATGCCTCAAGATTTAATGCCTTTTGCGTAATTTCATACAAAAGGGCGTTCACCTTAATGCAACTGGTCCCCTGGCACTTTCACGAGAACCCTTCTCACCATGACGACAACTCCTTAAACTTTAAGTGAACTGCAGGTCATGCATACTTTCGAGCCATGCTTCGCAAGCCTCCATTATGAGTATGCCTCGACAGGCATGGTCGAGACATACTCAGTGAAATTTTGTGTTTTGAAACATTCTGGGTATGCCCGGTCCACACTATACGCGCGAGCGCGTTATTAGTCCTCTCTTTCATTCTTCTTTTCTCTATTAAACCCCTCCGCTTTCTCACATCCCCGTGTGTAGTAGCTTACTGGGTGCAACGTTTGCCTTTCTCACTCTTTATCTTGCTGAACTCATCTAGGTGAGTTATGTGCAATCTCGACATCAAAGAATGCTCGGCGCAGACAAAGGGCAGTAAGTTACGTCTGTACGTCAGCACTCGCCATGATTTGAGCACTTTCTTTTATTGCTTCCTATGAACACGTGACTCACTTTTTGTGTGATCAGGATCGTGCTTGTAGAACGCGTCGAAGGCACGTCGCGGCTAATGTTGCCAACAGTCCCGGATTTCGAAGGGCAGTCTCAACTTTTCAGGACGCGCCCTGAGTCTCACGCCGTTCCAGCTGGAATTACTATGTCTCGAATATTTTCTGAATCATTCGGTTAGAAAACACTTACCACGAGAGTGTTTTATGCCGGGATTCAGGGCGACACCACTGACGTACTTCCATCGTGGCAGTGACGTTAAACAATATATACTAAAACATTGTAAAGAAAAAAATTAGAAAGCAAGCATTCGGCGTTTGGAATCGCACAAGTAACCTCTCGATTCTGAACACGCGGCGTGAACCACCACGCTTCAGAGCGTATGTTGTCTGAAGTGCTAACTACAAGCTATTTATATACACCATAAACCATTTGGAAGTCCTCAGAGCTTTGAAACTAGCACGTTTTCGTTATCAATGGCAAAATGACGCGATGGGCTCGCGTTTGGCGAGCCCATAGCGTCACCACCACCACCTCCACGGAGCGTGGTCTCTCCTGAGCGCGCATTTATCAGACTCGTACTTCTCGAGAGGACGGAGATCACTTCGCACGCTGTCGCGGCTGCGCTTACGAGACGAGCACGTTGCTGACACAAGACACGGTAGGACTCGAGAGAGTTGCTCGCCCTTGTCGTTTGTATACTTGTGTGCTCGTTTAGAGCGTCTGTAGTTTGGACAGCGCGCATTAAGTGTGGAGCTGTGGCAGCTGTTAGTCTTCGCTCTTCCTGTGTATGATAATTTTGTGCGGGCTTTCTGCTTGAGGTGTGTGCTGCAAGTTTCGAGCTACTTGCCGTTCTTAACGTGACTTTGCTATTTGTGGTTGTTGCTTAAACAATGCATAACAAACGCTTAGCTACATCTGTAAAAACACGTTTCACTTTCGTGTTATACTGATTGCTACATAGGGGGATCAGCGACGTGTTTTTTATGTGATAACACGCACGCCCAACAACGCTCGTCATGCTATGAAACGCGAAGTTTGCACGAATCACGCGCAAGAAGCAATGTTGCGGCAGCTAGCAGTCTCTGCAAGGGGCTTTCGCCACTTTAGCGGAACAGGCTGAGCTTCTGAAGTGTGACACTTACGAGTACATTCTCCAGCAATAGGAAGTGTTCGAGCGGCATGCACATAACTAGAACAAGTACCACTTCAAGAGGCCGTCACAATCGTAGAAGTTCACTGACGTTTTGGGGGGTTTTTTCTAGGGCGGGGCACCAGAGAAAGATGAGGGGGCGAGGAGGAGAGGTAGCATAGGTAGCCCTTCTATGACAAGGTGGTATTCATATTACGGTATACGTGACATGGTGGTGGTGGTTTCCATGACGAAACAGATTGGCTTGACTTGATTGTGCTAATCAAGCTGCGTAGCTTACTGCCACTTCATACAAACATATTCAAAATGGCAGCCCTTCTTCACACCCTCCTCCGGATCTCATGCAGCAATAAAGAAAGCTGACATCGCTGACTCCCTAAGCTATCCCCCCCTGCCGCCCCCCTCCATCGTCCCGACTTCCTTCAGTGAAAAGTTCCTAACCCCTACTCGCAGCACACCCTGGCTACTGCGGTGACTATATATACGCAGCTATAGCGGCGATGCTTAAAGCAGCCCATGGCCGTTCGATGTGCTTATTGGAGTTTCTGACATTGATTGTCGAAAGAAGAACGGACGCATTGAAACATAATTGCAATTTTATGTCACATGCTGCGCCTATTATTTTGGCTGGTTCACATGTTCGCCGGAGGCTCGAGTACCCATTGGCAGCATTTTGACTCCATCCTGAAAAAGTGTTCCAGGGCCAACTTAAGTCCTTAACTACTGAATGTCCTTCCTAGAGTCCTTGTGGCATGTTCATCACGCCGTGTCACACTCGTGCTAGCAGTTCTAGGAGGTTTTTTTTTTACGGCAGGTGTGAGTCTTTCAAGTCGTAGATCGTCCGTTGGCGTACGTGACTTCGGAGAAAGCGGAAAGCCGGCACAGCACATTTATTGTATTCGTACGTAGGTAGCTCTTTCTCGTGCGTGAAATGTGGGGTACTTAACTTTCGGATCATTTATATCTCTCCACTATCCCGTGAGAGACCTTCACCGATCATAACAAGCTGTACAACACTGCACATCTATGCCTCACCAGTGAGGCTTCGTTGAGAACATTACCTTCCGACTTTACTAAATGGCGTCGAAAGACGAAGACACAAGCAAGAAACATACAGAAAGAACATCACGAGCGCGCTTGGCGTCTAGTACGTTTCTCGCTTGTGTCCTCGTTTTTCCACGCTCTTTATTAACGTCTGAAAGCTATCAACCAGCTAGCCCGCCAGAGCATTTCACTGAATTGTCTTCCGAAAAAAGAGAAAGTCATGTATCAGTGTACCAGTGCACATATTATTTATTCCTAAAATGCACTAGTGAAGTGGCCAATAGGAGCAGTAAGTGCTCATAAATGTATTTAAAAAAACGCCTATATGATGCTGCTGAAGTTCTTGGATAGTTGGTGTCCTGAAGTATCGCCTCTTTAGCATATGCTATAGAAGGCCTATCCCAAGGGCTCCTGAGTGTTGTTTTTCGGTAGTTGGCAACGCTACTTGAAGGGGTGGTGCGTAGGGCGGAGAAGTCTTTGTTACATATAAGCGTTAGAGCGGATCCAGCATCGGTTGCCTGCGGGTGGCTTTGTGCAGGTTATTCTGCACAGAGGTGTTAAGTGCATGCGCCCTCGGCACAAAATTTTCAAGAAGCTGGACCAGTTTCCTGAGCAGCGTTATGCAACCAAGTTATGTGCGAAACTGGGTAAGAACGATTCTAAGGTTCTCGAAACGCTGAGAAAAGCGTGCGGTGAAGACGCCATGAAACAAAGCCAAGATGTCATGCGGCACAAGAGGTATCGGGGGGGGGGGGGGGGGGTCGGGAGTTTGTCAACTACGGTGACCATTCGAGACGCCCGTCTAAATCTCAAAAAGACGACTCGCGGCAAAAAGTACGTCAAGTTTTGTACAAGGACCAGTGATTGCACAAGATTGTAGAGTACCAAAAAGAATCGCCCGTCGTGTTTTGACGAAGAATCTTGCAATGAGGAAATTCTGAACGAAAATGATGTCAAAAGTCTTGATGGGTGAGATGAAAAAAAAAAGCCACATATGCAATCATTCTTTACTGCTTGCTAAAAAAATGTGTGGTGTTGCCCTTTAAATGTTGTTCTCCATCCTTTGTAAGAACTGTGTGCCACTGCAAAACACTTCCCATCTGCACTTTTTAGTACGTTTTTAGGCATATTTAGTTATTGCTGACACGATATCTGTAACGTTGTGGTCACTCCACTTTTAAAAGCACTTACGAAACACATAAATAAAGACGACATCGAGGAAAGAAGGGCCAGAGTTGGTTTACAAAGTACAACATTGCAAAGAAATTGCGAGGTACCCAGCAACCTGACACGCATTCCTATAGCACGAATTTTCGAAAGAAAGCACTCGGTTTGCGTCTCATCAGCTTGGTGTGTGTAACAGCGAACAGTTTGCGACACAACAAATGACGTGCAGCTGAAGGAGTTCCTCTTTGCCAACAACTTTTTTTTAGTTACATAATTTTTACTTCGCCCCAGAACTTAAAATTAAGCCCGAAAACATGGGCTTGACAACCTTATACAAGTTGGGAACTTTAGTCGCATACATGGCGGTGCACTTCCGCAACATTTCGGGGCCGAGCAGGCTCACATGCGTTCGCTGAGCGTGTTGTAAGACTAGGCGAGTGGGCCCTCCTGAGATTACATTTCCAATAAGAGAACGTGTTCGGCTCACTTCACTCGAGACACACAAGTCCTTATGTATCGAACTTCTATGTTATCACTTTTGGGAGGCTAGATATTATAATCAGGATGCCAGTGTGTAAGTTGCCTTGAACCTGTGCGTGTTCTGGGGAGCAGATTTTGAAACGTTGAAAGCTGTCGTTTACAAAAGTGAAGGATAAAGATCGAGGTAATGCACGGAGAAAGACGAAACTGCCGATAGAAGGAGTTTTTTTTTCTTAAATATTTCTCTGTAAATCAGAACAACGCCACCTGACTGTGGCAGTAAAAACTTTATTAGAAGAAGCAAAGTGGCCTGGCACACAATATTGAACGGCGCATCAGGCATGGTGCGACTAAATGGGCCAAAAGCTCTCTCCGAGACTTATGTCTTATTAGTGCTGTGCGTGTGTGTGTGCGTGTGTGTGTGTGTGTGTGTATGTGTGTGTGTGTGTGTGTGTGTGCGTGCGTGCGTGTGTGTGTGTTCTGCATTTCACGTGACCGAAAAGTGCATTCATCATCGTTTCATAAGACGTTTATTTAAATATTTTGACGAAGGTATCTTTTCGAGGCCAAGCAAGACACGGGGACCGATCACAACACCTTCCAAGCGGTACCAAGACACCGGGGGCCAATTTAAAACAGCGTTCCTGTAAAATGGCACTCACCCTTTGCCGCGCGAAATGACTCTTTTCCTATAGTTCTACATTTTTCTAAAGGAATTCGCTTTTAGGTTAACTGATCGTGTATATGTGTTTAACGCAACTGAGTTCAAATAAAAAAAATATTAGAGTAAGCGCAAGCAAGGAGATGAGGAGAAGCTCTTGTCCTCGAGTTCAACTTTGGTTCCAAGCTTCATTTTATTTTTTGTTCGAGCTAATTGATGCCAACCAGTTGACATATTTTTTTTCATCTAGAGAGTTTCCCATTTACATAAAGCATCAATATTGAATCTTTCTTTCTGATCCATCCCACCAGATGCGTATTATTGAAAAATTGTTAAACACAGAAAATCGGTGAAGTGAAAGATTGTGTGAACAGGCTCGCCTTCCTCGAAGCGTCAACTGTACTTTCTTGCACAACGGTTACGTACTATCAAAAGCACAATCAAGCTGGTGGCTGTGTAGGTCGGACTTCCAAGCGGAATACGGAACATTTGTTTAGAAATTTCATTCCCAGAGAACGCGGTAATTTAGCTTTATCGAACATTTCTCGTCTCGCAAACTTTACCTGTTGGCAGTACTTAGGTATCAATCTCCTCCACCTTGAAAAGTGGCTGAAAAAACAAAGTAGCCTGTGCGAAAGGTGGAAAAGAGAGATGGGCAGGCGGAGGCTATTTCACGCCTAGAATTAACATGTGTAGCGCCACTAGGTGTCAAAATTACCGGCGACAAACAATCGCAAATGGCTGCTTTTCTTTAATGGTGACTGCTTTGGTTCAATCGTTCACTGCTTGATTTTTGAAAATGGTTGTCTTTCTTAGAACATTTTAACATAAAAAAATTATTCTGTCTGTCTGTCACATGAAACTGGCACCCGGTAAAAATATAAGCACTAGCTTAATGCCAAGCCATCTGGTGTCCACGTTCATTACTTATGAATATTTTAGTTCAAACAGCAAATATTACGCTTATCTCAGGCACCACAGCAATACGGAAGTATTAGATGGTGCGTTACATTACTACAAAATACATCGATACATAATTCTAATGCTCCTAGCGTTTCTAACGATGCGCTGATAATGCAATGATATGCCCTAAAAAGCACTCTGCCAACGATATGGTGCTGCCATCTGCCATTTGCCCTCCATGGGTTCTACACAAGCTGCTGTTTCGCGGCATTACTGCAAGATATCGGTATCTCAGGCAGTGCCTTCCCTATTATATTAGTGCCAAGAAACTGCAGCCGATTCAAAAGAGAGGGGGCCTCGCTTGAGGCCAGGCGAAACATAAATGGCCGCTTTATGAAATACAACCCATAAATGAGCAAGACATGCCCCAGGACCCATGTAATACCGCCGGCAGAGCATCTTGCGGCAACATTTGCTGTGAAACACGCATACCTATGGGCAATTCGATGAGGAACAGCCTAGGGCAGTTTTCAATCCGGTGGTGTGCAGCATGACCCCTCGTACTGCGCATGCGCTAAATCTGGCCCAAGCGCTACCGGAACACCCTCATGAATTAGCGCGTTCTGGTCTATGGCCTCTTCCCCTTGCACTATCTCAACAATTCTGAAGTGGCGTTGTGGAAAGAGATTCTACATTCGCGTTAACCCGTTGTAACCTAGTCAGAGCGCACTGATACTTGGTAGCGCCAGCGCGTTGGAGCCTGTATAAATGGCTGTGTAAGAGTCTGTGGCCTCTCCCCCTCACACTCGCTGAACAATCACGTGATGGCGTCGGGGAACGAGATTCGGCAGACGCGCGATGAACCCACGTACCCCCGCGTGGCGTGGCGAGGAACCCGCACGGCGCGTCCGGGACTAGTAACAACCAGAGGAAATACAGTGAATTCATGTTGCGCTCCCTTTGCAAGGACGCATTAACATAGGGTAAGATGCCCGTGACGAATGAAACATTAAGTCGACTCATGTGCTGCTTTGCATGCTTGTGATGGTTCCCTTTTTATCTCACGATCAGCTAATGTCTTAACAGTGTTTGCTGTCGGGCTATAGTTGGTACATGGCCAACGAAGAATTTGTGGCGCGAGTACTCGCACACAGCCATACATAAATTAGGCAGTCATTGCATCAGCGTTCTTTCCGTCCCCAATTATAAGATTCAGCATTGCCTCCTGGTTGACAGGATTTAACTAAGAGGTGTTGCTAGAGATCGTGTTATTTAACTTTGTTTCGTCTTTTGCGCGAGCCTGATGTTTGTGAAGCAGAGCCATTGGAAGCATAAAAGTTACTTGCAAGTGTGCGCTTATTCACATCTGTGTTTCTTCATCGATGTCCGAGTATTTGCGCCATCACTTCTACTTTAGACGCTGATGGCCTGTTCCTGCGCTCTTGAAAGCCTAAATGTTTGGTGGTGGCCGCAATAGCCATCCTCTGAAACAACCAGATGTGCTAGAACAGGACATTCGTTTATTTTACGGAGCAACGGTGGTGCCAACAGACGTGAATGCAGTGTGGTACGGGTGTCGAGTAAGGAACGTCTTTAAAGATACGTTTGTTTATAAAAAGTGTTTAGCGATTTAGAGTAATTGGTCCTCTACTATGGGAGAGCAGAAGCCGTCCCAGTCAGACGACCAGTAAAGAAGCTCATGCTTCTCTACAGAAGCTGCACAATGAAATCATTCGAAAGAATTCCCCAGATGGACAGAGCCGTGCGTACCAAATATAGGTAGATGGAAACGTAGTCATATGATGGTAAAGATTCAACTGAAGCAGAATGTTGTTCTTTTCTTTTTCTTTTGCATAACTACTTCATAAGAGGTGACCAGCACATTAATTGATTCAGTGTGTATTATATATGCCCTGCTTCCCGCAAAGACAGCCGCAGCAACGAGGCGCCCACTATTGAAAGAAATGAAAAAAAAGCGCGCTTGCTACACTGACATATATGGTTCTGACGCAAGCGCACTTTTGAAACGTTGCAAAATACTTTCGCGCTTTAATGAAGAGAAAGAGTAGAAATAAATCTAAATAAAAAAATCTGATACTGCAAAGTGGGCATTGCTGTTTTATATTCACAAAAGCCGTTGGAGACCATCTCTAATATATTTGCTTTTTGTATTATTACCTTTTAGGAACGTGTGCAGCGCAGCGAAATTTATGGAAACTCCCAATCATCACCTCAACACGCTCAACGTCAAACAGTCTCCAGGATGCTAGTTGCCATAGCTACAAAAGCCATGAGATATAGAATGTGCTCAAACAGAGGTATGAGTGAGATGAAAGATTCTTTTTAAGCCCCGACAGCTTCGGAGCTTTGCCCGAAATATTGTGTTATCTCTCTTTTAGTTTCCACGAGAACAACTCAACGGAAATTTGATCTTGGCACCACGTTGTCTTGACAACAAGAATGTGTTCTCCGCAAATGCCTTTCTAACCATCATAGCAAAAAATAAGCTCATACGAAATCACTACCACACTCGACTGCTGTACAGAACTAAGAAATACCTAAAAAAACTATTCTACAACGAAGTAGAAACTGTAATATCGGCGTGAAAAATGCATTGTGGTGTATAACTTGCCTTTAAATGCGCTTCGTGGAAATGTCCTGGAAGAAACATTGCAATGTCACACAGAGGGAAAACTGGGGACACTCAGGGCTGCAATGTTATAACGCACAATGGCATTTAATGTATTGCACGCGCCATAAGTTGCAGAAAGCATTCGCAACAGAGCGTGAACAATGCGCTCAACATTAATTTTTTTCTTTTTTGCTTTCTTTGTTACACATCAGGCTATTGTGATTCTGCCTCTTCATGAGTCATGAAATGCTGTATTTTGATTGTCTTCCACAAATTAGCACGCTGTCTAGTGCAAATCATTCAGTTTGGTAAGTTGGTGCGTGTTTCGACAAATTGTAAGACACAAACTACCAAGAAAAACAAAGGAAAGGAGACAGCGTTAGGTGCAGCTAACTTCAACGAGAAGAACTGCTGGCTTGAACAAAAAATACTGGGAGCCCACTGCGTAAGAAGGAATAAAATCACCGCCATAGCCACAATGTGAAATGATGTTAGAGGAGCTTGGTCAAATTTGCACGTGACGTTTCTTTGTGAGACCATTACTGTAGGAAGGCTTGCTAACGAGCCGCCGCCTGATGCGTACATTGAAGGCCGCGTCGTTGGGCAGGTTCCGTCGCCGGCACTGCACAGTGTTGGTTACGTCGATCGGCACGTTAACCACTTGCCCCTTTACGCCATACTGGCTCTTGCCGTGAATGAAACGCCCAGTGCTCATAAATGGCAGACAGGGAGCTATCGGGCTTTTCTCAGCGGGGTTGAGAGGAGGCAGATGAGGGGTAGGGGGTGATATTGTCACTCGTGCGTAACATTCATCGTAGGAACTTGTCACGTATTGCCGTGCCTACGTAGCGACAATCCCTGCCGGCCTGCCTGACGGTTATTTTTGGCGATGAAGCTCCCTATGCCATGGGTCGTGCGTCCGCAATGTATGAAGTAGCAGTAGTAGTAGTAGTAGTAGTAGTAGTAGTAGTAGTAGTAGTAGTAGTAGTAGTAGTTAGCCACCTATGTGGCCGGAGTAGAGGACGGATGCTTGGATGGACAGACGCACAAACGGGCAGAAGCGCGGACGGATGTATGGACGCACAGACAGACGGGCGGACGAACGGACGCATGGACGGACGGATGAATGGACGGAACCAAGAACGAATGGCCGGCCGAATGCTTAGCCCCACTCATCATCATGCACTCCGTGGATATGCTGTGATTTTTTTCTCTCCTGGGGTGATGGATGGATGGATGGATGGATGGATGGATGGATGGATGGATGGATGGATGGATGGATGGATGGATGGATGGATGGATGGATGGATGGATGGATCAGTGGGTGGGTGGGTTGGTGGGTGGATTGATGCATGGATTGGTTGATTGATAGATGGATGGATCGATTGATTGATTGATTGATTCAATGATTGACTGGTTGTTTATTTGATTGATTTAACGTTGTGTTTACGATACTTCTGAACTTTGGCAACATCCCCGTTTGATAGAGCCTGCAGTACAAAAAAGTCAAATACACACCGCAGCGCGCTGCATTTCATCGGTTACGACGGAACCCGGCACTACGTCAAGGAAAGCCGACAAAGTTGGGCCGTGTTTTCAAAGCAGAGGCATCTCTTTCCATTTGTTTCTCCTTCCAATGAATGCAGAATTAGAGACATGCAACGAAAGTGTCGGGAGTTTTTCTTAGTAATATTCTTAAGGACACTGGCTGTTTCAACACATCTTGAAGCATTTATCACTAAGCTTCTAAGCACCAAGTCTGCTGTAGAATAATCAGCACGGCGGCCTCTGAGATTAGCTTTAGACAAGTGCTTACAACATCGCGACCACAGCTAAACTCGGGGTCATGTGTTAATCACCATGGTCGGTCTGTATTTTCTAGCACGCTGCTCGGCCAGTGCGCACCCTCTTCGTCGTCTTCATTGTCTGCTAGCACCCGAGGACGTGCGGTCAGCTAATTAACTATCTGGCTGGCTAGTCAGGCCAGGACATGCTATGATTAAGCGTATTAAGCCAAGTCATGGTAAGACGGAGGTAAATATGCCACATACTTATTTGTATGTGGCGATTGCCTATAAAGCTTTGTAAAGCTAGGTTTGTGCTAACTAAAGCACGCTAGTTGACACACTAACTAAAACACGCTAATTACCACAACGTTAATCATGAGCACGCTAAATGAAAGAGCTACAAAACATTATAGAAGTGTTCGCGAGCTGGCTTTTTTCGCACGTGTCCTACCCTCTTGAAGTACCACATTGTTTGTTACCATCGCAACGTCGTCCTTAATACGTTGGACGTAACAGACAATATAACATGCGGGCTTCCTGCACGGTAGGGTTTTCAGGTCGTTTCATTGGTTAGTCTTCAGACGTTAGAGGGTGAGGGAAACACGGTAAGGTGAGCCCGCGGAAATCTAGTTGATGGTGAGCCTCTACTACATTGTATATTTATATCTGTACGCTGAATAACTTTGCACTGCCTGGTCCTATCACTGCCGGTATTGCAGCAATTATTCCTTAAGCCGTCAGTGTACGCAACCGGGTAGAAAAACATGTAAAACTATAAAATCGTGAAAGGTGTTAGAGGGCCCTTTTAAGAAGCTAGAAGAAGGTAAGTTACCCCGAGCTCTTCCATGGTTCCGAAGTAGCTCACCTTGCACAAGTAATGCAAGCTGAACAAATAATTTATATGCGAAGAAGCTACGGCTTAGCGTCCATCGCATCAAGTGCTTGACAGTCACGAGTTGAACTGAGGCCATCTCGGAATCAACGAGTTTGTATTGGAGTTCACGAGTCAATTAGTTTGACATATGACAGCGGCGAAGATCATGTTCATCCAGCTAGTTTGCACTTGCCGACGAGCACTGCACCTCGGCAAAGAGCACCTTTTCGTTATTGCACACAAACTATGCGCACACGCATAAAGAAGTAAAAAAAGTTGTATCTTTGTGGGACTATGATGTCTCGCATTTAATTTCCCTGCGCTCACGACGTATTCACTCATAGCCGCGTTGCCGCCATGATGCGAGTGCTCTTGGTGGCAACCTGAATATATATTTATCTTCAATAATTGATAGAATTGAAAGGAGCTGCAAAAGAGGGCTGCGTGTGCACCCTAGCTGCTTTCGAGAATGGAAGTTTTCATGCTAAAGGTGGAACAAAAGAACCTGCCCGAAAGAGAACAGACTGCCAACAAGACGCTTCCGGTAGGTGCGTGTTGAGTTAGCAAGATTATAGCGCGACAATCTCGTTGACGTTGTTGCACTGTTGAAATGTTCACTGAGTGGTGGCACTGACAAGTTCGCACGCGGTGCTTCTTTGATAACTACCGCAAATGCCGCAGGTGCGTTTCTGGCACTGCACACGTTTTTGCGGCCATTTTTATGAGCGCTGATATCACGCGCTCCACGGGCTCGGAGCAAACTTGTCTGCCCGAGAAGCTCGGGTCATCCTGAAAAGCACCCAAGTTAGGGTGGATAGAATGGGGAGGTGTAAAAAGCAGCCGCCGAAACCGGTACCCAAAGCGCGCTGACGCCGCTTGGGGCGCTGCACGCACCGGCGCGGGTAAACTTGCGGAGGAAAACGAGACGGCACCCGCCGCTCTCCACAAAAATTGCTGCCACGCTGTGTGTTGGTGACCTGCTTTTGGTAAAATTATTTTGATAGAGCAAGTGTAGGGCAGTACGTGGCACCTAAGCCCTTTAAAGTCTCATCTTTGAAACCATACTTGAAAAGGCCTACGAGCAAGACTCGACGCCCACTTTCATAAACTTAAAGGCGAATTCCGGCGATTTTTCGACCATGTCAAGGTAATGGTGTTTCCATGTTCCTGAGATAGTCTTGTCACGAGACCAATAGCTGAAATGGTCGGGAAATTCGCAAAGTGTTTTTTAAGCAAAAATGTGCAAAACTAAAACCTGAACGGGCGCCCTTTCTGCGTATGACGTACTATTTGGTAAGAACCGGAGGCCGTATACTGGTCCCACCGGCGCATGGTATCAAAACTGTGAAAGCCAGACGAGTGAAGCACCGGCCAAACACCACCCAAGAAGGAAGAAAGCTTCCCTCTGCGATACCCGTGCCAAACACCTCTGCCGTCGCCTTGTGGCCACCACAATAAACGCTGTAGCGGCCAAAGTAGCGTTGACATCAGCTGCGTCACTTCGTTGACATGCCAAACATGACGTCATCCAAACAGTGTTGCCAATAATTCTGGTAAGCGAAGTGAGCTTTGCGAGGAAATCTTTGAAATTCATTCGCAAAGAATTAGCGCATCTCTCAAGCATATAAATTGGTATAAATGACGGAAACAAGGAAAGGGACGTACCCAGCGAATTTCATTGAGATCCTTTGACCTCAAAAAATCGCCGGAGTTTGCCCATAATTATATTGCGGTTATTCGCGGTGGAGCTGCAGGTGCGCCGAGAGATGTTAATCACTGTAAGGCTTCATATTGATTTGAGCATTTGAGCAATTCATTCAACCACGAGTGGAAACTTTGGTATCAGAGCCCTGTTTCGCTTTTCCGAACGCATAATCTTGAATACTCACTTAGCGTTCGACCACCAAATGTAACAGTTTAAGTGGCGTAGGGGTACTCATTTTCAGACTTGGGTGCACGTTAAAGAACCCCAGGTGATCGAAATTTCCGGAGTCTTCCACTATGGCATCTCTCATAATTATATTGTTGTTTTGCAACGTTAAATGGCACATATCAATCAATCAATCAATCACAGTAACAGGCAAATATTGCAATAACCATATTTTCAGCAGCAGACTTGCGAATAGTCTTTACGAAAACACTTTATTTCGATGCATGCCAGGTGTTCTTGCACTACAACACTCATAGCTTTACTATTGGTTCTTTTTTATTATTATGGTTGGTTTACGCCTTTTAAAAAAGAAATGGGATTGAGTGAGCCAATATCATTGCACCAAGGGAATTCGACTGATCTGCAAAGCTCCGCTGAGATACCACTTCTGCCTGGACTGAGAGATTTCTTGGCGCATTTAGTTTGGAAACAAGTGGTGTTGTATACATTACGAAAAAAAAAGTAACCAGACAGGTTACTCGCTACGCTAATAATAAATATTCGCGTTACCATCCTATGTTGCCTACCACAAAGGCAACGGATTACCGTTACCAAAATAAAAATAACCTATGTCTTCTTTGATTATACTCCATGGTTGATATGTGGGGTTTAACGTCCCAAAACTACCATTTGATTATCCGAGACGCCGTAGTGGAGGGCTCCAGAAATTTCCACCGCCTGGGGTTCTTCATCGATTAGACTACAAAATCAGAAGTTTGAATCAATGCGTTTGCGCTGCGGGAGCCAGAATATCATTTTAATGAAACTCGTATTTATATTTGACATGTCATAAAGCATTCGTTAAACATGGTTCTAGTACCGTAATTAATCTGGCTAAGATAAACGTAAACCCAAGTGTTTGTCTCACTAGGCACGAAGAACTAAACGTTCATTTTACCTATTCCTAGAAGCGTTTAGGATGAACATTGTCCTACAGGCTGCCTTACCTATTGACCAACTGAAACCACGAAGACTCTGATACTTTGTCTTTTCTTCTGCCATTGATAACTTCCTATGAGTCTATTTATATATTGCAAGAAACACTGCTACAACTGAATCTCTTGCGCATTTTTTCTACAATTCTTACTACTGTATTGTATCTTTTACTGTGATGTCTCTGCGTACCAGTGTATAGTTTTCATCGTGATGATTTCTGATACTTCATTATAATATTATGTTTAATTAATTCATTACGATTAATACCCAACTAGGGCACTGTAGATATATGTATTTTTAAATAATCAAAATCGTCACATTATATGCTTTGCCCAGCTCAATTATTTTCCCGAATAGTAAGTACATCTCCCGGAATTTTCGTCACTCTACTTATTGTCTTTTTTCTTTTCATTTTCATGCCAAGTCATGATAAAGAAGTATTCCCTCGCTCTCTATTTGTGGAGCTTTGTTTCATACCTTTTGTATTCGTAATTGGTGTCATTTTATACTTGTAAAGTTTCTCTTTGTACTACATGTATGAAAGTTTGTCGTGTATTGCTGCTTCGCCAACTTGTGACTAGGTTGGTACTATGTCAATCCCTCGAGCTTTTATTCCCATGCTCCTCGACATATTGAAAGAAAAGGAATAAAGTGTCTGACCAAAACAACTATAGCTAAATTAGGTGAATTAAACTAGAAAATTTTGCAGGAGATGCTGGACGTATAGCACAGTGGCCTAATGTGCACCGGAGAGTTACATGTGATGGCTTATAAGGCCGTGGCACATCTTGAATTTATCTCTTTGTCACTGAAAGCCGAAATATTATTTCATTGTCAACCTTCTCCGAAATGATCTGATCACTCACCTCAAAAAATTTACAGTAATTTTGGCAGCTTGCATCTGCTAGTGAACCACAATCGCAGGTATTTGCAGTGTATATAATTTTTGCCCCTTTAACCTACACTGGGCCCGCTAGAATCGCAACTGTTTGATGTAAACGTGAGCCTTGCTTTTCTAGGTACTCCAAACTGAATGCTCTGCGACCTGTACTATCAGCAGAAGCAAATTTTATTTTGGAAACAGAACTGATAAATAGCGCTACCGTGTTGCAGGAACGGCTTGCTGACAACTACAACTCGCGCAATTGAAGCAGCAGCTCTATTTCTACATGCATAACGAGTGCGTCAAATACTAATGGCTGAAGTAACGTGCAATACCAGTAGTGGTGTTACTTATAACGCGTAACCACCAACACTGCGAAACAAGGCGGGTGTTCTCGCACTCATAACGATTATTACGAAGTACCAGATTTCTCCCAGCATAGCTTGCCACATACTGTACAGGGTGACCATCCGCTGCTCAGCGGTGTACAATTCATGGGCGACAGACACTGCTAGTGCATCAGATGGAAGTCTTTTGTAGTCTTCCTCATTTTATTCCATCTCATGCAGCATTTTTTATACAGACAGAGAGACTCCACCACTAAGTGATCCGTGTTGCCTACCTTGGGTCTCTTCAAGAGGCTGAGCTGAAGCATATAGTTTTGCGGACAACCACAATGCAGCGACGCTAGATCTACCTTTTTTTTGTCGTTGACAACTTCAGGCATTTCAGAGAAACCTAGCGCAATCACCGATTGACGAAGTACTTGTAAAGCAGCTACCGCCTGTGAAAAAAAAAATAGCCCACCTGAAAAAAACCCTACGAAGTGCGCCACTCACTACACTCTAAGGCAAAAGTGTGTAAAAGGGTGTGTGGTTCGTTCTTGTGGGCACTAATGGGGTTGCCACAACCATAAATCCGTTTAAGGAATAACGGCATCGGGTCTAACAGTTAGTCCCCAGAAGAGACTAACATTTAGTCCTCACATTTACACCTTAGAGAGTAACCGTTAGTCCCACAGTTCACCCTAAACGACTACCAATTAGTCATCATATTTGCACTTTATAGAGCAACTCTTAATCCGCACATTTACACCTATCCGGGCAACCATTAGTCCTCACAGTTGCACATTGCCGGACGAATGGTTGATCCACTCAACTACTCCAATCAGATGAACTTTTTTGTCCCCAGTTCAAACATTGTTTTTTTTTTATTTTCCGCCAGGCAGAATACTTTTTTCGCCTGTTTTTCTGCGCAGTGACAAAAAAAACCCGCAGAAAATAACACGAGAAAAAGTAGTTAGCCACCTATGTGTTACTGCTTTCACAGTCACGGCAACAACGAAAGACAAAAATGAGACATCGAAATCTTTTATTTTTTTACATACCCATGAATTTTCCCCATTCTTTTAAGTGAATTCATGGTGAAGTGTGCAAGTGCAGTCTTGTTGTCAAATCTTGTTCACTCCTTGGGGAGCTCCTCCGACGGAAGCGATAGATGACAGGCATTGCAGACGCCAGCGCACGCAGCCTCCTGCCTGTTGTGTTCCCGTGGCTGCACGCACAATAATATAGTAAAAATAGTTAGGCACATGTCACAAAAGATGAAGATGCACGCATATCAAAAGTACATGCACGTTAATATTAAAACAAGCGTTAAAATATGACACACAAATAACTTTACCTTCACATCTCGCACAGTCCTTCTTAAGCTGCTCTGACGAAAGAGATGGATGATGGGCATCGCAGACGACAGCGCACAGTCTTCAGCACGGTGTGCGCCCACGGCTGCACCATAAGCATGTAAAATAGTGAGTCACACGTGACAGAATATGAATGCAAATGCATATGAGAAATACGTGCAAGGTGAATGAAAACATACTTGAAAACATATATGCTAATAATTTCACCGTGATGTCACACATCGTCAAAGACTCATTTCGATCCCCGTGGCGCAACAGCTTAGGAGCGGCGGCCGCAGTCACAACTCCGGGAACCACCGTGCCGCTAACAAATCGGCGAGTCCTAAGCGAGTGACGTCGTTTAGCTCGAGCAAGCGAACGCGAGACCAAACACGGCACTGCTCGCGGAGTGTCTGCCACCAGCGAACTTCGAACAGGAGAGCGAGCGTATGCTTGGCCGCCGCTACGAACAAACACCGAGCTGGTTTGGAGCTAGCGCCGAAGAAATCGACGGTAATGCTGCTTGCAGCCAACTGACGGGGAAGCCAACTGTAATGGTGACCGACTTTCAGTGAGTTCTGACGCTAGCGAAAGCCCCGCCAGCCCGTGCTGGTGCACTTACAACGCGCGACATACTACAACCAAGCTCTTTACGAAAACCCGCAACGTGTTTTCGACGACTCCCAACACGGCGACGAGGTCTCAGCCCAACATCGTCAGCACGGAGCTCATCGCAGCGGCGAAGACAGGCGAGCACTCGATGAGCGAGCGTACAGGAGGCCGATGGCCATGGCGGCCAATTTCCAGGTGGTCGCAAAGCACAGGCAAACTGCAGACGCTGAAGCTTTCCTTCAAGATGCATTTCGTGCGTGCAATATGAAACACGAACGAGCACTTTGCCGGCAAGCGCGATCCATATCGCACACGCGACAAGTAGAGTAGAATAAAGAATGATAACCTACTTGCCTTAGAATCTAGTGCTGTTTTCTGCCCTGAGTCGGACTGAAGTATATATCCGAGAGGCCTGTTCTTCTCGGCCGTCATACTGGCCTTCCCAACTGTTGCTGTCGTGTGTTGGTCGTGACTATCTTGAAGCCAGAGATATAAAGCGTGGCGTGGTGACCTGTCGAGGCTTGCTCCAGAGTTCATGGGTGCAGCGAAACGCTAAAGCAGCAGCCCACGCTGATCCAGGCGTACACACAAGCACCACGTCGTAGTTCTTAGATCGTCGAATCTAGGCGGCCGTGGTCGAGCACTCCGAGCGCGCCGCTGCGCAACCGCCGCCGGTAAAATACGGGGAAAGACTGAGCCAGCAGAGGAGGAGAAGGGAATGTGTTCTGTGGAGAAGGAGGGTCGGTCACTTTGGCAACGCTTTTCACGCTGCCTGCAATGGCCATGCGGTTCATCCCTAGTGGAGACTAAGTAATTTCGTGCCGCACGCGTCCCTCTGTGGTTGCTCCTCAATAGTCTATTCGTTCATCGCGTGCGCCTATTGGGCTCCGTTCCTTCTTTTTCGGGTAATTTTGCCTTAGAGTGTACCCACGCCACTGCCATCAGCGCCCCTAGTGGCATCGGTGCGCCCAAGAGCCTTCTTCGGCAAGGGAAAAGTGCCGCGCTCATCACGCCTCCCCATTCTAGCCACCCTACCCCAGTTGTTAAATCCCAATTACTTGCTTCATTCACTATTTAAATCCTGACGTGCTGCCAAACCCGGTGCACTGCCAAACCCGTTGCGTTTTGAGTGCCCCGCGTTTAAAAATTTGTACATCAAGCAAGCACACCAGAAGCTTCTCTTGCCTTCATTTAGTGAATAGGGAAGGACTTCTGAATTTCACCATGGATCTGTTTACTGCTAGGATGACGAAGTACATGCAGATCAGGTTTAGGGTGTCAACAACGTCGGCAGAACCACCATGTTGATTTGGAACACGCAGGCGCGCGCTATTGCCAACGCCTGTATATAACGACAAAGTTTTACTTCTGCAGTCTCAAGCACGTGTGTCTCATGATGTTCGAACGTCACCTTGAAAGAAGCAGCGAGCACGTCGACGAGCTGTATATATAATTTTTATTGGCATCAAGCTTATGATCGTGTGGCTCAAGCAGGAGCGGCAAGGTACGGCAAAAATACGCGTACAAGGCACAAATGCGAATCCTAAACGAAGTCAGGCAAAGGAAAACCTCTAAAGTAAATATGAGTAGGAAAAAGTGGGGAGGCAATTTTGTATTGATTCAGGTCAGTCCATGTGAGTAAAAGGTATCAGGTTGCATTTTTATATAGTTCAAATAAAAAATGTCTAGTGAGTTTAGTTCTGGCTACGTAATTAGAAAGTTTCAAGGAGAGAGAATAGCGGGTATTGCTGTCTCGGGAAGAGTTATATGCGATCTATAAAATATTTACGATTCATTTAGGAGCGGAGAAGCTTCAGCCGGGATATTTTACGCAAATTGAAGTGTTTGAAATCTATTATTACGTTAAAGTTTAATTGCTGAATCATTACTCCATTTTTAAAAACATTAATAGCATCACATTTATTTGTTGTTTTTCAACCGCATTAGTACTGATTTTAATAAAGAGTAATCTAGGCAAATTCAATTTTTTGTGGAGTAAAAGCAGTATATAGACCCTGACTTCCACCAAATAGAACGTGCGTTTAGGCTTGTGTTGAAATATATAACATTTTAAAGCTGAAGAGGAGGTGCAAGAAATATGGGTATTTCAATAAAGCTTGTTAGCTATTGTAACTAAAGTATATTTATACTTTAACTCCAGCCAAAAGTTCTTGGCCAATGAAGAATGAAAACCGCAGGAGTACAAGTTTTTGGTTATACGCATAAAAACTAATTTATATTCATGTATCATTCTCTGATCTCTCATCATATTGATCCTTAACTGTTATAACGTTGTTAAAAATGAGGCAGTCCTCCACGAGAAGACGAATATCTACAATGGCATGTACGACGTCTATAATATCAATACCATAAATAAGGAATAATAGTGCGCCAAATACACTTTTATGAGGCACACCAAAGGATACCAAGAATGAATTAGCTCTCCATCAATTACAGACGGTTTCCGGTACATTACAGGGCCTTGGTTTTCCTGGCTTGATTCATGACAGAATGAAGCCAAGAAAATCAAGCAGTAATCAGAACAATTATTCATCAACATTGAATTCCATCAAAAGCATTTTAAAATTATAGAAATATAACGTGCATTTGGCCACCTCTATCAAGGACAGAAGCGAACAAGTGAATGACCGACTGAATCGGGTGCCTGTCAATAGGCGCTTTTTAATGTAATGTTGAAAGAGTAATTGTTACGCTATATTATGTTAATAATGTGATCCGTCATAATTTCATGCTTGTTTAAGAAGTTGATAATGTAATATCAGTGCCAACATTAACAAATGTCTGTTATCAATACCTCTTGCCGTGACGGATTGGCATAGTTACGGGCGGGGCCGATTCCATATTATATTGAGTTCTTGCGCCTACGGTATGGTGTGGTAACCTAACGCAGCAGCAGTACTGCTCCTCCCTTATTTCTGCAGATATATGTAGTCTTTGTCATATCTGCCTACACAGCCCACCATTCACCCTAGCGTTACGTTCCAGGTGCGCGGTTTCACGAACCTCAGCGCAGCCGGGTGCGAACCGTGAAAACAAGTACTCCGTCCGAATTGAAAAAATTACACCCTTTCTCACTGAAGGGAACCATATGTAGCGTGCGAATCAGCGCATGCGTCGACTTAAAGGGTCGTGAAACATTCTCCAAAAATTTTAAACTACGTGTGTTTCAGAATCCCGGCAGTCCATTTAATACTATACCTCAACTCGTTTGATCGTTTGTGCTCAATCACTACATAAAAAGCGCAATTTCGGTTTCCCAGCTCACGTTCCCGTTAACTGTGCGGCTGACGTCACTTTAAGACAGCCAATGAAGTTTCTCTGTCATCGACAAAATATGGCGACGCAGCGATGTCGTGAGCTTTAGTGGATCGTGGTTCGTATCATCATAGTGTTTAGCGCCGTCACCACCATCCGCCTTTCCCGAACTACAGCGTCGTCTGCTTCAGAGGAGTCTGCTCAACAACACGGCAGCGGCGTTGGTAACGACGGCAAAGAAGCCTGCTCCCTGCAAGCACTCGAAGCGAGACTGCGGGTCAGAACCTCCGCTTGCGGGAGCCCCAGCCACGAGTTTCCGCTCTATATGCTCATACTATCGGCGGACATCGTCGTTGATAGCTCGAACTAATGCTTAGTACTGTGGCTCGCTGGCCAGCTTGTGAGAACGAACGTTGTTTGATCTTTGATAAGTTGTGCGTGCGGCACGGTCTGACGGCGCACACGGTTGACGTAGCGAGGGCTAAGCACTCGACTCATAGTGCGAATCAGCGTCCGAACCGGCATGCGACACCACACGTGGCGTACGTCAATTCACGACAAATGGGGCGAACGAGCCATCAGCGCTCAGACTCCACCCAGGTACGGCATCTTAACTTGCACACTCGAAAGACATCGTATTCTCTTACAAAATACACAACCTCACACAGTCGTGGTTCATCGCCTAATAACATTGCTAACAAAGCCACGCCTTCGCGAGCGACAAACATCGCTACAGCCCCACATTCATTCTCGACTCCGAGTCTATAGGCCTAGCAAGGCCGACGTTTTCGGTAGCGCCACTCGTTTTCCAACGTGAGCTCTTTGTCGAGCACTTCTTTTTGCTAACACGAAAAAAACTTGTACTCCTACATATAATGCTTTACCCGTGCAACTAGTTTTCTCGACGGCCTCGATCTAAAGAGCAAATGTGGCAACGAAGCCGGCCGGTTTGCCGAAACGGTGTCATGGGTCCCGTTAATTCGGGAGGCGATTGCCGGGCTAATTCCAAGGGCCGAAGTATCGGCCCCCCGAACCGCATCACGAAAGCGTGGACAATTTAGTAGTGGTCCTATTTGGCGCGCCAGCGGACGCCGGCTGTGGCCCAAAGAACAAGTCAGAGCCGAGAGTTGATAAACAAAACAAAGTTATATTCTCAATAATGGCAGATCAAAACGATACACAAGTATCCACACTCGACAATAGTTGAATACAATATGTCACCAATCAAACAATGTACTACACAGTACAATCAGCCACACTCGAAACAACGGACACAGACAACAATACGCACTACAATGCAGTCGCATGCATCGAACAACCAAGACACTTAAAGACTAAAGAGTTAGGAAACTTATTCAGTCCAAAGTTCTTGGAACAAAAGTCTGGATGATACTCTTCCGAGAATCACTCACTCAAAGTCCAGTGTTGTTGTCGCTCCACTGCCTCCGAAGTTTCTCCTCCAGGAAACCTCGCGTCTTCAGGTGACCGCTCTCCAGGCTCCAAACTTCTTTGCCGGAAACACGTCGGCTTCACACACGCAGCTGTTGCCACGCGTCTTCGCTCGATAGCGGTAGACACACCTCTTGCCTGTAGCTCGAGTCTTCACCCCTCAGGTGGAAATCCTCTTCTTCTCCTTCTTTGTCACGGAAGACAAAGGGCTTCGCCCACAAGGCGGAACACCCTACGCACTCTGGCGCATACTTTCTTCTTCTCCTGCTTTGTCACTAAGGACAAAACCTTCACCGACAGGCGCGGCGGAATACCCCACGCACACTGGCGCTAACTTTCTTCTTCTCCTGATCTCCCACCTCGCCTGCTCGAATAAATACCTTCCACGCGAGATTCCAGAAAGTTCTCATCATTTCGTCGGCGCGATACGCAGCGAAGGCTGGGGAAAGGGCGAGATGGTACGAGGGTCGTCCGCAACGGATGACGCAATCATGCATCACCACGCCCCTTTCCATCGAGAACGTTCTACGGCTTGCTCGGCCGCCGATGCGAGGAGGTTCGCCGGCGAACCTACGCTTCCGAGGGGAGAGGGACGTGCGCCCGGGGAGTCCTATTATGCTTGTTTCTTTTTTTTTTATCGTTGACCTCTCGGCGCTTCATCGCGAGAATTTGGCGGCGCGCCCTTTTTTGAGCTCTTGTTTTGTGACAAACGGCCGGTGCCACTGTTTGTCTACCTGCGAAATGGCCTTCCGTTGCGGCTCGATATATCCTTGGTAGTTCGGAAACGGACGTTTCCTTGCAGCAATAGCATACTTCAATCATCAGTATATTCATCAGTTATTTCCCATCATAAACAACAGAGAGAGAAAGAGAAAATTTATTTACAGAAAGGCAGAGAGGTCGGCCTGAGTGATAGTTTGCTCTAGCCTGCTACTCTACAATGGGGGAGGGGAAAGGTGAGGAGAACGACTATTGGATGACGATGGTGAGATAGAGAGGTGAGTATGTGAAATTCTTCCTAGGTGAGACAAATTTTAGCAGCCGTGCATTTAGTCCAGTTGCTTCCAAAAAGGCTATAACCACTCTTATAACAACAGTTGCACTGTTGGTGTCTTGCCAAGAGTTAAACACGGTTTCATCACTTAATTACCTACTGCGATATCGTTCAGTAGAAGAAATCGGCGTTTGTCGTTCACGTGCGTATGCTGGGCAGACACAAAATATGTGCTCGATTGTTTCTGGCACATCACAGTGTTCACAATTAGGACTGGTGTCACTGCGACCGATGATATGTGCATAATGTCTGGTGTACGCCACGCCAAGGCGAATGCGGTGGATCATACTTGTGAGTTGCCATTTCAATTTAGGGGACTTGCGGAACCTCATTTCTGGGTACCATTTGTGAAGTCCCGGTGTCGCCGTTTTGGTTCGGTCCAGTGCTGAAGTGTGTAGCTGGGCATCAGGCAGCGAAGCAGGGTGTTCGTGTCAGCTCATGAAAACGCAATGCGTACTTGAGGGGCACTGCTTAAGGCATTTTTAGCTTCAGCGTCTGCCTCTTCGTTTCCCATCACGCCGCAATGCGCAGGAATCCACTGGAAAGTGATAAGATGGCCATTTGTTGAAGCAACTTGAATAGGTTCCGCAATTTCTATTGCCAAGATGAAATATTAACCTTGCTTCATGATGCAATTAATGGTTTGCAAAGCGCGTTTGGCATCACAGAAAATCGTCCAGGCTCGAGGTCGCTGTCTGAAAATAAATCTTATTGCCTCCCGGATAGCGACAATCTCTGCGGCAGTTGATGTGGTTCTATGGTCCACTTTGAATCGTCGAGCGATATCCATGTTTGGAATGACAAAGGCTGCGACGGAGGTGTTTAGTGTGGTGGACCCGTCGGTGTAGACGTGCAGAGAATCACTGTACGTTGTATAAATTTGATGTAGGGTCAGTTGTCTGAGGCCAACAGAAGGAACGAGCGACTTCTTTGTAATTCCTGGTATCGTAAGAGAAACAGGTGATTTAGGCAGCACCCACTGAGGCACTACAGCAACATTCGGCGGGGAAAACCTTGATGGTAGAGTATTCTCATGCCGCGATATTACTCTTCAGAAACTGCACTCTGGGTGAGGGGTGGGTAGCACTGATAGTGGGTGCTGTCTGTGTCTGCTCAGCAATCGAAGGTGAACTCTAAGTGGCTCGCGGAGCATGTATACACTGATGGGACAAGCCCGAGCTTCTGCGATTATCCCATTTGTTGAAGTACGGCGCGGTAGACCCAAGCATCTTCTTAAGCATTGAGCTTGAACACTCTCTAGCGTCTTCACCGAACTAGGTCTCATATTGGAGAGCCCCGGCATGCTGTATCGAATGTATCCCACAAATAGAGCATTGTACCATTGAAGTAGCGATAATTCTTATGGGCCCCATCTTGCTCCTGCCACGTGGCGAAGAACGACAGCAAAGCTGTTCAATTTAGCTTTAAGTACTGTGACATGTCTCGTCCACGATAGATCTCTGTGTACGACAACCCCAAGAAACTTGTGGTGCGTTACAGCAAGTATCGCTGTCCCATTAATAAATATCGCGTATTGAATCAGAAACAGTTTATTCAACGTTTGCTATGCCACCGGCAACGACTATATGCAAAATACCAGAGCGATCGGGGCAATCGGAGCGGTGAGAAAAAAGGTTGCGACGGGCGCCTACCAGTGGCTCCCCTTGTCACGCTCCCGCACTGCCGTGGCCGCCAGACCGGTGCAGTTGTCATGCGGCTGCATTCAGCAAGTTGGATGCTTGCTCAGCAGATCAGTCATTTTAATTGCACAGAATACAACTTAAAGTGCTAAAATTGCTCTATTATTTTTAGGGGCAGAGCTTTTTATAGCGACACCCAGTTGTCCCTCGTAGCCGTTGTAGAATATAACAAGTATAACATTCCGACCTTCAAGGTGGCGCCAGTGAGAGATTTCTTCTGTGCGTTGTTGAACGATAAAAAGTAGTGCTTGATGTACAGGCCAATGGCTGATAATAGGGAATCAGAGACATGAGCATTCGGCTTTTAGTTAACGCGCACGCTGCAATCCCTATTAGCAGTCATTGGCATGTACATTGAGCACTATCTGACAAGAAAGGGTTGCTACGTTATACTCGCTGGGTGTAACCTCTTTAGATTTAGAAAGGTTTGGCGAGCGTTGAGCCGCAGTGACATGATTACAATGAACCAGTATATACCATGAATGAACTCGAGGTGGTTAAAGGTGGGAAGTAGATACGAAGTGCAAGTCGTAAGAAAGTAAAAGCCGAATTCTCCTGTCTCTAATTTCCCATTAGCAGTCATTGGGATGTACATTGAGCACTATCTAACCGGAAAAGGTTGCTACGTTATACTCGCTGGGCGTAACCTCATTGGTTTTGGAAAGGTTTAGCGAGCTTTGGGCCGCTGTGCCATGAATATAGTGAACTAGTATATACCATGAACTCGAGGTGGTTAAAGGTGGGAAGTAGACCCGAAGTGCAAACCTCTCGTTTAGTCCTTGGAATGTCCGCTAGATGGTGGTGCTTCTATATGGGGAATATATGATGAAAAGATGCGAGATGGTGGTATTTGTAGTGTTGAATAGATGGACGAACGGACACACAAACAGATGCAAGGATGGACGCATGAAGGGACGCAGGGACGGATGCATGGACGAACGCAGGGACGGACGCACGAATGCTTTGCTTCACTCTCCATTATTCACTCCGTGGATATGCTGCCAATTTTTGTTTCCTTTCTATGTTTTTATAAATTAATACTTTTGAGCAATATAAAGCTAGCGCGGTGTTTTTAACTTCTATTATGTGACGTTTCAGCAACGTCACATATTATTGTTTATAGCGGCCAATGGTAACGCAAGGTCGCTAGCGATCCCCAAAAAACTGCGAATTCTAAGGGTCATCATTAATTACGGAATGAATATTCTGCCGAATTATTTTGGAATAGGTATGTGCGATTCCTATTAAATCAGGGAAAATTGAAACTGGGAAGTTTCAACTTTTGTTTCACGACCCCTTTAATGTTTTGTTCCTGACGAGCCCCTTGCCCGATGTCAATGCGTCCTTGCAAGGGCCGCACACCACTATAGCTTATGTTACTGTTGCTTGTTCCTCACTCTTGAAGCATACCACGCCACGTGGGAGATCGTGGGTTCACCGCACCTCTGCAGAATCTTGTTCCCTGACGTGATCACGTGATTGCTGAGAGATTTTAAGGCCGAGAGGCCACAAGATCTTCCCGGGTCACTTAAGTAGGCCGGTAAGGGCTAGCGCGTGAGCGCATTGGGGCTGTGCTTGCACCAGTTGTTGCGTGTGCGCAGAAAAGGTGGTTATGTCATCCGGATTCAACTCGCCCATAAGCCACTTCACATCTAATAAATAGAGTGTGCTTGCGCGCTCAGAGCGTTGACAAGATATTTATTAGATTGGAGCAGCTCTTTGACTAGCCTGTGCAATGTTGTCCCTCCGTGCGTCCATACGAAGGCACTGCAATGCGCTCCCCTCACTGCAGTTGTTGGAGCGGTGCTAAGTAGGTCATGCCGCAGCTGCGCCTTGACATCACGCTCCCCTCACAGTACACGCTGACGTCGCGCTCTTCCTCGCTTGCCGCGTGCTCACCGCAGCGCCTGCAGCAGCCGCCTAGTTCGTTCTCCCGGAACAACTGGCAGTTCCACCGCTCAATTTGGTACCGTGACCACCGCTCAATGCACCACTGATTCATTGGTTCAAGCTCAATAAAACTGGCGTGCACCTAATGAACGCAGTGTAACACGCCTGCGCGTATCACCCCTTTTTCACTTCAGCCTTAATTTCCTCCGCTCGCAACGCTCGAGCACACATCGAGCGGTATCGCTATTTCGGCTCGTTTACTTGCAAAACAGAGGACGCCGGAAGACGACGCTTCTTCACCCGCCAAAACAACTACTGAAGCGATTAAGCTTAACCCGGCCATCACTTCAAAGGAATCTTAGAGAGCTCACAGCAGCACCCAAGGAGGTTAAAAAAAATGGCAGCACCCACTTTAGAGTTGTTCAAGCCGTTACGCTACCCCTACGTAATACTGTTGCTTCTCACCCGATCGGGGTTTCCTTTAGCCACATGGTGTGAATTCTCTCGTGTAAAAAAATCATTATATGTATACTCGTATTATTGCCCACGTGAACACCATTCTGTATAGCGATGACCTATTTATAATATACATAATGCTATATATTAAACAGCCATTGCTACTGATGATGTGCATTCCAGCTGTCACTTAAGGCATAATGAACTGCCGAAAGCGTAAGTAATTTTCAGTAAAATGTTGGTGTGTTGCCTGAGCGAACAAACAGGTCACGAGATTAAGCATGCTGACTATTCTGGCAAAATTCGTGTTTGGCGCAAAGCGCTCACATCAGTTAGTTGAGTTTTGGGGACCAAAGGGATGAAATTTGCTGCGTTGAAGACATGAAGACGAAAAGGAAGAGATTCTGTTGACGTCCCTGCGTCTTCCACGTCAGCACATGGGAGGCATGAACTTCCAGGTAACTGTCAAGAGCATGGCTTCCATGACTCTCATCGTCGACGCTGGCTACCTGACCATCGCTGGCGAGCGTATCATTGTCGTTCCCGTCGGCCCGCAGGTGACTAACGTCGCCTGCCTGTTTTTACCAGCCTTCGTCTCCAACGAGGTACTCGTGCACGCTTTGTCCCCATATGGCAAGGTATTGACTGTGACCGCTGGCGTCATGAGCGCAAGACGCGGAGTACTCACAGGCACACGCTATGTCCGGATGGAAATGAGTCCCACAAATGGCGTCCCCAACTATCTTCGCGTTTCTGGTCATCGAGTCACCTTCGACTACCGCGGTCTGCAACGTGTTTGTCGTCGGTGTGGCTCTAGTGGTCATTATCGAGCACAGTGCACAGTACCATTCTGTGGTCGCTGTGGTGTGCACGGACACGAAAGCGAAGGTTGCGACCACCCCTGCCGACGTTGTGGAGATAACCACCCTACCACCATCTGCCCTGTGCGTCGTTCATATTCTGATGCTACTGCGGGGACCTTTCCTGCCCCACCGTCCATGTCACCAACGGCAACAGATGAACGAGAGCCCGGAGCTGTACTAGAAGAACGCCAGAATCCAATTCTGAGAGCTTTATTAAACGATGAAGAAGTGTGCAGCTTGGCCAACCCGAGCGCGCCACGTCTGCCAATCTCAGCGATAGAAACAGCCACCGCGATTGACCTCGCGTCTGTCCCAGGCAAACATGGCATGCCATGTTCGACGTCAGCGCAAGCCAAGAAAGAAACGCTGGTAGGCACCGAGGCACCGGACTCATCGTTAAACCTAGCAGCTGAGTGCCAAGAAGACGCCGACGTTGCGAGATCTACGGGCACTGGTGTCTCGCCAGGAGCAGAATTGAAACCGAATGAGCAAAGCCCATTGGATCATTCCGAAAGCCAGACTCGTGACTTCCGTGAACAAGCAGCAAGACGCCATGGTAGTTCTTTACTGACACGCCTCGACAAGCAATCCGTGATCAAGGTCGTTGGAGGCGGCGACAACGTTAACGCTGCAGCCCTACCACCATCTGATTCGTCAGACAGCAGCTTCAGCCTCAAAGTCGACAGTAACATCGGACTCTCTTCTAGCCCAGACGGATGTGACGTGGAAATGCAAGCCCCGCGAGAGGTCAAGCGTGCTCACAAGTCTGGCACCAGCTCAGACGGCACCCAAGATAGCCGTTCCGAGTTCCAGCAACCGAAGAAACCTCGACCCTTTTATAGAGGGTCGAATTGTGCTGTGTAGTGTACGTACTCCAGTTCCCCCGGACAAATCCCCGGGGTATACCGAATCGAAAAACACGACCAGGTCAGTCACCCACCTTTTTTCAATATGACTGACACCCTGAAAATTCTTTCTTTAAATGTTCAGGGGTTCCGTAACCCAGTAAAGCAAGCCGAGGTTATCAGCATAGCCCGCGCAGGACATTGTGATATTCTGTGTTTACAAGAAAAACATTTTTTCACCATTGGCCACGTTCGTGCATTCAAACGTGCATTTAATTTAGACTGTTATTTTTCCTTCGTGACATCTCGCTTCTCTGGAGTTGGAATCATTATTTTTAACCGCGCTCTTCTGCGCAATCATCATGTTTTCTATGAGGGGTTTGGACGGGTATTGGCTTTTGGCTGCGTCCTATCATCCTTCAAGCTGCGTGTTTTGTGTATTTATGGGCCAGCTCAAGCAGCGATGTCTAATGATTTTTTCCGTGACCTGGATGTGTATTTTCTAGACGGTCGTCATGTCATACTCACTGGAGACTTTAATTGTGTATTAGACACGCGAGCTGACGTGCAAGGTCCAGGATGGGGTCGCTTTGATTGGAACGCGCGAGAACTGCGTCACCTGGTGCAACATTTCTCTTTGATAGATACGTACAGACTAGTGCATGGATCACAGTATGCCTGGACTTGGCGGCGTAGCACGTCGTCTAGTCGTTTGGATCGTTTCTATGTGCCGAGCGCGCTAGCTTCTTACGTATCGCACTGTGATGTAGTAAGACTACCATTATCGCCTGTTTATATATCAGACCACCGACCAGTGACGCTCGAGGCTCACTTTCCCTTTCTTCATCAGTGAAACATTGGCGTCTTGACATCCACATTCTGCATGACGTGCGTGCACGCTCCAGTTTATCTTGCGCGCCTCTCTTTTGGGATGCGGTCCAGAGGTGTGGGACGCGCTCAAGACACAGTGGCGTTTACACTGCTCAGTAGCAGGGCGGGCCCTTAGACGCCGTACGTCCGAAGAACTAGCGGACACTGCCAGAAATCTGCGTATTGCTCTTCGGGTTGATCTACTAACTCCCTTGATGCGCGCATGGCAGCGAGAGTTAAGGGGTCGTTTTCAACGCCTCATTGCAGCTTCGTTATTGACGGCGGCTGGTTGGCGTTGCAGATGTAATACATGTGCTCACCTTGAGGTTCTACGCTTTGCGAAAAGCTCGCTTCTCAACCCGTCGAGTCGACTAGAAACTCCGGCTGCCAGATTCTTACACACTGCGTTGCCGCCGACACGTGATCAATCAGTTTTCCTAGCTCACTTTGCCAACATGGCTCGTACGACAATGTCATCACATCGTGGTACCACCGAGACAGCCACAATGTTAGGTAGGCTCCCTCAAATTTCATCTGAAGTAGCTGAACAACTGTGCACAAGTCCGTCAGCTGACGAAGTGAAAGAGGTACTGCCTTTCATGAAGCGTGGCTCGGCCCCTGGGCCGGATGGGTTGCCTGTTGAGTTTTATATAACGTTTTGGGACGATATTGGTGCTCTTTTCACCTCTGTTATTTGCCGCTGTTTCGAGAACTTTAATTTTCCTGATAGCTTTCGCGATGGTCGAATTGTTTTAATATTTAAACATGACCCATCGTCAGTGCGCCCAGAGGAGTGGCGACCAATAACGCTCCTCAACGTTGATTATAAAACTTTCGCGGCAGTTATCACTCGGCGTTTGAGAAGCCTGATGCCCTATAGGTCATCATCAGGCGTGGTCTATTCCTGGAAGAGAAATCCACAGTCTTTCCTTTGTTACGCGCGATATAGTTGCGTACACGTTAACAAGATCAGCTCGGGGACTCTTGGTTTCACTTTACCAGGAAAAGGCATTCGATCGCCTCGAACATAGCTATATATTGAGCGTAATGGCAGCATTTGGCTTCTCACAAAACTTCATTGAGCATCTCAGAAACGCATACGGAAATATACTCAGCACGTTGTTTCTTGATGGTTTAGAGAGTGTGCCACTTCCTGTTACCCTTGGTGTTCGCCAGGGTTGTCCTTTATCCCCTGCACTTTTGTACTCAGCCTCGAACCAACACTTCGCTCGCTAATCGCTGATCCCTACGTTAGAGGCCTTCCTTTTCCAGGAAGTGGTACCGTGACAGTGACAGCATTTGCTGATGACATCACGTTGTATTTGAAGAATGAGGACAGTTTATCCCGTAGCCTACGACTTTTTTACTACGTATGGCACGATTTCAGGTGCTGCGTTAAATTTTTCCAAATGACGATATTTATTCATTGGTTCCCCAGACGCATGTCTAAGTTCCTTTTTCGGTCTTCAAAAAAGTGACTCTATTCGCATTCTGGGGCTTGATTATACTTGCTACGGCATATCAGCCTCCTTGTGGAATTCAGTAGCCGAAGATGTAAAACGACACGTCCGGCAAGCACAAGAGTATGATTTACCAATGCTCGAAAGAAGGTATTCAGCAAAGACGGTGTTTTGCGGCCGTGTATGGTACATATCTCATGTTTTACAGCCCTGATTACGAATTACCAGGTCTTTGCAATCCCTCATTGGCTCCTTTTTCTGGTCAGGTGGAACAGAGCTGGTTTGCCGAGCAGCTCTTGGGCAACCGAGAAACTGCGGTGGATTCACATTCCCATCCGTCTCTGTTCAGTGCCTGCTGCTTGCCCAACGATTCTTAGTTCAGTTGTTGCATGGTGATCAGTGTCCCGCGCGTGATCTTGCCTGCTATTTCTTAGACACCAAGTTACGCTATTTACTACCAGATGCACGGCTTAATTCTGCACCGCAAACACTTCACGTGCCTGCATTTTACTCAACGGCAGTGGCCTTTTATCGACACGCGCAGCAGGTTTGTCTCGATGTGGACATTCTTGAAAGCCGCATTGTAGATACAACGGCGGCTCTTCTGCTTCCTCTGGTTCCTCCAGCCCGTCTAGCACGATCGAGACATGTCTCGTGGAGCGCGATAACGGCATCGTTTTTGCCTGGTCACCTCCGTGACTTTATGTGGCGTCTTGGATGAAGAGTACTCCCAACACGGGACAGACTGGAGAGGTGGGGCATGGTCCCATCTTCCACTTGTCCTAACTGCCCGTTACAGGAGTCTAACCAGCATATGCTGAAGCAATGTGTCATTGCAAAGGTGTTTTGGAAGTCAGTTAACACTAGTTTTCGTGGCCTAGGTGTTAATCGCTTTGCAACATCTGGCCACTGCTCGCGTAGTCGCTTTGCACGCCTTCTAATAGCTTTTTGTTTATGGCGTAATAGGTGCGAAGCTGTTGAGGCAAGTCATCGTCGCCGTGCTCTTTTTCCGATTCTGGAACACCTCTACTCTGAACTCTTATCGTTTCTGTCGGAGAAATTGTTCTTCCTTGGGGAGGAAGAATTTCTGCGACAATGGTCGTGCCGCTTTCTTTCCGTTGTTGACAGACGCGTTTGATTAGTCTTCCACCTGGCCTGGTTCCTATAGCCAGGTCACCTGTCAATTTCTGATTGGTGCATGTAATCAGTATGTGTTTACTATTTTTATGTTTTTGTGTATGTCCCATATGGGTGCGAGCTCTTCTATATATGCACCTCATTCTAACGCTGTAAGTTATGTAACTTTTATGAATATTGATACCTGTTGTGCATATTTTCTAACATCTTCACCAAATCTTGAAAATTCTGTACATATATCATCATGTACAGTGTCAATATTGTGATTAGTGCATTCATGTAGTGTATGTATAGTTATTAGTACAATGGACTATGGACATCCTACAGACTTGGACACTTTTGTTTAAATGTGTAATGTATGTTGTGCTTTGTCTTTTGTTTGTAATTGTGCCTGTTATACCGACGCTTGTCCCTTAGGTTTGTTGCGTCCCATGAGAGAATAAACTTTTTCTAAACACACTCATTCCATATCCATGTTCATGTAAATTACGTCTATTTGTCATCATCGTTAGAGTATATCTAAGAAGGAAATGTAAGTGTTATTGACGTTTGTGGAAATAATTTTTTTCTAAACAAGACACTGGGTCCTTAAGCTGCATTGCGTAGGTTGCTCTTGCTTTCGCAGGATCACATCAGAGCGTGTATGGAACAAATTTTAGGTCCACGGAACCGCGTTTTTCTCTCCCATGGTAAAGTACCAAGTACTCTAAATCACGAACACCTTTTTCTAAACACACCACTTTACCTAAAGCTCAACCATAGCGGAGTAAACCGCCCTTAAAAAAACATTTCTTCTGACCACTGTTGTGGACATCCACAACACTAACTTAGCAGAGAACACAGTGCGTTAGTCTGTCTACATCAATTGTTTACATCGAAAACTGGCCGTGGCTAGGCGAAAAAAAATCGCAGCATGTCCACGTAGTGAATAATGATGAATACGGTGCAGCGTTCGTCCATCCGTTCATACTTCAGTTCGTCCGTCCGTTTTTGCATGCGTCCAACCAAGTACAATCCGGCAAGTGCACTCCTCTGCGTCTGACCACGATCCAGGAGAATGAGGCACAATGGGAGCTAGCGACCTTTTATGGCACCCGCAGCCTGCGCATCCCCACTCAGCAGCCAATTGGAGAGCAGATGCTCCTTCAGCGCCATCTAGTCTGCATACACCCAACCAACATATTGCATGTATCTTTGTGGGACAGTGCCATCAAAGGAAGCTGGACGAGAAATGCCGATTACGACTTGGAATAGGAACAGCGCCGTCTAGTATAATGTCAGCCAACTGCTGTTTCATGCATCTCTATGAGACAGCGACATCTATTCATAATTAGGGGAGACACTACCGGGGTAGTTCGCCAGATTGAGCGACGCCGATCGCTGACTGACCAGGTTACGCTATATGAAGCTTCGCCAATAAAATCACACCATCTCACCCTAATTGAAACAATGAGTAGCATACAAAGCAGTGCATGGGTCGACTTAAAACCCCGTTCATCAAGGTCTCCATGCCCGGTCTTAACGCGTCCTTGCAATAGGTGCACACCATGAGATCAGTGCAGTTTCTGTCGCTGTTACTCGTCCCGACCTCTTGTTGTACCATGCTACGCGGATTCATCACCACGCGATCCGGAAGCACGTGCGTTCATCGCACGTCTGCAGAATTTAGCTCCCCGACGCGATCACGTGATTGCTGAAAGAGTGTAAGGGAGAGAAGCCACCGCCTCTTACACCGCTCCTTTAGCAGGCTGCAACGCGCTGGTGTGTGCCAGCGTGTTCTGGGAGTGCTTAGGCCAGTCGTTGAGTATGCGCAGTGAAGAAGAACACGCACACCAGAGAGAACTCCGACATAACTCATAAGCACATAACTCAGTGCGGTCGTGCGCAGACCCTTGATAGCGCGTGCCCATATCTCTTGGTGAAATAAGTTTTACCACCACCACCACCACCATCAGCAGCTGAGCATCTAAAAAAAGTTACGCATTTTCACGAAGTGAATCATGACGACCAGGCGAAGCTCTGGGCATGTGTTACCCTATGTTACCCGAGAGTTTCCCCTTATATTATAAATTCAGGGACATAAAGGGACATAAATATTTGATGACAGAGCTAGATTCTAAAGTCTATAACGACTACGCTGAAATCACCGACTACTATAAAGGATTTGCTCTTGTAGGTGATTTATATTATCCCGTAACCACTGTGACTGATATTTGTCGATTGAAACACTTTTTTGTCTCAAATGCACGTCTCTCATCGTGACAGCCAACGGACTTCGTGAATAGAGAAGACTCAGCCCTAAAGCTATTCGCCCCCAATACAGCTGTATTCATTCATTGCTTATTTGTGGTGAAACACCGCCCTCCTTCTAAACCTTCAGTTCATACAGGTTTTACCACGCTATTAACTCTACTCAAGACTACACAATTCTTACTGACGCACTCTCCCCCTTTTGCTCATGTGTGATGCCTGGCAAATAAGTGTAAACTACATTAAACCTGTTTCAATAACATTAACTAGGCATATAGACAGCCACCTCACTTTTCTCGTACTCTTTTATTAGTTCTTCGTTACTCAAAGTGCCCTAGTACAAGTATCTGGGACTTCTGTTTAATGACAACCTATCCAGGAACAAACATATTCAATAATAGGCAATTAATCATTAAAAACTCCGGGTTATACCCAGCGCGTCCTTCGAGTAACTCTTCAAGAAAAACTTCTTAAGTACAAAATGGTCCCAGAATATCCGTCTGTTGTGTGGAATCCATTTCATAAAAATGATATTAAGAAGATTGATTCCGTTTGAAAAACACTACCTTTTATTTACCGCCGTTACAATAGGCCCGTTGCTCTCTCTTCCACACTTCTTAATATCAGTCTAATCACTCTGGCAACACGTCGCCGCATAGAAAGCTTAAAGTTCATACGTGCCTTGATTCAGTCCCCACGCTGTCCAACTTAATTGAGAACTTTCAGTTTGCTCAAACTTCCTCTACTTGTAGCTTGCATAGTCTTAATCCTTTGCCACCTAATTAAATATATAACTGATTTGTGCAAATAGAGTGACTTTCTTGCAACATAAGAACGTTGGAATACCTTGCCTGGGTTTCTTCGCGCTTTGCCAATGACCAAGTTTATGTGCGAGCTTGACATGTGATGCCAATGAATGACTTCAGATGCGAAACAGCTGCCCTGACTACGGCCTGGATTCTCAAATACGAGGCATAGCAAACATAGTGCACTGCCGCCATGATTAGCACTGCCTACGCCATTATCCCACTTTTGACCTATCACGTGACGACATGAAACGATGAATTCACAGTGAGGGCATAAATTCTGACAATATTTCATGTCCACTTGGTGTCGTCATCACATAAGGATGATATTTTTGCATCTCTCGTGTGACGCTGCCAACACCTGAGTTTTCGCAATTGATGACACAGGCTTTTGCGTGACATAAGTATCTCTCCCTTCAAAATGATTTATACGAACTTTATTATGTTTACTTAATTCATGAGAAGTTAACTTACATGTTTATCAGTGTATTCTTTTTATTTAGACTATGTTTTGTGGAGTCTTAGCACAGACTAAGAGAAATGAAGATGAAGTAGCATGCAGAGAACAGAACAAGCTTATAGATTTTAAGGGACGCATGGCTGCTCCGGTAGAGCAGCGTCGACATTTATTAAAATCTCGGAAAACACAGTCCTCCTTCCAAATAGGCCTATTCATATTTTCTACCACTGAATTCTCCACTCTGATAATTCGCTCGTTCACTTCGATCTTTTTTCATTTTCATTAGTCCCTGAAATTTTACTATTCCTCGCGTGGGCCGCTGTTTTCAGCCAAAAAAAACGGCGCCAGCTGGGAGCTTATCTCCAGCTCGGTGGATACCAAGGCATTACGCTTTCCGGCTCTGGATTGATTGCATTAATGCCTGTGCTCACATTTTACAGCCCTATGGGGATCAGGGTGATTGCATTCGCTGTAGAATTACACACACAATAGAAGCAAGCTGGGTAAGATGAAGTGCTTCAGTTTTCTGTTATGTGTTTAGAACTTTGTTACTTTGTTGAGGGCATAGTATCTGCCTTAGTGGAGGATATAACCTTGAACCTAACAATTTCCTTCAACTTCCTCGGGCCATATAGAATAAGGTTTTCCTCCGTTAATATGTACGAGACATTTTGTAAATACGTACGTCATTGTCTACTTTTAAAAAATATTAGTGATTACTAGTATCTGTACGAATTTCGTAATGTTTCCACAGTTGTGTTCAACACTTCAAGCGGTATATTAACCATGTCACTATCTGGAGGCTGCTTGCTTGCACTAGTAAGCTGTTCGCTTGTACTACCGGGCTACATTCATTGCAAACAAGAAAAATAAATACCTCACGAGCAGAATTTGTTAGCTCTTGCCAAAACACGACAAGCTGGCATAAGTTTTGGGTTATGAGCCGATCTCCTTACCTTTCATTTACTTCCGGCTACTCTGAACAGTGTACGCAAAAAAAACTATGACGTGCATTTGGTGACTAAATGTTATTGCTCTGTATAACATAGATACGGTGTCACGGGTCCCGCTAATTTGGGAGGCGATCGCTGGGTTAATTCCAAGGGACGAGGTATCGGCCCCCCGAACCGCACCACGAAAGCGTGGACAATTTAGAAGTGGTCCTTTTTGGCGCGCCAGCGGACGCCGGCTGTGGCCCAAAGAACAAGTCAGAGCCGAGAGTTGATAAACAAGACAAATTTATATTCTCAATAATGGCAGATAAAAACGATACACAAATATGCACACTCAACAATCGTTGAATATGATATGCTACCAAACAAACAACGTACTACAGAGTACAATTAGCCACACTCGAAACAACGGACACAGACATTTACGCACTACAATGCAGTCGCATGCATTGCACAGCCAAGACACTGAAAGACTAAAGAGTTAGGAAACTTATTCAGTCCAAAGTCCTTGGAACAAAAGTCTGAATGATACTCTTCCGAGAATCACTCACTTAAAGTCCAGCGTTGTTGTCGTTCCGCTGCCCCCGAAGTTTCTCTTCCATGAAACCTCGCGTCCTCAATTGGCCGCTCTCCAAGCTCCAAACTTCTTCGCCGGAAACACGTCGGCTTCACACACGCAGCTGTTGCCACGCGTCTTCGCTCCATAGCGGTAGACATACACTCTTGCCTGTAGCTCGAGTCTTCACCCCTCAGGTGGAAATCCTCTTCTTCTCCTCCTTTGTCACGGACGACAAAAGGCTTCGCCCACAAGGCGGAACACCCTACGCACTCTGGCGCATACTTTCTTCTCCTGCTTTGTCACTAAGGGCAACACCTTCACCGACAGACGCGGCGGAATACCCTACGCCCTCTGGCGCTAACTTTCCTCTTCTCCTGATCTCCCATCTCGGCTGCTTGATTAAATACCCTCCGCGCGAGATTCCAGAAAGTTCTCAACATTTCGTCGGCGCGATGCGCAGCGAAGGCTGGGGGAAAGGGCGAGACGATACGGGGGCCGTCCGCGACGGATGACGCAACCCGGCATCAACCCACCCCTTTCCATCGAGAAATAGCCAGGGCTTGCTCGGCCGCCGACGCGAGGAGTTTCGTCGGCGAACCCACGCTTCCGAGGGGAGAGAGATGCGCGCCCGGGGAGTCTTTGGATGCTTGTTTTCTTTATTTATCGTTGACCTCTCGGCGCTTCGTCACGAGAATTTGGCGGCGCGCCCTTTTTGAGCGCTCGTTTTGTGACACTGCCCCCCGCTCTCAGAATAATAAATCATAACATTCAAAACCACACAAACGAGTGCTAACAGTCCCCACACTCTAAAAGACTGTAGTCCGTCGCTCATGACACGTCACATTCACAATAGATCACTCAATACAATTGTACATTGTAATTCAATCTCACAACACATGAAATGTAACCACAGGTGCATGAGTACATCACTCCTTCACATATTCCAGACACAACAAATGTACAAAGTTCTCTCATTACAACAATTGTACAATACTACACATCATATCACCGTAACAAACATTTTGACTCACTCGACATACAGTTGTGGCACAGGAAAACAACCACATTAACTTAACATATAGCACTGTCAAACACATTCCGAATCGACTTCGACACCTATCCTGTGCATTTCGAGCGGCACTTGCGCCCTTTTTTGCGGTGCTCTCTCGATCTCTCCTTATTGTTTTTCCTCGTTTTGTTCCGGCAAGCCCTTTCCAACGACGGTATCTGAGGCGGCGTCTCAGCCATCGTTGTCACTTCCTACATAGTTAACGGGTCATGACGCTCAACCGATCCTGCCCAGTTATTCACCCGCTTGTTCATGTCACGACATGTGGCCTGGCTGGCCGACTCCGTCACCTTTACACTGTCGCTCGGTTGAGGTCGTGCCGACGTAAGTCCAGCTGCCCAGCATGTGAACTCATTCAACACGATCATCTCATTTACTGTCTCTTGCACCGCGGCTTCACCTTGGGCTCGAGTGAGATCCGTGACGGGATGCTCCTCCACTGTATTTCTCGGTCGCTGGGTTGGCGAGGGCTCCATCTTCGGGTCTTCTCCCAATCGTTCTGAATCATTCGGCCCTCGCGCCCCGTCGATGTTTCCGATGACGAGGTCGTACAGGGAGGTCGTCATGCATAGAGCAGTAATCTTCCCGCTGAAGTACGGGGTTTCGACCTCAATTTCTGCTTCGGGAAGCATCCGAACCGTGCTATCAATTAGGCAAAGTGGTTTCGTTTTGCCTGTTACTTCACTTTCTCGTACCAAATTTTTCTGCACGATAACAGTGGAGCTGCCGGTATCTCTCAACACCGTAACCTTCTTGCCCGCAACTTTTCCAGGCAACGTTGGCATTCCCTTCGTAACACCGGTCGGCTGTTTTGTCATTACAGCACCCACAATAGGAAGTTTCTCCCCAGTTTTCAACTCTACGAATACGTCGGCGACGGCATTGTCATCGGATTTCTGTGCTGCTAGCACACAGGATACCTGGTGAGTTTGACTCGCTCCGTTACGACATGCGTCTGCTTTGTGCCCAGTCTGACCACACTTGAAACATTTTACTACCATAGGGCTCGTAAAGTTAGTACGACAATTGTTCGCGTGATGACCCACTCGGTTACACAGAAAACATCGCGGAATACTCTCCGGTGCACGCTTCTTTTGTTCGGGTGCCGAATTTTTCGAATCTTCGGGACACTCCTTCTTGACCTTGGCCAAATTAGTTCCACCTTGCGCTTCAAAGAACTTATTAGCCAATTCAAGCATGCCTTCAAGTGATTCAGCCTTCCTCTCTTTCAAGTACAGCGACAGGCTTGGGTGGCAACTAGTAAGAAATTGCTCTCTAATTAGGAGCTCTCTAAGCTCATCGTACTCCTGCGCTGTCCCTGAAAGTTCAATCCATCTGTCGAAATAATGGCTAAGTCGGGCGGCGTATATACTGCGTAGCTGTCTCACCATCAGCTGGCTTTTCTGTCCGAAATCTGTCCCGGAATCCTTCCACAGTAAATCTAAATCGCTTCAGCAAAGCAGCTTTCACCTTTGCATAGTTGGCTGCATCGGTCGGCGTCAGCCTACCGTACACACTAAGCGCTTCACCACTCAAGCAAGTACTCAAAGCAGTTGCCCATTGATGTTCCGGCAAATTCTGGCTCCTTGCAATCGTCTCAAATCTGTGAAGGTACGCGTCAAGGTCATCCTTCCTTTCATCGAACGCTACGAGAGCTTGCTTGGATTCAAGTGGAAGCCATGATCTTCCCGTTCACTGCTTACAACTCTAGCTTGGACGGGAGTTTCACGTTGCTGTTGCAAACGGAGCCGCTCGACTTCCATCTCGTGCTGCCGCTGCCGTTCCCTTTCAGCCATCTCCGCTTCTCTTTCTTCTTTCAGCTGTCGCTCCCTCGCTTCTCTTTCTTCTCTCGCCCTTTCGGCTGCCAACTTCTCTCTCTCCAGATCCAACTTCAATTGCTGCTCTCTTTCTTCCTTGGCCCTCTCAGCTGCCAACCTCTCTCTCTCCAACTCAGCTGCTTTTTCTTCCTTGCCCTTTCAGCTGCCAACCTCTCTCGTTCCAACTCAGCTGCTTTTTCTTCCTTGGCTCTCTCAGCTGCCAACCTCTCTCTCTCCACCGCCTCTTTCTCCTTCTAGCTTACCCACTTCCGTAGTTCGGCGCCAGAAAGACCCATCTTCTCACCAAGAGCTACTAAATTTTTGAGATTCATGGCGTCTCGGAAATAAAGTCTTGCAGCGTGCAAAAAATATCTGCCTAAATCCGTCTATCAGAACACTCCCCTGCACTCGTTAACGAGAACACTGAGCAACACACAAAATCGTTCCGATAACAGTATCAACAAATCGAGGCTCTTTCTCACTACCTTAGACACACTGTGCACCAAAAGGTCCTGTCGCGGACGCCAAATTAATTGTCACGGGTCCCGTTGATTTGGGATGCAATCGCCGGGCAGATTCCAAGGGCCGAGATATCGGCCCCCTGAACCGCACCACGAAAGCGTGGACAATTTAGAAGTGGTCCTATTTGGCGCGCCAGCGGACGCCGGCTCTGGCCCAAAGAACAAGTCAGAGCCGAGAGTTGATAAACAAAACAAAACTATATTCTCAATAATGGCACATAAAAACGATACACAAATATGCACACTTGACAATCGTTGAATATGATATGATACCAATCAAACAACGTACAATACAGTACAATCAGCCACACTCGAAACAACGTACACAGACAACAATACGCACTACAATGCAGTTGCATGCATCGAACAGCCAAAACACTTAAAGACTAAAGAGTTAGGAACCTTATTGAGTCCAAAGTCTTTGGAAAAAAAGTCTGAATGATACTTTTCCGAGAATCACTCACTCAAAGTCCAGCATTGTTTTCGTTCCACTGCCCCTGAAGTTTCTCTTCCAGGAAACCTCGCGTCTTCAATCGGCCGCTCTCCAAGCTCCAAACTTCTTCGCCGGAAACACGTCGGCTTCACACACGCAGCTGTTGCCACGCGTCTTCGCTCGATAACGGTAGACACACACTCTTGCCTGTAGCTAGAGTCTTCACCCCTCAGGTGGAAATCCTCTTCTTCTCCTCCTTTGTCACGGACGACAAAAGGCTTCGCCCACAAGGCGGAACAACCTACGCCCTCTGGCGCATACTTTCTTCTCCTGCTTTGTCACTAAGGACAAAACCTTCACCGACAGACGCGGCGGGACACCCTACGCCCTCTGGCGCTAACTTTCCTCTTCTCCTGATCTCCCATCTCGGCTGCTTGATTAAATACCCTCCGCGCGAGATTCCAGAAAGTTCTCATCATTTCGTCGGCGCGATGCGCAGCGAAGGCTGGGGGAAAGGGCGAGACGATACGGGGGCCGTCCGCGACGGATGACGCAACCCGGCATCTCCTCGCCCCTTTCCATCGAGAAATTTCCAGGGCTTGCTTGGCCGCCGACGCGAGGAGGTTCGTCGGCGAACCCGCGCTTCCGAGGGGAGAGGGACGCGCGCCCGGAGAGTCTTTGGACGCTTGTTTTCTTTATTTATCGTTTACCTCTCGGCGCTTCGTCGCAAGAATTTGGCGGCGCGTCCTTTTTGAGCGCTCGTTTTGTGACATACGAGTGTGCTGCTTCCCCCGACAGAATGAAATATTGTGAAGTTTTCCGTGTTGAAAACAGTTACAGTCTCAGCCTTCAAGTGTTACAGCGGCCGGAATATGCCACATTCCGCCCAACCATGGTGGTCTAGTGGCTAAGGTACTCGGCTGCTGACCCGCAGGTCGCGGGATCGAATTCTGGTTCCGGCGGCTGCGTTTCCAATGAAGGCGGAAATGTTGTAAGCCCGTGTGCTCAGATTTGGGTGCACGTTAAAGAACCCCAGGTGCAAGAAATTTCCGGAGCCTTCCAGTACGGCGTCTATCATAATCATAAGGGGGTGTTGGGCAATTAAACCCCACATATCAATCAACATTGCCACATTCCTTCCTCACATTTTGTTATTGCCCCGTTACACTCTAAGTGATCTTCAGCGCAAACTGCACCTGCAGTGTTCGAGAAGCTTGGGCACTGTACTAGAAAATTTTGTGAAGATTACATGCGCAACGCGAACTTTGCAGGATATTGTGGAGCTTGGTTCACCGCTAGCGTTAGCACTGGAATATTTGACGGCACATGTAGAAATGCCTACGCGCTTCGCCGCTTGTCAGTTGATCGACGGCCGACGCTCCGTTCACCGCTATAAGTGCCACTGTGTTGCTTTTGGCTCCACTGTGGTGGTCTAGTGGCTAAGGTACTCGGCTGCTGACCCGCAGGTTGCGAGATTTAATCCAGGCTGCGGCGGCTGCATTTCCGTTGGAGACGAAAATGTTGTAGGCCCGTGTGTATGTTGAAGAACTCCAGGTGGTCGAAATTTCCGGAGCCCTTAATTATGGTGTCTCTCGTAGTCACATGGTGGTTTTGGAACGTTAAACTTCACATATTCATCTATCAGTGTTGCTTTTGCATTTACTGACCCCAAAATCAGCTAAATAAGCAGTTTCATCTGAACATAGAGTCTCATCCCGTCGTTCACGTCACGACCCTGTGAGAGTAAATCGAAAAATGTGATAGGAGCAGTTCTCTATCTTAATTGAGACAAAATGATGACAATGTTGGCCAGATTTAGCTGGCGTTAGCGAAAATACGTCTAAACTATAGCCGTCATAGGCTAGTTACAAGCAAACTCTAGCTATTATTACCAGTCGTTTAACCAGCATTATACAAGAATACACTATACAGACTGTGCTAAACAGTGCAATCGCTGGGAAAGTAAATAAGGTAAAACAAAACGCCACCGGTGCAACTTGTGAACGTCACTCACGAATTGCGCATGCCTGTGCGACTACATCTTCATTCTTGAGGCCTCAATGGTCGTGCGTCCTTAACAAATGTGGCGACTTGTTTCCCTTTATCTGACTGTACAAACAATGATAAGGGAAAAATATGTTCTTTCACAAAAATATAGCCACACTATCATACCACGTTGCCATGTCATTGAGGAGTTTAGCGCTATATTTTTGTTGTTGATTACCCGCTCTACTTTAAACACTTGCTCCGACGCACGCCCTTTTAATACCTGTGCATTATTTTTTTTTCATTTCTACGCTTTCACCACGTAAGCTTGTGAGCGGCCCTTTTTCTTCGTCAATATCTTGACAAATATACCACAGCGAGCCCCATTTTTTGAAGGCCCCGCCGCGGTGGTCTCGTGGCTAAGGTACTCGGCTGCTGACCCGAAGGTCGCGGGGTCGAATCCCGGTGGCAGCGGTTGCATTCTAAATGGAGGCAAAAATGCTGTAGGCCTGTGTGCTCAGATTTTGGGTCACGTTAAAGAACCCCAGGTGGTCAAAATTTCCGGAGCTCTCCACTACGGCGTCTCTCATAATCTTTGGGTGGTTTTGGGACGCTAAACCTCACTTATCAACCAATAACTTTTCTGAGGCTATATAGAGTGCTATGACCAGTGCATCTTCGTGTTTCCCTTCTTGTTTGAATTACCTTTTTCTGTTTTAGAGGCGAAGCTCCTAAAGCCGTGAGTCTGTCTATTGCTTATATGTATGTGCACGTGACCACCCATAGTTCCACCTTTGCCAACTGCCCACTACTTTGTCCTTACAAACATTCTACTACGCCCCATCACCGATCCGCCACTTCACCGACCACAAAGCGAATACTGTTCAGAATTAGCCAATATGAAATGCAAAATGGTCGTGTACTTGTAACCAGGTGTGCGTTATAAAACCGTAGATTGTCCCACTGTGTCTATCCTTTGTTTGTACGTAACCGCCTATAGTTCCACCTTTGCAAACTGGCTACTACTTCGTCCTTACAAATACTCCACTACGGCCCATCACCGATATACTGCTTCACCAACCATAAAGTCGTTTTAATGAATGGAGAACGGAAGTGACGTAGAGCTACCACTTACCAATAACAAGAATTTTTGTATATATATATATATTTATATATAGTATTTGTCGCTTAGTTGATGATGCAGTGAGCAATATTCACGGATGGTTCACGGTTCGGCGATGAAACCCTCCAGTGCTTCGCCCCACTAATCATCATTCACTCCGTGGATATGCTGTGATTCTCTTGTATTGTGCAAGCAGGTGGAGCTTCAGAGTATTGCAATACCATGAAACACGAATTTGATTGATTTTGATATAGCAAACCATTATGTACATCGAGTAGATTCAACTTAGAGTGCACGATACTCATGTAAAAATTCTTTCCACATAAACTGCAGACAGAGAGCTCTATAGAATATTACATCGGGACATCGCAGTTACGCGTGATGTTTAAGGACGCACATTGTTTAAAAAAGCCTCGTTCAAATCTCTTCAGGATAGCTTGAGTGCATCTAGTGAGTGGTCGAAATGAAACTTCGTTTTCTGTATGCTTGTTTTTGTTATAGGTGGGTACCGAAGTCAAACGGAGGTGAAGTATGCCGTCTTGCTCTACGCAGTAGCGGTTAAAAAACAGCAAGGTATTCGGTTTGCGTTTTTTTCAGCTGCCCCGATATTTCAACCCGCGGAACTCTTCGAATCAAGGACGTATCGCGGACCACACTACTATATGACGCCTGTGTTGAACTCCGGGTGGAGGCATTTTTCTTCCTTAAGCTCGCCATTTCACAAACGGTGTTCATTTCTGCGCCCCTTTGTTCTTGTGGCTTGTCCTTTTTACCTTCTCCTCTTTCACGTATTTTCTTGTTCAAAAAGTAAAAAGAAGATAGCATGACGGATCAGCCGACATTCGTCAGATAAGAAGAATCGTAGTAACGAGAAACATCCCCTTGTGGTGAAGAGTCCCGATACCTTACGTCCTGCGTTTCTCTGTGGTCACTTTCTCTTTAACGAACACACAGCAAGTAGCGTTTGTACAGGGTTCAATACTTTTTTTTTCTTTTTTATGGATACCCGTAGTAATAGCACTCATATTTGCCAATTTTTTTATATCTCAAATTTTTGAAAATCTACAATCTACACATTTTCGTTCGAGCCAGCTATCAGAAAACCTCCTAGTCAGTTCCAGCTCAAAATGTGGCTTTTACCTTTCACTGGAATCGGCGTAGCTCGCAAGAGAGGCATGAAAAAAATCAAGAACAGGGTATATTTTCAAGCCCTCTGCTCACAAAATTATGTCGCTACTGCAACGAGGACGTTTCTACGGGTTCCTCCAGAGAAATGAGAGTGTACTATTTTATACGGTACCCCCGTAACTTAGAACTGAGGCAGTCAACAGATCCCTGCTTGTACTTACCCTAAAGAACCTGTATATTGACGCAGCAACTCGGCCGAAATTGAACACGTTCATGACCTTAACGCGCTAAACGAATCACATTGCAGAAAGAGCGCAATGCAGTCGTCGTCGACCACAAATCCAATCTAAGGCAAGGGGACGGTAGAGGCACAATTTATTCATCAAATAGTCTTCCCAACTGTGTGCCTGTAGTATTTTCAATTGTCTTGTACTCGTCAGTACATATTTTTTCCTAGCTCTTATTTTCATCATCAAATACCGCATAAGCATGATCTCACCACGAATCGCAAAATTTCTCTAAATAAAGCTGTCTCTCTTTCCCTCTCTCTTACTCTCAATGATACGTAGATAAAAACATGGAACTAGCTAACTACTTTAGGTTAATATAAATATTATATATCATTCGTGTGACAAGGCTGAAAGTATATCTATCCCAATCATGTTGGTCAAGCAGTAAAAATAGGAAATAATGAGCCATTGCTACATGTGAGCAGGTGTTATTTGCTGATACTGTTATTTGGCTTTATCAGTTAAAGGGACACTGAAGTCAAATAACTAACTACGTGAGAGTGAAAGCTGAATGTAGGACGACCTCAAATATGGCAACATTGTCAACACCAGTGCCCTACTTAACGAGACATCAGTGTGAATGCACGCAAACACATGCGCTACGATAGAACATTCTCAAAATGATCCAGATGACGTCAGACGAACCGCCTAAATTCAATCACTAGTAATTGAACTAGCCACACTAAGTAAAGAACCTTTCGTACATCAAGAGACGTAATAAAATGCTGTTTGTTTTTGTTTAGTTCATGAATAAAAGAACGCATGGACGTTACTATGAAGAATTGCGTGAGTGGTTCGAAAATTCAACTTTTGCCTAATTAAACTGGACAGGTCTTCTGGTCTTTCCATCTAGTGGAGCCCAGTTGAATCAAAACAAGTCTGCCATCTCTGTTCTGTTCTGTTCTGTTTTGCTGTGGCGAGGTTGAGGTTCATATTGCCTCGGCTACTCCATATCAATAAGTTCAGCAGCGAAAAAAAAGAATAATACTGAACGGTACCCAAAAATGAACAATCCGGAAAAAAAACATAGTAGCACACTGAAACCAAGTGAAATATCCTGCCAATACACAGTACCATGGTAGCTGTTGTTTCTGTTGTGACTCGCGCTGCTTTCGTTCTGCTGCTACTAGAGTGGGCGGCCACGCAGGAAAGCCGGGCAGCGTTGTACACAGCAACAGTGACGTGAGACAACCCGGCGGGTAATTTCAAGTGCGCTAACGTGATGCTGGCCACTAAAACACGATTTTGTTTCAAGATAAGCACTTCCTTGGCACAAAACGAACAATACGAGGTTTCTGAACCGCCATTTTCACAGTCGACGTCGATTTTCTAGTTGCCTTTGTGTCCCTTTAAGGCATCCTTATATTTATTTCATTATAGTGTCTAGGTGAGAGAGAAAAGAAGCTCCTTCATAAAAAAAACAGAGAATTAGGCCATCGCACCTACAAGCTATTCTGTTTATGCTACTCTGTATAGAGGAAGGGGATTGGGAACAGAAAGGCTTTTGGAGGGCGAGGGCAGGAAAAGAAAAAGAGAAAAAAATATTGTGATCACGGTATATGCATGCAAGAACGTGATGGTTGTGCTGCAGGCCACTTTAAGGTTTATTGATTAAGTTAATGAAGCCTTGCATTGCCGAGAAGCCGTTGGCCCAAATATTTTGCCAGGATTTAGCAGGGCTAGGAAAGTTGAGCGTCTTCTACTTTGCAGACAAGTTCTTTTTTCTCTCTATGCCTGGTAATCTAACAAAATACGTTCTGTTTCTGATATTGCGCTGCAATTGTCAGAAGTGGGCAGTTATACAATAAAAAGATTATAACACTGAGTGTATCTTGTTATACCATTATTAACTGCATATCTGCATACCAAAAGGTTATACTTTCGTATCTAAAACGCCGTTAAGACCTATTCTATAGAGCAGGCTTTCGAAATCGCGAGATCAGACGGGTGAGCCATCAGCAAAAACATTGCTCCCTCTAAATCCGAAGGACAGAAAGAAGTCTTTTCTCTTACATATTTATCTAGAGTTCCATTAGTTGTTCCCAGAAACACTCACGCCAACAGGGTTTTCGAAATTCACTGTAAGAACAACGCTTTTTCGAGAGAGACGTCAGTCGGAGGCCTTGAACTCAACGTTAGGGGCTTTTCTATAATGTGTGGTTTAAAGCTACGTTAATTTAAGAGTAAAAGTACATATAATAAGCAATTTTGAAATGCTTGAGACGAAAACACCGACGGGCCGCCCTCTGAGATAGACAGCAAAGCCGGGGCCCAGCAGAGTGCTGACAAAAAAAACTGATCTCGAAGAAAACACGCTTTTAGCAAAAAGTACGGGCTTCTCGGATTGCCTGTGTATGACCTATATATGTGCGTCTTTGTGTATGACGTGTGTGCGGGTTGTGTATGGCCTATGTAAGGTCTGTGTATAACCTATGTACGACCTATGTACGACAAGAGGCATAAATCTATTGGCCCGCTTAAGGGAAGTCACCTGAGTACCTCTGCACCGCCCTTTGGTGCAAAAACATTTAGTGCAAGAGGAAAATATTACTTAGCACTGCCTGGGAAAACATTAGCACAACACTCCATTTCGTGCGGGTGCAGTGTTTGTGTTTTAAAATTGCGCAGATTTTCATCGGCAACGAAAGATGGTAAAATCCAGCGCCAGGGGATGTTTATAATCAACAAGAAAATCTACGAGCCCAGTAAATGCGTACGAGTAAGTACGCTTACTGCGCGTATTCCAGCATGGCGCATGCTGTTTGGCTTTACATAAGTAATTTGCGTGTTTACGACACCATATCATTGCCGTACTCTTTGGCAGGCCGCATGCCAATGAGGATATTACGACTGCGCGTACATGTGCAGTACGCCTGCTCAAAAACTTTTGCCTAGCGATAGTTAAAGCTTGCCGTAGTTCAACTGAGTCAGAATTTTTGTCGTTCGCGTTTTCTTCCGTCGCAGTATAGTACGTACCCGACGAAGGTCCTTCCGAATTCTGCAATGTACTTGCTGCCGACATTTCGGGCTCTCGAGGAAGACCTTCTCGACATTTCACAAGAAAACCACACAAATATCAAGGACAGGAAAAGGGCGCAATATGCTTACAGCCTGTCTCTGGTTCGGATGTCTCACGTTTCGTTTGCGAAGCGGCTGTTCACGTGGCAGTTGCTTCGCATGCTGTTGCTTCGCTCTGCTTGCAACAGATTGCGTGACGCGCATTTTATCTAGTTATGGCGGCACGCACTGAACTCGCTGTGTTCTGGTGTATAGTTAAATTGCTCAACGATGCGAAAGAGTTCTAGACTAGATAGCGTTGCATCTGTGTGTCACTAACGTATATTTTTGTGAATCATGGCCTTGCTGTAACTTTTGCACCTGACAGTAAAAAAATGGCATGGGCTTCATTTGTCTAAAGTAACACACTACTGTGGAGCGAGGGGTCACTGGTGGTTCGAACATCCGGTCGTATGCTGCACAATTTTCGCTACTCATGCGGTATGCGTTTTTTCTTTGTGCCATATATCTATATGAGATCTAACAGATAATAATGGCAAGGAAGGCGTATAAGTTACTCGATCGAATTGTTATGTAAATTGGAAGACAGAGAAGTGGGTGAAAAGATAACTTACCGTCGGCAGGAACCAAACCTGTAACTTTCGAATAACGCATTCGATGCTCTACCACTGAGCTACCACTGCGGCTATCTCCCCAGTCACTTTTATTGGTATATATGCGAATTTAGGCTCGGTTCGGTTAATGCCTACGGCAAGTTATCTTTTCACCCACTTTTCTTCTTTCAAATTTACATTGCAATTTGATTAGTAACTGCTCCTATACTTTCCTTGGCATTATTGTCTGTTAGATCTAATTAATATTGTGTCAAGCACGGGAAAACAAGCCCTTAAGTCTACACTTCTATATATATATATATATATGTATATATATATATATATATATATATATATATATATATATATATGTATATATATAATGTGTGTGTGTGTGTGATATTTAACAGACAGTAATGCCAAGGAATGAATGTACAGGGCAAGTTATTAGAACCAATGGAATGTAAATAAGAAGAAAGAAAAGTGGATGAAAAAATAACCAGCCGTCTCACGGCTGGTCATTTTTTCATCATATATATATATATATATATATATATATATATATATATATATATATATATATATATATATATATATATATATATATATATATATATATATATATATATGGTGAAGACTGAATTCCACCGAAAGCATCCTCATAATTCCCATATCGAAAAGCAAGGCTTTTAGCCGTTGAGTCGTCTAAGGCGAGTGCATCATATGACATTTTCTTCAGATGCCGCCTCGAGTAAGCATTATGTGTCACGCGACATCTTCTGACGAAATAGAGTGTTCCACGCTCGCAGCCTGTCTTACCAGGGGCGCTGGCTGACGCTCCCATGGATTGCATGCACAGAAAGGTGCAACGATGTGAACAGCGCCACGGAACGCCTGCAGTTGTAGGTAAAAATGTAGAGCGTCTAACGCGTAAATCAATGTCCATTGTTTGCGATCCCACCGATGTAAAGAGTTCCCTTCAATATTCTCAACATCATAATGATATAACTACAGTTTAGGAGAACAATTAACGTCTTCACTGGCCTAGTTGTCTGTTCAACTCGTTTTTCTGTTGTCCGACATAGACAAGCCTCTACAAAAATGAACTTTTATTCGTTTTACGCTACTAACTATTTGGTTGCAGACGTTATGGATGCATATGATTGATTGATAATTGGGATCTAACGTCCGAAAACCACCATATGATTATGAGAGACGCCGTAGCGAAAGGCTCCGGAAATTTTGACCACCCGGGGTTCTTTAAATCTGACCACATGGGCCTAAAACCTTTCCGCTCCCATCGGATATGCATTTATAGATGCATACACGGAAAGAATTGAGCGAGCACCTGCCGAGGGCAAATTTCGAGCAGCATATGACTTTAGTTCTATTTTTGCAACTATAGTTCCCAGTCTGGATTGATTAAAACATCAATAGTTTAGTTATTCAGCATTCCTAAGACATACTTATTGAGTTGTCTGTGTGAATAAACGAAAAAAACAACAACATAACAGAGTCGGAATTTCTCCATGGTAGTAGTCTTTAAAAATTGATGAAGTGCTTCGGTAGAAGACTTCCATGCCGCTGATTGAAGGTTTGAAATACAGCATTCTTTCATAGATGACTGAGAGTAAACTGACTATCGTACACACACATGTTGAACGTTTCAAATTCAGTCGGCGCCATTTTATTTCACTTACTCTCACTTATTATTTTTTTACAATCGTAGAAACTACTATCGGAGACGAAAACAATAGAAGATTCTTAGCCTGCTTTTGTCCTAGCACATCCATCATGGTCAAATATTCTCACAAACTCTCACAAATATTTTTGCTTAAACCATTACTGTAGTAGCACTGATCTTTCATGCATGTTGTAGCTGTTTCTTTTATGAATTGACAAAGTAATTCATTTCAACACTAAAGGCTGTCTGAGAGAGAACCAGAATACGTTAATTTTTGAAGCTTTCTAAAGCTAGCTGACCGCATTAGAATCAGGCCACTGCAACAAATTACTACCAGTCTCAGTCCACACGACGCAGATTCTCAAATACCACGGCTGAGATTCGTGAATGCCCATAATAGTATGTGCACCGGCACGTAATCAAGAACCTGGACCGTAAACAGACGCCCGACTCCACGCGCCGGCCTCCATATCTGTGCAGTGCCAGTAAAGGGAGGGGCAGGAGGGAAAACAGGGTGGCGGAAATAACGAGCCTTCATGGGGATATAAAGGCCACGCACGCTATCTGCAGCCACCGAAAGTTCCGCCTTCGCAGCGCATATGTCCAAGCGCCATCCACACCCAGCGGAATTGTGATGCGGCGAGGGAGGAAATTGCGATTTACCCGGCGCTAGCTTCTCCGGTTTGCAGTAACCGTGGAAAGTTTTAGTTAGTGGCAGATATCAGATGCGGGTGGCACCGCTATTTGAGGCGTGCGCGCACGGTTGAACAGAACTGAGATTCTGCGGACGCCTGCAATGTAGCGCTTGCTTGATGCTAGTTGGAAAGTACGCACTTCGCACTGTGTTAAACGAACGATAGAAAAAGATGGTTTGCCGGTTAACTCTCTGTGTGCCATGCTTGTGTTAGCCTGTTCTAGTTCACTCCAATTGTTTCAGCGAGCAGAATGTATACAAACTTGTGTAGGTTGAAGTAAAAGAAGGCGGGCATGGGGTAGCCGTTTTCTGATTGAACCGTCTTGCTTTGTATCACAGAACTGCATATTATTGTGATAGGAATTTCATGGACACTCTCAGCTAGACTTTACCGCCGGCGTCAACGTCACTCACCATATATGTATGCGAATCTATATATATGAAAATGCAAGAAAGAAACAAAGTAACCCAGAAAAAGTCTCGAGCGCGTAGAATTGAACTTTGGTCCTTAAAATTTGAGTGTGAGGCCTCCACCCCTGCGCCACCGAGGAGCACATCCTTCGCACGTTCAAACGACAAGTTATTGATATTCACCACTTACCGTTGCTGACGGGCATCTCGGGGAGAATTGTGTTTTCAGCATTACAGGAAGGTGGCGCAATCAGCACATGTCGCCACATCGCGTGACGGCGCGCGCTGGAATCTCCCACGCATACTTTGCTCCATTTGGAGGAGGGGAGCGACGCTCTCTCGCGTGCCCTTATCTCGTGGTGGAGGGGAAGGAAGGGTAATACGACTTGGCTAGCCTCGGGCTTCTTTTGGAACGACTCTGCTGTAGTTACCTGGCGCACAAAGGTCACTTCAATCATTGCAGCCTCTGTTTGCGAAAAGCGCGCACTTTTCAGACAGCGAAGAAACAACTGAGACGCTTATTCACGTGCTTGTGTACCTATGAGTACGTTTCGTGCGTCATTTGTATGTGTGAAATGCGGGGCACGTTTCGGTTTGTTTTCAATTCTGCACGTGACCTTCCAATTTGTTGCTATCGCGTTCGTTCCTTCGTCCTTGCCACTAAGTTGTGACTTTTTATGCATGTTTCTTAACACTTTAGTTTACGCTTTTGTTTATTAGCACTTGCTCTTAGACACAAGTGGCGCCAAGCCTCAAGAAATCATGGAGCTAGGAGGCCTTTCTTGATTATCTTTCTTCTTCCTTTTTCTTCTTCCTCACTTTCTTCCTCTTTCTGTCTATATTTTATATTTTGTCCCCATCTCTCTCTCTCTCTCTCTCTCTCTATATATATATATATATATACATATATATATATATATATATATATATATATATATATATATATATATATATATATATATATATATATATATATATATATATATATATATATATATATATATATATATATATATATATATACATCTTGCTCCTTCTTTCCTTCTTACTTTCTTTTTGTCTCTCGGTCTTTCTCTCTTACTTTTTTACACTTCCCTTTTTCATTTATGTAGTGCTTGCTTTATCTTCAAATCCTTTCCTCCCTCTTTCTGCCTTGCTCCTAGACTTTCTATTTTTTTCGTTTTGTGTTGTCTACTCCTTTTCCTTTCTTTCTATGTGTATTTCTTTCTGGATCTTTCTGTCTTTCCCCCTTTCTTCCTTCTTTTTTGTCTATCTCATTCCTTTCTCACTCTTTCTCACTCTGAGTTGCTCTCTGTCTTTTTACACATTTTGTATGCTGATCTTGCTTTTTATCTCTTCAATGTTTTTACGTATTCGCTATTTTTTTTTTCAGTTTATACGCCTTCTTCCTCTTTATTTGTAATTCTCTACCTTACGACCTGCTTGTCTCTTTCTCTATTCTGGGACGTTCGACCCCACATATATCATGTCTCTTTTTCTACTCTTTCTCTCGTTCGTTCAACCTATTGCATCCTACGCTGGAGTGATCACAGCAGTGGCGAAGAGCGCGCCATGCGCATGTGTTCGGGCAGCACAGCACAAGATGAACAAATGGGCGAAGAGAGTGTGCACGAGACGGAATATTGCCTTGCATCCGCTACAAAACTAGAGATAAGTATTCCTTATGATCGGTATGTATGTACGTATGTATGTATGTATGTATGTATGTATGTATGTATTTATGTATGTATGTATGTATTGTGATGACGAAAGGCGGCACGTAAGCTCTGGTGCGCGGGCAGTTAGCGGGAGGTAGAAGAGGACGAGAAAGATCAGAATATGAACAGCTGGCCCAGGATGGGGTGTTGTCTCTTGTTCTCTGTCTAGAGAGAATAAAATGAGGGAAAGGCAGGGAGATTAACCAGAAAATGGAGCATCCGGTTTGCTACCCTGCACTAGGGGAAGGGGGAATGGGGAAGAAAGATTCGAAAGAAAGCGAAGAGGGAAATAGACGCGCGCGAAAAAAAAAGGGGGGGGGAGCTGGGGTGCTACAGTCTATACAATAGGCCGCTGCCACGCAAAAAGTTCATTAAGGCCTTCACTGATTTTCTGTGAGCACACAAATCATGTCTTCTTTCCAGCACTGATTGTTCAGACAAAGGTCTGTCGTCAAGGCGAGCTAACGCAGCAGCTAGTTGCCGTCTTTGCACGCTGTAACGAGAGCAGTGACAGAGAACGTGCTGTATAGTTTCATCGCTGCCGCAATGACCGCAAGCAGCACTGTCTTCCATGCCGATTCGGAAGGCGAAAGCTTTGGTGAAGGCGACACCAAGCCATAGTCGGCAAAGCACCGTTGTCTCGAGTCAAGAGAGTCCAGACGGAGGCCGGAGTCGACAAGACTTGTCTAGTCTACACAGTCGCGTGTGCCGTAAGCACTCGGTGTTCCACAGGGATTTTAATTCTGCATTAGCGATTTCTCGGATGGTCATTGCAGCATCAGTCCTTGAAAATTGTATAGATTTTTCTTCACCATCTTCGTGTGCTGATCGGGCAGCTGCGTCGGCATGTTCGTTGCCCAATATGCCGCAGTGACTTGGGAGCCACTTAAACGTGATTCTGTGTCCTTCGTCGAAGAGGTGGTGAAGCAGCTTTCTAATTTCCAGCACTAGTTGTTCATGAGGTCCCCGGTGTAAGGCGAATATCAAACACTGTAGTGCTGCCTTAGAGTCCGTGAACACGCTCCATTTCTTGGCTTCTTGGTGTTTAATGACTTGAATTGCGCTACGTAGAGCAGCGAGTTCCGCAGCCGTCGATGATGTCTGGTTGGATAAACGAAACTTCACCGTTGTCGCTGTGGCAGGAAAGATCACCGACCCTGCAGACCCATCCACTTTAGTTGAAGCGTCAGTATATAGATGAGTATGCTCACTGTATTTCTCATATAACAAGAGAAGAGAAAGCTGCTTTAGCGCTGGAGATGAGAGCCGGACTTTTGACCCTATGCCTGGAACCGTGAGTTCAGCATGTGCATAGGTCATACTCCATGGGGAAGTTGAAATCTTCGATGGAGTTGTATATCCCGTAGGAATGCGTGTGCGATATGACAAGACTGTCTGGCAAAATGAGGCATGAGGTCGGGCTTCTGGCAGTGAAGCTAGATGATAAGCAGGGGCACGAGTAACATGCCTCACGTGTGCTCTGAGCACTTCCATCATGATATGCGTCTTTAGCGGGTAGTCATTAGCGATCTCGATTGTCTCGGCTGTTGATGAACATCGCGGTAGCCCCAGACAAACTCGCAGAGCCATAGCCTGGATGCTTTCGAGAGTCCGAATGTTGGTTCTACAGGTGTTGATCAACACAGGCAAACTGTAGCGCAAATAGCCAACAAAAAGCGTCTTGTACAATTGCATCATTGCATGTACTGAAAGTCCCCCATGTCTTTCCTTCGAGATACTTGAATAAGTTAGCAATTTCTGTCAGCCTCTTCCTCAAGTGGGCCACATGGGGGCCCCAGCAGGGGTCTCTATCAATGAATACGCCTAGAAATCTGTGCGTCCTGACATATGGTATGACTTGGCCATCGATTGATATAGCGTATGGTCTCATTGGCTTTCGACTAAAAGCAATCAATGCGCATTTCGCTGGCGAGATTTTCCGACCCTAATCCTTGAGGTACACTGATACTAATGTCACAGCTTTCTGAAGTCTTGCGCGTACCTGAGGTTTTGTCACGCCAGATGTCCAGACGCAGATGTCGTCTGCGTACATGGATAACTTGACCACACTTGGTAGTCGTTCTACAAGACCAATGAGAACGAGGTTGAAGAGGGTTGAACTCAAGACGCCACCTTGCGGGACTCCACGATGCGTTGGGTGTTGGGAGGTTGGACCATCTGCAGTGTTCACAAATAAGGTCCGCCCTTGTAAATAACTGCGTGTCAAGCAATACAGTTGCCCGCCTACGCCCACTGACTTAATGGCTTCGAGGATGGCGTAATGTAGAATGTTGTCGTATGCTCCTTTTACGTCAAGGAACATGGCTGCAGATAGTCGTTCAACTGCCTTTTGTTGCTGGACATATGTGACGAGATCTAAAACATTGTCGATCGAACATCGGTGACGGCGAAAACCAGCCATGGCGTTCGGATATATCTCATGGTATTCCAGGTACCATTCAAGCCTGGCTAAGATCATTCTCTCCATTACCTTTGCTACGCAACTTGAGATTGCGATCGGTCGGTAAGAGGCAATGTCCAGGGGAGATTTTCCAGGCTTAAGAATCGGTACCAAGCGGCTAATCTTCCAATCTTGTGGAACGACGCCAGCTTGCCAGGAATCATTGAAGATGTTAACGAGTACTTCTTGAGCCCGTTTACCAAGGTTGCACAGCATCCTGTATGAGATGTCATCCGGGCCAGTTGACGACGACTTATTACATAAGACGAGTGCCGCATCGAGCTCCTGTGATGTAAACGGTAAATTCATGCGTGGGTCCCGTGAGTGAGGGATATGATTCACTGTATGTAGGCTTGTGTACGCTGTCTGGCCCACGGTCATAGCGCAGAAATCTTCTGCTACCTCAATTTCACGCCGGCGATGAAAAAGTGCAAGGGCTTTGAAGGGAAAACGCTGCTCTGGAACAGGACGGAGGCCTCGCAAAATTCTCCATATCAGAGACAGTGGTTTATGAGGATCTAGCGACGCACAAAATTTCCTCCATCGTTGGGTGTCTAATTTGTCAAGGCGCCGTTGTATCTTCTTTTGGATGCGCCGGGCTGTCCGTAGATCGTCTGTGGAATCGGTGCGTCGGTATCGTTATTCGGCACGACGGCGGATCGCACGAAGTCGCTCCAGCTCGAAGTCACATTCAGAGTACTTCGAAGAGCATATTATTGTGCGCATTGCCGCATGTCCAGTTTCCTTATTAGCTTGCTGAAGACTATTGGACAGGCCTTCTTCACAAGCATCCTCAAGTTGAGTTTTGAACCCACTCCAATCTATTCTTTGTGTTGTGGTAGAGGAGTACGTGTTCGAAAAACCTTTAATCTTCAAGTAAGTGGGGATGTGGTCGCTTCCGTGTGTTTCAATGTCCAAAAACCACTTTACCCGTGCAGCAAATTGGCGTGAAACAAAGGACAAATCAAGGCAGCTGCTATATGTAGTGCCTCGTAAAAGCCTAGGACTGGCGTCATTCAGAAGGACGAGACCATGGCTGGAAACCAATGATGCTAGACGTCGTCCCATTGAATTAAGCCTTGAGCTTCCCCAGATGGGATGATGCGCATTGAAATTCCCGCTGATAACCCACGGACCCGGATGTGCCCTTAATATGCCGTCTAGTTTGTTGGCGTCGAAATGACTTGATGGGGATATATACACGCCTATAAGTGCGAATGTCACCTTTCCTTTTTTAACAGACAAGCACACATACTGATTGCCGTCTTGAGGTTGCACTGGCTGGACGACGTAAGTAAGCTCCCGGCGAATAAATACAACAACCTTGCTACTTTCGATGTCACTTGAAGAGAAAAATGACTCGTAGCCGGATAATCTGATTGAGTGCGATCATTTCGGTTCACATATTATCATGATAGGAAATCGGTACAGATGAACAAACTGGCAAAAATCAGATATGCGAGATCTCAGACCTCTTGTGTTCCACTGAAAAAATCGACGCTTCTCCGACCTCCTGACGGAACGACTTGTGATTGTCGGCCATGGCTTTACTGGAGGCTTGCAAGGACCGGACTCAACGTGTCCAGCACCTGTAGGCCGCTCCTAGCAGGTGGCGTATCGATGCTTGTCAGAAAACTTGTGATGACACTCACAATGGATCGCAGCATAGAAATAATTTTGACGATCTGCTGTTGGAGCCTCGTCATCAGCAGCATTGGCTTCCACTGGGAGCAGAGAGCGGGAAGGCTGCCCGGAAGTCCGTGCGTTCGCAAGCACCGGCCAGTCTTCAGGGGAGAGAGGCTTCGCCGGTGGAGGTATTCTTGTACTCTCTGGCTTTCTACTGGATGTTTATGGTGGTGTAGACCGAAGTGGTGCATGAATATCACCATGACTGGAGCGCTTCCGTCGGTGGCGACGTCGACGCCGGATTTTCTGTGAAGCTTCTCTATGGGTGCAGTTATCCCTGACCATTTCTTTCAGGATACCCATTTCTTTCTTGAGTCTTGGGCATTCCTTAGACGTGGCTTCATGCGTACCTCGACAATTGCCGCACCTGTAAGCTGTTGCACAACAGTTGTCTACCATCTGCGCCTCCACGCACCGGGGGCATACGGTAGAGTTCACACGGACGCCTTTGACATGGCCGATCTTGAAACACTTGTGGCACTTAAGCGGCTTTGGGACAAAATGCCGTACCACATGCCGGAAATGTCCCACCTTAACGTGCGTAGGGATTGAGTCGCCCTTAAAGACTATCTTAACGCAGCGGCTGTTCCCGAGGTGGCTTATATGCTTAATGACCACTCCTTCGTACGCCGGTTTTATCAGAATGGGTAGATCCGTGTTTGGCATTGCCAAGTCAATGTCGTAAATGACACCTGCAGTGCAGGTCCCAGTCATCGGTACGACCACTCGTACTTTGACATCTCCAAACTCTGTCATCATTCGAAGCTTCTCCAGCGTGTCTGCATGTGTTGTGTCAACAGCCAAAACGTTCTTACGTGTGTTTAGCCGGACCTCTTTAATTTCATTCTGTGCTATTCCCTCAAGAACATTGGAAATGGCTTGCCTGTTTAATTTTCGAAGGCTGGCGGAAGGATCCACGGGCATGAAGAGAATGGTATGCGGCCAGCGTTCACTCCTTGCCTTCACGGTTGACGTGCTTGCTGGTGATGACGTCTTGATAAGCGTCCTTTTGGCCTTGCGGCTCATCACAGACACGAAGCTGCCATCTGATGAGTCGTCGCCGTCGACTCAGTAGATGTCCGTGTCTTCACTGGAGCTGCACCAAGAGCCTCGTTTCCTTGCGGAGCTTACAATTGTTGAGCTGTAGCCAGACGGGCCAGCAGTTCGTTCTTCGTCCTTGGGCACGAGAGCAGGAGCATCTCTTGAGCCGTCGCTGGTGATGGACCATGAGCCTTGAGCCACAGAAGAGCTTGAGGGCACTGGCATTTGACCACGTGGGGCTGTAGAAGTCGCCGCTGCCATCGCCACAAGGCTGGACGCAGAGAGCATCCCAGGAATTGTGGAAAATATAACGAAAAACAGTTAGTAGTGACAGACGCGTTCTATCACTAAGTAACTTCCGTTCTCTGTCTAGTTCATCACAATGTGTATGTAGGTCATGTAGAACCTCGGTAAAGCTTTTTAGAGAAAAATACGGGCAATTCGGAATATACAATGCATTCAACACGTGTATGTCTAACAATATGGAGTGATTTAGCAAGGCGTTTACAATTCACTGTGGTCACGCAGGTATATGCTGGCAATTTCCACACATATATGTAGTGACGATAATAGAGTGCGTGCACAAAATGACCACGAAAACAGGGGTACATATAATGCATCTTTCGCTCCACTCTAAAGAAGTGTTCACACTTGACCTAAAAGGGAGCGAAAGTGACAAACCTCACGGCAAGTTCACTCACTTCACTGCCTAAGCGGTCGAAAAACCAAACTTGGAGTCTGACGCAAGAAAAAAATTGGTCCGATACCGATTTTATTGCCACGAGATAGCAGATTGCTTTTGCGGTTCACGGCTTTGGTCGCGCTAGCTAAATCCACGTATTGTAAACAGCTAGCATCAAATTCAAGATAGCGGCAAAGTATAGTAGGCGGTGGTCCGCATCGGCGCAACTGCGAAGCACCCATGCAACAAGAGAAAGTTCACGCCCTCTACAAGGAAGCGTTCTTCGAGAGCCTGGTTTGGAAGACGAGTGCCCAGAACATTGGTAGTAGAAGGTGCAGCAGCAGCAAGTAGGTATGCCTGGAACGTGCCCTGCCCTTTGACCAGCCGGCTGAATCTACCGTGCCGCTGCAGCCGGTAAGTCCGACCATGTCCTTTATATTGGCGCATCTCTCGCAACAACGTTTGAAAAGGTGCATATTATTTCTGTTCAGTTCTTTGTATGGGTAACCAAAATTCGGTAGAAAAGTTAATGCTTGCAAAATGACCCAAAGTGAAATACATTCTCAAAGAGGAGGCGATGGCATGTATGAGGGACAGTGCGAATGTGAACTTTTTCTAACTCTGATTCAACAAATCGTGGCGGTGCTTCCGCCCAGCTTCTCCATCGTTCTGCAGCTGAGTCGCTTATCGATTATGATAAAATGTAGTGAGCGAAAAAATGTGCGCGAGAACGCAGCTACAGTTTATACATTTGTTATTCATGAAAGTGACCTACAATCGGAAGTGTACTGCTACCCTATTGTTCCAGGTTTTGTTCTTTTGTGCCATTTCGGCTACTTTTCTTAGTCTTGCCTACTTGTCTGCTTGTGGGAAAGGTCTTGACTATTTGGATACTGTTTACTACTTTCTTTCCGGTTAATTTATTTGAAACAAATTCTCGACATTTGGTGACGTTGCAGCTGCTGGCGTTCGAGATTGCGGTGTAAGAACATGGTAGCCAAGGCGCGTTTTCGGCTGCGAAAATTGAATTAGGCACTTGTGCGGCCCAAAGTAAAGGTGCTCTAAACTTTGATGCTTTGCTGGGAAAACTGTTGCACGGCGCCTGAATGCGCAGACTGCCTATCACTGAAACCATCGTTTAACGGTACCTGGAAGTGAGCAAGACATTTGAAAGCATTTCTCGTCATATAGCCACTCTGTCTTCGATGACATCGGAAATCACATGTCCGATGAACTTCTTGTGTCATGTGTTAACTCATCGTCACGCGGCAAATTATTGCGAAGCTGTATTTTATACTTGATTTTATACTATTTTGTGCTTGATTTCTAGAAACTGTGGGCGTTAGCACACTTATGGTGTACTGACTTTTTATTACCTGACGCCTCTTAATTTTATTCCTAATATGAAGAAAGACGCAAAACGTCTGAAAAAAAATTGTCCTTTTTACAACAGCGTGGCACACTGAGATGCCTTCCATGAAATGATTACTAAAATAAAAAAACGTATGCTTGAATCTTGACAGTTTTGGTTTTTGAGGACTTGTAGGATTATATTTGAAATTTCGCCTAAATTTTACCGTATTTATGCACTTTATCAATTTTCTCGCAGCATTTTTTTTCTTTCTACCTGGCAATCCTGGATGACACCAATACTACTGAGGACCGCCTAATGACAAGACATGCCCTAAACATGAATATATGCAAAAGTCAGGTTCTTGTAGGGCACCGAAATGTTACAAAAAATAAGTTGAAGCAATATATAGAGGATCTTAGCGAATGACTGTTGAGCAAATCAAATGATTTGAGACAACAATGTGTTGGTCAAGCACACAGAGAATGCAGACACATTGCTGCGGTACCGGCAATTTGTCTCTGTAAACATGTGATCTCTTTGTCAGGAAAAAAAACTTTAATACGCGAAAATGAGCTTGCAAGTAAAACATCGCTGTCTGTCAAACAAGTCGAGTGTCGCACGAAGAGGTCCACTTCCACTGGGCTCTTTTTTCATACTGCGTTCACTGCATGCAGTCAGCATGTGTTGGTGAAATACAACGTCTACTAGCACGTATCTTGCTGCATTGTTGCTTTCACCTCTATGATTCTGGCTACTACGAGCGCCGAAGATTGCCAATCTCGGTTGTACTGGTAAGCATGGCTGATTATAAGCGGCCCTCCTCAGCATCTGAGGAAGCGTGCAGTGAATCCAGATTCCCCCTGTCTCTGATGAGAGAGAACTAAAAATAACAACACACACTTACTGAAGAAAAAGAAAGGTACGTCTGTGCCTGTCTGCTCCAACGAGTACAAGAAAAGAAGTTGTCCGGTAAGTGCACTGATCCGCCAGCTGCAGCAGCCACTTCGCAATGCCTGCGTGGGATTAACGAACCTCCCCACTGGTCTCGCACAGGTCTTTCTCTCTTTTCTTTCATTGGTGTGATTGCAAAGGGGCGAGGTTGTGCTTGCACTGCAGAGCGCGTCCTTCGTTCTCAATTTTTCTTCTTTTTGACTGCCATAAACGCCAATACTAGCAGAATCGCATGTTGGGCTAGTCAGAGGGCGTTGATCGTCAATTAACCGACAGCGCAACGGGTTGGATAGGGATGAAAACAAAACACAGAGTGCGAAATTCACAATTTTTTTTGCATAAGAAAGAACATATATGCAAATCAACGAGTCAGCAAAACTATGCGCACGTGCACATGTGTTACAACACATGATGAATGCCTTGTCTCGCAGATAGTTCTATTCTTCATCCAAAACAGTGATTGATAAATGAATTGTGCACTTGCTATTGGATGTAATAAAGAGGGCTTCGGCTATTTCACGTGTGCGCTGGTCCACATCTGTATATTTGATAGTGGTTTTCTGCAAGTGGGGGACACATCCGCGTGATCTACAGTGGGCCACCAAATGAGACGTGACGGCAGCCTCTGAAAGCGTCAGTTGGTGCTCTCCTAGGTGACACTCCGTTTGCCCTACGTAGGCGTAGCCGCAAGGCAGTGTGATGGCAAAAAACACGCCAGTAGCGCAAGACACATATCTGCGGACATTATGGGAGACACGTTTGTTCCCTTTCCCTGGCTTCTGACGCAACGCTCTATCTACCAAAGCACACACATTACTTCCTTCATTATGCACTGAAAAAAAAAAAACGTTTACGGCATAGCGAGCACCAACCTTTAAACGCGATAGAATTGAAAAGCTCGTTTCGTAGAAATTCAGGCGTCTGCGCAGTAACATGTGTGTGCTCTGTTATGGGTAGCCCGCTTTAAACCACAAATTCAATCAGATGTTCTAACGCCCGATCACTTGTATAGTGTACCAGGCAGTATACTGTGACATTACATGTTGTGTTGTGAAGCCTGTATACGGGACGTGCTTTTAAAGCATGCAAGTTATTTCCAATGTACGTGGCTGTGCCTTGGAACATCTGCTTTCCGCGCAAGTGGCCTGGGTTTTATCCTCACTGGCACATGAAAATTTTTATTCTTTAGTTTATTTCTATCTATCTCGATTTTTCTGTCCCGGAGAAGGTGATGACTTTTTGCTCACAACCAAAGATGCCCATGCCGACAACGATGTCTCAATTGCAGCATAATTAGCTATATTACGTTGAATATGGCCATTCGTCACCGCGAATAAATGACACTGCTCGCCCCTGGTCCACTAAAAATGTAAAACTAATATATAAAATTCACCATCAGGCTAATACGTCAGTCTAGAATACTAGCGCAAAAGCATAATACATGTAGTTTAAGTACCATGTACTATTGTCATTTCATTTATTTTTTAATCACCTACCATAACTAAAGTAACATTTAGAAGTCTTAACGTTGCATTCATGGCCAATCCGCCAAAGTGGTTATGTACGATTTATGAATGAAAATAAACAAACAAGAAAAAGAAGATGCACTTTAGGGTAAGCTGCAATTCGACGCTGTTTTGTGGCGACGTTAGTGGAGCGGAAAGCACTCTTACTACCCTGCACATGCAATTTGAGACTTAGAATCACTTGTGCCTCATTAGAGAATATTTCTGAGCACACTGCATGCTTCGCTCTTCCTCAGGTTTCTCGTTGGAGGAGCTGAAACACTCTTTTTGTGTGCTTTTTTTTATTATAACCAAAGGAGTAATTGTTACCTTATCTTGGCGACTGCTTTCTCTTCCCACTTGATTGCTATGAAAAAAGAAATAAAAATCGCATGTATACATATATACTGTCCTACATCAGTTGAGTCTAAAGGTTCTCGATTGGGCAAAACAAACACGCAGCCGCCACGCTCACTTTCATCCTAGTCCGCTCAGTACTCCTACATGATTTTCTTTCACGATTTTGGTGATGGGCATCTTGTGGAGGGGGAGGTGGACTATTACTTTCAGCATTACAAGCAAGATGGCGCAATCAGCGTGCAGTGCCACGCGTTCTAATCTCGCACGCGTACTTTGCCTCTCACAGTGGAGAAGGCGGAGGCACGCTCGCGAGCCCTTATCTCGGGGTGGGGGGACGATCGTACGTCTCGGCTGTCATTGGGCTTTAACTAGAACGTTTTTGTTGTAGTTACCGGGAGCACAAAGGTCACTGCAATCGTTGCACAGTCTCCGTTTCCTAAAAGGGCGCGCTTTTCAGACACGGCGAAGTAACAATTGAAATGCTTATTCATGTACATGTGTATTTGTTGTACGTCTCGTACGTCATTCGTGCGTGAGAAAGGTGGGGCACGTTTTCGATCTACTTTGCATTCTGTGCGTGACCTTCCAATTTGTTGCTGTCGCGTTGATTACTTCGCCTTTGCGACAAAGCTGTCACTTTTTTTTTTCTCAGAGGCCTATGAGCCGCCAAATGAGGCGCGATGGCAGGCCCTGAAAGCGTCAGTTGGTGCTCTCGTAGGTTACACTCCGTTTGCCCTACCTAGGCGTAACCTTGCGGCTACGCCTACGTTTTAACTTCACGACCCGCCTTTTAATGCCGGTTCAAAGCAAGTAAACGATTCAGTTTTATTGCTGTCGTAGCAGTTGTCGGTTGTTGGAATCGGTAATCCGATGTCTCGTCTGAATGAATCAAGGCTTGGGACTTGTCCCTCCCTCTTTCTTCTCCTCCCCCCTCTATTCATTCCTTCCTGCCTGCCTTGTTCCCTCTCTTTCCTTTATGCTTTAATAAGGAAAATATGAATAGTAATTGTTTGGACCGAACTACCAATATAAAAACACGCGGCCGCATTCTGACGTGCCAGTTCAGGGTCTTTGGTCCGAAGTTGCAAATATCGTACATCGCCCTTGATAGGCTCTGTTATAATAAAGAACTTCCCTCCATGAAACAACTGCTCTAAAGTTTTGAAGGAATACTTGGTGAACTTCAACTAACTTAAGGCTTCCCTTCAGGGTCCCTAACGGCGGGCATGCCAAGTTCTTGAGGGGCGAAAATGTTCAACTCTAAAAACGCAATAGTGACCTTTTTTTTAAGTTTGATAGTAATACGTGAGGGAGACCACACTGGCTAACGCTTGCCTATTTAGATAAGGAACTGCGCGGCATCGCACACTCTAGCAATAGTACGGCGGCGTAGTTTTATATGATCCAAAGGAGCATATTTGTATATCTTGTTGGTTGGCTCTCACATTTTGCTCTCAGATTTGCTCTCTACTTGGCAAGGTATCGACCTATGGCCCCGCAAGCGGATTTATTTTATCGTATTTGCTCTTGGTGCGACGAAGGCTGCGTTTCTTTTCAATTAACGCTTCGGCCACACTAGCCCACAGCACTCACAAGCTTTTATTAGCACGTAAAACACACTATGTGCTGAGTGATGTTAATTATTTGGTCTTTTTCAGAACATGACGGTGACGGTGAGTACGAAAACTCGCCTGAGACCATATATTTGCTTTCGCAACAAAAAGCTAGCAAAGCTCTATAGTATCGGCTTCAGAGCCGACACCCTTGAATTTCAATATATGTATTGTCGAGTGTGTATAAAAGTACATGCTCACTTGGTAGTGAGGCGCACTTAGGCTTGTCCTGTATTGCATAGTGTGAAGCTTTTTGGTAGGTGGTGTGTTTGTGACAAAATTAGGCTACGTGCCCCCCCAAAACGGGACTGGTGTGAATGCCAGAACCACATTTAGTGAGATGAATGATGGAATAAGAGAGAGTTTTAAACAGTGCGCCCAAATTAATGCGAAAGCTGCATAAACAGGTGCTCGCCCAGGAACTTCGAGAAAATCTTATTGTTACCGTTTCAATAAGCTATATGGTACCGGAGCTAATTAAAATATCGAGGAAGTTTTCTAACTTGCATAATGCGGAACTGTTAGAAGGCCAGAGAATCGACAAAAAGGATTGCATGAAGCGAATCCGGCTACGCAAAATCAATTAGGCACTGTCTTTTAGGCATGACACGAATATTTAAAGAAGCGTGTGTTTCAAGAAACTCGGCTCGCATTTTTGTGAAATAGAGCCCGAAGCGATAAGCATGGCGTAAAAGAGGTGTTTGTAGAATTTATCAAGTGGGGTGCTGAGCGAAGCTGTTTGTGCATTAACTGAAAATTTTCGCAAAGGCACTCGATTATCTTGAGCAAAAAGTATATTGAATGACAACGACATGGCGAGCTCCTGAAGCTGGCGGATTTTCGCTCAAAATCTGCGCCTTCAGTACTGCTTGGCGTGGTTTAAATAAGTGGTCTGAGGCAATCAGTGCAGCGTTAACTAATGCTAAGTGCTTGCGCATCAGATTTTCCGGACTTCTGAACATGAGAATGATTAGGTGCGAGAGGCATTACCCTATAAGACGAATAAAAATATATACACATTGCCTAAAAGCTCAATATTTTTTTCGGAAATGAACAAAGCTAAATTCTATTTAAAGAAGCTTTCTCCGAGCGCTTACTACTTTTCTTTTTGCCCTTACAACTTCTGTGCTGGATAGAAAACAGATGCATGTCTCCTGGTCAATATCTTCTCGTCTTCGCTCGTTCTACTTACCTCTCTAGCTCTCTCTATTTCTCACTATACGAGATATAAAACAACGGGGCAACAATAGGAGTACACATTGCAGCAAGCTTGCCATTTCTTTAGTCTCTCACACAGTGCGACTACATATGTCCTCATAATAATTTATAACAGCCTACTTGAACTCCTTTATTACCCTCCCATCCCCCTCCAAAGCAATGGTTAAACGTTGCGTCGGGGATAACCCTTAGAAAGGAACAAAAGTGTAAGCTCTGGCAGTTGCTACAGACTCTGCAACAATACTATACGTAGAACTGACTGCTTCGCCACATTCCATACAACACAGGCACAAACACCCATGGTTGCAATAAAAGTATGTCGGCTTTTTTCCACGATCATGGCGCTGCGAAAATTTATTGGGCAGGTGTACGCTTACCAGCTCCCGGGAGCCTTCTCGCTGTCCTCTTGGGGAGCATAACTCAGCTACGCTGGGATGAGCCTAATGTTCGCTCCGGCACCTTCGATTAATCAGCGCAGGCACTTTCGCCACCACCCGTCTAGTTTAGCGCCAGGACCAAGATAAATAGCCGACGTCGACACGAGGCGATGCAGACGGTTGTGGCGCGCTCGAGTTGTGGCGCAGCCTTGTAAGCATTCTGAGCCCGCTTGCCGGCTGTGCTTCCAACCTCGTTTGTTAACTTGACGATGCCACACAGTGGCCAAAGGCAAGTGAGGCAATCGGCCTAACTGAATCTCCGCACCATTACACCATAGCTCCTCGCTTGATTTTCTTTACATTATTGCGTGGCGAACTGGACGCCTTCCCCAGACAACGACCGCTTTTGGCCTGCAATACCATTGCGAGAGGAAGCTACTTCAAGCGTGGTGCGAGCCAAACGTCGTTTCGTGCCTAAACGCTCAAGGCTTTCTTTAGTAATTTCAAAAGCGTTCTCTGACGCCTCCAGCGCCTTAGTAGTGCTTTGAGTAGGCATTACGTTTTTATGATAAATTACTTTGTCATCAACATAAGCAGACAACAAATCTAGACAGGTTCCATCACCTTATCCTCCCAAGTGCAAGATAGATAACGACAACATTGCTCCATGTCAATCCTTCAAATAAGCATCATTCATTGCTGTGGCGTCACTTCTCTTCCATACTTCGCACTGCCCAATAAAGCTAGACAGTATTTCTTTTAGCTATACTGAAGGACACAATCTTATAAAACAGACATATTTATTAGAGCTATTACCTCTAATACCACACGTTACCACACGTTAAAGTGACTGTAGTGAAAAGTGCGAGTTAGTCAAAACTCCAAAGAGTTTATGATGATTCCTCAAGCTTGCCTCACCAGGGGGATCAGTCAAGAAATAATTATATAATTTAGTGAGACTTTTTTCAATATTCAGGACCAATACCAAAAAAAAAACATACGTGAAACGAAGAGAGTGCAATGGTTGTTTTTTGCTCGTTCAAATCAGCCAGCGTAATTGTTGTCCAGGACAGAAATTGCAGCAATTCAAAAAACATTTTTATGTTAAATTATTGCCTTCAGGTATATTACCCACGCAAGTAGGGACTTAATTCGTCTAGTTTCGTGCAGGTAAGCACAAACGGCATCAAAAGCGTTCTTGCGGCTGAAGTCCAGATATGAAACACAGAAGGAAAATGTGTTTCCACCATAGAACTCTATGACTTCCACTGTCTTTGCTTTTTCCTTCGCAAGGCACCAATGTGTGGTGCATACGAGAGCAGTCTGGCCAAGTGCTCGTGGCACCACGGTCTCTGCACGGCGCAGTAATGGACGTGGCTGCCAATATGTCGGTAGTTGGGCTGGTAAATATATAATATAAACAGAGAAAATGCAAGGAAAACCAGACATCTTGTGGGTCAACTTGCTTACAGTATTAGATGGAGTCCCTAGTCAGAAACCCCATCGTCAAGCCGCATGCCGAAACATGGCTTGTTGCGGCTTCCCAGGTCAACTCTAACATACCTCTTCAAAGTTTCTGCTTTTTAGCTGGAGTAAATAATTAAAGAGTCCCAGTGAAAATTATGTCATGCAATTTGTTCAACAAGCAACAAAGGGAATCACCAACCAACGTTGAAAGAGAAAACATTCATGGAACGGAAATAGCCTTCTTTTGGGCCAAAGCAAAAATATGAATGTGAAGGAAAATATTGCTTATCCACCCCTCCAAAGCACCAGCTTCCAAGTAAATCAAGTTCGCAATATATTATCCAAGTAAGTTTACATAATTCTCGGTTGCTTCCCCAAAATAATAAGCTGTTAGACCTTCAAAATATGAGACCGATATGTATTACATCCTATACAGAAAACTGATGGAGCATGTAATCTTAAATCGCTTTAACCGCTACATGGAGAAATAAAAACTTTCCTGCCACCACGTAGGGCTTACGAGCGGGACTATCAAATTAGGTTGTCATGCTGCAGCTTAAGAACGATGCGCTGATGTCTACTTTCCCACACACCATTAGGGCCACCCTCGAATTGAACCTCACCTATAGGGCTTTCATAATGTTTCTCACTCCTTGCTTTTATAGTTTTTTTAGCGAACTAGACGTAGGCTCTTGCACGCAAAGGCGTGTAACTGCCTGTCTCGGCAACAGTTTCATCGGCCTACAATTAGGCACACTCAAAACTGATCCCTTCACTCTAGGTGGCAGAAAAATGCCCCAGGAAGCGGTTTTGTCCCCATTCTTTTTGAACGTTACTCTCATCTCGTTAGCGTGAAAACTTGCCAAACTTCCTGCCATCAATCACTCCCTTTGTGTGAATCACATCACCATCGGGGTGAATGCGGGCATTAGGGCGAAATTGAATCATAAATTAAGTTACACTAACACTGTTGCTATGTTGCTAACACTGATCACACTGTTATTAGGCACGCCAACAAGCACTCCTGCGCCGACTTTAAATGAACGTTTCTGCTCACACCACGGCCACGCACGCAGTTCCAGTTGCTGTTTGCAGCAACCAAATAATTGGGCTACTGTCCATGATTACTCACCCACAAGAAGATCGAGCGAGACGGCAAGCTAGAGTCAAGGCCCTTCACAAGTGTTTCCCTCAGAGTTCTCCAGCAGTATAAGTAGACGTGGCCGAATATGCAGATCATCCAGCTTTCGCAATAGCCGCTTTAGACGGATTTCAAAAACTGGTCACTTGTGTGTCCATTCTAAATTCGACAGCTTTCCTGGAAGCAGGGGAGGTGGCGATTGCCATTGTTCTCTTCTCCGCTGCATTTTTTTCCGATTACAAAACTGCCATTCGTAATTTATCCACTCAAAATCCACTCTCCAGCTGCTGGAATTTTTCAATTATCTTCTCATCCTAATCATCTCATTACCTTCCCCTGGGACACTGCGCACTGTGGGCCTCCAGGCAACATGACCGCTCACCTCTAAGCCCGAGGACTCGTCAAGCTGGCTCAAAGCGACCTGCCTTCGCTTCTATATGCCAGAGATTGACTGCTTAGCTGCCACAATGTCACACTCCTCCACCGAAATTCTCACCTAACCTATCACCCTCCACATGAATTTCTTTCCAGAAGTGACTAAGTCTTGTGATGCAGACTTGAAACGACCCCAGTCATGACTCCTTTCCTTCTGTTCCTTTTCACGCATGGCTGTCCTCATTGAAACTTGTGTCCTAGCATTAGAGCCAAATTCAATCATGTATTTCTGAATTGCCAGAACAAACACAAGCCCCCATGGCAAGAGTCAGAGTACAAGGAACAATGGGAGGCCTCTATGCGCAGCTCGCAACCGGGGTTACAGCTCCGGACCGTGAGCTGGGCTGGAGAGATCGTCAAAGCGCAGATGTGTCCGGCCACCTAGAGCGGCCCGAGGGCACGTCCTCATCCTGCTTCCACATACATAAGGAACCATTGGAGTTTTGATGTGACTGTATTTTTCAACAGGATGTACTGAGACTTCACTGACATCATATTTGGTAAGCCCGTTTCACAAGACACAAGAAGTATAGCAATTATCAGGCTGGGCATTCGCTCGCAGCGATAAAAGGGGCACCACGGCAGTCAGCGGCCAGCGACCCACATGTTGGAAATCTTTCGCTTTGCTAGCAGCGGCGGGGCGATTTTTCGGTCCAGACACCTCGAAATAGAGCCGTGCTATTCAAACCTTCGGAACCCCGTCGACCTGTTTCTTTTGGTAATAATCGATGTTGCGCATTTTAAAATGAGTTCACAAGAAAAAATCTTCTTAAATGGATGGCCGAAGAGTTTATAGGGGCTAGTTTGTATAGATTCATTATGTCAGTTTGGCAGCGCAAATAAAAAAAACTGGACAAATTGACATGGTACAGACAATTGCGAAGACTGAAGTTTGGGTTTGATCGTAGCAAAAGGATATACAATCAAAGACGAGGGGAAATTAGATTTACAAGGAGAAAGAAAAACATCAGGTGTAGTGAAGAAACGCAATCTTACCATCCAAAAGTTACACAGAGGCTGAACTGACTCTCATCATATCAGTGTTCATTATAAAATGACAAAACACGCGCCTTCTTAAATGACAAAACACGTGTGCTCTTTGTTACCGTTCATGAAAACAAAATAACATTATTACGCACATATTGAAAAAAATTTTACAGTGTTTCCCACAAAAAAACGGCGGCAAGAAACGTTTCTAGCCGTGCCAATTGTCGAGTAAAAATAGAAGAGCGTCTGCGGCCCACGTGAAACAAAACCACCCTTAGCGGCGGTGTCGAACAAAGCGGATGGAGTGAACGGAACGGCTTTTTCGCTGCGATCGCGGCAAGTGAAACAGCTACAGAATTGTCGTCAGTAAAATCACGCAAAATGATCACAAATAAAATATATATTCACACAGAAGAACTTCGAGTCTAACCCATGGCCTTCCAGTCTGCGCCAATAGGTACCGGGCTCTCTGTTAAAGGCGCTACAGGCTTTTCATTTAGATGCGAAGAGTGCGGACGCGCGAAGATCGGCTCCTGCTTTCAAGAATGCTTTCCTGTGGTATTCACGAATTTGTCGCCGAGTTTTTACTCTCATCGTGTGCCTAAGTTCTTAAGAAATCAGCAGATACCACCTTTGTGCCGGTGAGTGGACTTTTAAACCGTTTTTTGGGACATTTTTGCACGGCAACGCCACCGGGGGATTTAGGCCTAACCAAGGAGGCGATTGTCGCCGATGCGCCGGCCCGGCGCCAACGCGACTCAACGTTCTGCGCGTTCCAGTATCTGCAACTGAAAATGGAATACCAAGTAGATGGAGAGGACATCTCTCCAGAGGATTGCACGGAAGAAATGGGTTGGAAGGAAGCCGAAACGAGACGCTCAAGGAATAAGCAAGCCGCGGTTAGCGTTCCTGCTGCGAAGGGTTCCACCGAGGCCGGCGTTGCGGGAGACGCTCGAGCCAGTCGTAGTAGGTATGACACCAAGCATACAATCGTGCGAGCTGGACGCATGCCGCCACTACCTAAGGACTTCAGCAAAATTGTGCTACGACCACGTGGAGGATTAAATATCTCGAGAATTGGCACTGGAGCCGTGGCAGACGCGATAGTACTGGCGGCCGGCGTCAAAGAGGAAGAGGCCATGCAGGACATCATCTGTTCCAACTTGCAGCAGAACATTATGGTGGCAAGCACTCCGGACCAAGACAGAGCTTCAAGATACCTCAAGGTCAAGCAAATTGACATTGGAGGCAAAGTTTTCGAGGTTAGCGCGTACGCCGCGGCACCCCACGACACTTGTAAAGGAGTGATTCGCGGGATCCCCGTAAGCGATACTCAGGACATTTTGACCCGAAAGATTGTGAACGCGAACAACCCGCTCGCGCTGCAGGCGAAGAGAATCAAGGACACCGGGACAATCATCATAGCGTTCGAAGGACACAAGGTGCCCAGATTCGTGAGATATGGACCTTCACTTTTGCAGTGCTCCCTTTACCGCAAGAACATCGATATTTGTTACGTCTGCGGAAAGCTGGGAAATCGGGCTGACGTCTGTCCGAACCCAGCTGAAACAATCTGCAGAGGCTGCGAAATCAAGAACCCAGATAGCCTGCACCAGTGCAATCCAAGATGCAGGCTGTGCGACGGTCTCCATCCCACGGCAGACAAGGAGTGCAAGAACAGGTTCTTAGTGCCATACGTCGTCAGACGCAGACGTTGGGAAAGATCGCGAGCAGCCGCAGAAGCCCGGGACGCGTCAATCACATCGAGTCCAGACATCAATGACAAGCAGCTTATTCCAGCCTACGGGACCCAGAGCATCCAGACTACACAAGAACAGGAAAGGCGGCCCCACTCCAGGGGGAGGTCGCGTTCCAGAAGAGGTTCTAGACCCAAGGCCCGCTCCCAATCACGGGGGCGCTCGTGTTCTCAAGGTCACCATCAGGGTCGGGATCAGCCTGGGCGGCACCCGAACGGCCAGCTACCTGGCGTTCAGTTCGAGATCACGGCTTCACATCCGGGGAGGACGCCTGCAGTTACTTCGAAAGGCAGCTGGGCTGAGCGAGTGCGCAACGGCGGGGCAGAGGTGATAACAGGTAAGCTGCCAGAGCATGATAGAATTGCACAGCTAGAGCAAGAAAACGCGAGACTTACAAAATCAAATGAGAGGCTATCAGCTGAGTTAAAGGAAATAAAAATTCTTCTCACTAAGCTAACCAGCGCGCAATCTTCACAGCCAATGCCTCAGCCAGTTGATGTCCCTGTGGCTGAAAACGTGGGGGACTCGAGAACCGCGAAAAAGAGGGCAGTCATGGCAGAACACGTGGAAGCCAACCAAACGACCATGTCAGATATGAAAGAGGTGTTTGACACGCTCAGCAAAGTAGTAGCCAATCTTAGCGAGCAGATGGGTAGGCTACAATCAAGCGTGGCGGCACTGGAAGAGCATATGACTTTGCGCATTACAAAGCTCGAAGCAGATCTGCACAACACAGCAAGGCCTCCTCATGCACCAAGCTCACCCCTTCGGCCACCAATACTAGTGGTACCAAACCTGTCGACAGGTGCAGCATCAGGCTCTGGCCACCCATGTAATAACCATGATGGCAGCGCTACGTGAAGCATTTCGTATCTGGCAATGGAACTGTAGAGGTTACCTTAAAAAGAAGGCAACCCTGCAGCAGTATATCAGGAGCAGCCAAGAAAAGCCTCATATTATATTATTACAAGAGACCCTTTCACCGCAAGCAACGTTGCCTGGATTCCGGCCTGTAATAGGGGATACTGAAGGGAGGGGAGTCTGCACCTTCGTATGCAACAAACTAACGCACGTAACCCATGACCTCAAGATAGAAGCAGGCCGATTGGAACACGTCTTGGTAGAGATCGTGCCGGGTACCAGCAACCGTCAGAGCATTTTCATTCTTAATATATACAGCAGTCCAAAGGAACAAAAGCAAGGGTTCAAGACGGTTCTAAAGAAAGCTGTTAATATCGCCGGGGAATGTCCACTCGTCATAGCAGGTGATTTCAACGCCCCTCATCATACATGGGGTTACAAGTACAACACTGGGAAAGGAAATCGACTTTGGCAAAGCGCCAGTGAACTTGATCTCACCCTAATCACAGACCCCAGCCTACCAACAAGGCTTGGTACATCTTGCTGCAGGGATTCCACCCCGGACCTTACATTTGTAAGGAACATCAAGAAGCCCCAGTGGATGAACCTTGCTGTAGACCTAGGGAGTGACCACTGCATTCTTGCCACTACCTTCTCCGTGGAGCGTAAAAAGCAGAGAGAATTCCACTTCACAGACTGGGATAAGTTCAGGAAAATAAGGATGGAAAGGGAACAAGATGGCCACAGACAAGGCTTGGAGCAGTGGGTCAAACAGATTAAAGATGACATCAAATCCGTCTCCTCCACCATTACCACAGATCTTCCGGTTGAAAGAATGGATAGCCGGCTTGCTCATCTTCTTGAGGCAAAGCAAGCACTACTCAACCGTTGGAAGGGTCAGCGCCTGAACCGAAGACTGAGGAAGGAGATAGCTGAGGTAAACAGATCAGTCGAGGAACATTGTCGCACACTATCGAGGCAGCAATGGGACGAAATCTGCAACTCCGTCGATGGTCAGATGCGCAATGGCAAGACATGGAATATGTTAAAGCATCTCCTCAACGAAAACACCACCAAAACAAATCAAAAGCATGTCATCGCTCGAATTTTGCATAAAGAGATAGGGCGCACTACAGAACAGCAAGTTGTCCATGCATAAGTACCTCCCAATCAAAAGAGGATTGGCACCACCAAGTAGACAGTACCAGGGCACGCCAAATCCAGGTCTTGAGGGCGACTTTAACATCGAGGAGATCAGAAGAGCCTTGCATGATCTCAACGGCAGGTCGGCCCCTGGTCCGGACGGTATATCAAACAAGGCCCTGCGTAACCTCGATGACGATTCAATTGAAACCCTGAGGGATATGATCAATTCAGCATGGAAAGAAGGCAGGGTGCCAGAGCAGTGGAAGCTGGCCAGCACGATCCTTATTCCTAAGCCAGGAAAGCCCCCTAACTTGGACAACATGAGGCCAATATCCTTGACATCATGTATCGGCAAGGTCGCAGAACATGCCATACTGCACAGGATAAATAAGTACTTGGAAGATAACAACATATATACACACAATATGGTTGGATTCAGGGCAGGGCTATCCACACAAGATGCATTGAAGCTTATCAAACACCAGATCATTGACAATGAAACCAGAGACGTGAGAGCCATTCTGTGCCTAGATCTAGAAAAAGCGTTTGACAACATCCACCATTCATTCATACTCGAAGCAATTTCCAAGCTTGGTCTAGGGAAAGCCTTCTATGACTACGTATGGTCCTTTCTTACAGATCGGAAAGCCGTGATGAAGATTGCAGATATCGAGACCGCAGAAATCGAACTAGAAGCAAGGGGCACGCCACAAGGGGCAGTGATTTCACCAATGCTGTTTAACATTGCCATGATTGGACTGTCAAAGAAATTATCGAGCATTGAAGGATTGAAGCACAGCATCTACGCAGATGACATTACCATCTGGTGCACAGGTGGAAGCGAGGGGCAGATTGAGAGCGCTCTGCAAGAGGCGATTGACACCGTAGAAGACTACCTTCGCCCTTCCGGGCTCAAGTGCTCCTCGAGTAAGTCAGAACTTTTGTTTATCGGACTGCACGCCGGGGACCAAAGCCCAGGGGATGGAAGCCGTTAAACAAGACAGACATCCATCTCCGTACAAATCAGGGGGATGCCATCCAGAGGGTCGACTCCATCAAAGTCCTGGGAATGCTGATAGAGTCTACCGGCGCCAACAGCAAATCTATAGCCAAGTTAACTCGGAAAACACACAGTGCGGTGCACCTCATACGCAGAGTGGCCAACAAAAGAAATGGGATCAAGGAAGACAACCTCATCAGGTTGATGCATGCGTTTGTTCTAAGTCACTTCACATACGAGGCAGCAATGCACAACTGGTCAAGAGCAGAGTCCGAGACACTGAATGTGCTCCTCAGGAAAGTTATCAAGAAGGTCCTGGGCCTACCCATACATACCAGCACCGAGCGTCTGCTTGAGCTTGGCATACACAACACGCTCGAAGAAATAGCAGAAGCCCAAGAGAGAGCACAGTTTGCAAGGTTATCTACTACAAGGTCGGGGAGAATGATCCTGCAGGAGCTGGGCCAAAACCCAATAGCAATCAGACGCAATTACAATGATATCCCTGACAACATCAGGGAGACTATCACGGTATCTCCTATACCGAGAAACATGCATCCAGAACACAACGTCGGAAGAAGAGTAGCGAGGGCCAGGACTATACTTCGTCAAGTCTCAAACGAGGAACGAGGGGTCGCATTTGTTGACGCGTCTTCCTACGCCAATGGGAAAGCGTTTGTGGCAGTGGTAGTGATGGGGCTGGCCATGTCGTCAACTCAGCGACGGTCAGGACGAAAGACCCATTCATTGCGGAACAAGTGGCCATCGCCTTAGCACTCAAGATGGATAACATTGAAGTGGTCTACAGTGATTCCATGGCAGCACTACGGGCGTTCGCCAAGGGGACGGTCTGTGAACAAACGCTAAAAATACTGCAAGGCAAGAACATAACACATCATCTTCTGAGTTGGTTCCCAGCTCACCTTGGACAAATCAACGATTCCCCTCCCAATCTCAACGAAGCAGCACACGAGGCGGCGCGAGAACTCTCCAACCGCGCCTCCCCGGGGATGCGTTCTAGCGGTGAAGGGGATAACCGGGAAATTCTTACAACATATAACGAGCTCACTAAACATTTCTACCTGTCTAGAAGGATTTTTCCTCCACCTCACAAAAATCTAACCCGGCCCCAAGCACTTACATTAAGGCTTTTGCAAACGCGGATGTACCCTACTTTGAAAATGTTACACATCATGTACCCTGACCTATATCCAAGTAATCTTTGTCCACATTGTGGGGAAATAGCTTCATTAGAACACATGCTCTTGCAGTGCACCAAATTCGCTCATTTATCGCACATCACCTCTGCCAGATGGGAGGCGGCAATCCGCAGCTCATCCTTGGCAGATCAGCTCTGGGCTGTCCACCAAGCCCGCGAGGCGGCTGAGGAGCTTGGCATCTCAGTCCCCACGTGGGAGCTGCCCGCAACACAGTGATCTGTGTTTTGGAGGACCAAATAAAAGTTTATCCAATCCAATCCAATTTAGATGCGAAGCAGCTTATGCTGGAGCTAGATCCGGTGTGCGGCGTATCCATCGTTACTGCGCATGAGCCAACTCTCCCTCTTCTCGTGTGAGTGTTAGGAGGTGGGAAGACTCTCTCCTTGCGTTAGAGCGAGAAAAGAGGGAGAGTTGACGCATGTGCTGCGAGAGAATGGACAGCTGCCTAGGACACTTTCTTCGCGTGAGGGCGAGGAGGTAGGATGAGGTGGCAGAGGGCTGCGTTCACTTCCTTTCTCCTCCCGTTTATGCCTCCGCCACAGGTGCGTGCTCGTGTATGATGCTGCGCGCGCGTGCACTGTTGCACGCTCCTAGGAGCGTTTGGTGTTCACTTTGCCATGCACACACAGTAATACCCACAAATGGGAGAGGGGTAACATAAGCGTTACACAACCCATACACAACTTCACACAAAAATGAAACGTACACGGAAGTATGCGAACGCAATGAACAAATGGAAACATGGGTGAATACCAGCACTGCTTCGCATCCTAACGTGGTTCCCTTTAGTGGAAGATGGTGTAATTTTCGTTTCTTTATTGCAGACTGCACTCCGGACGCACTTGCACGGCGCTTCGTAAACAAATCTCCCTTCACCGTATTACAAAGATCATTATTGGAGATATCGCCGTATGGGAGTGGTGGGGTCAAATACTGCATAATGACGCTAACGAGCACCGAGAGCAAGCACTTCGGTAGTTTAAGCGCAACCAATGCATTTGGTGATATATTATAAGAGACTCGATAGCGCATGCTCCCCGACGTAAGAAGTGATGCGGCTCAGTGACCACGCTGTTGCTACTTTCTTTCACCGTTGTGTTAGCAGGTGAGGTGACGTGGCTAGAGTAGTGCAGCGTCCACATGCACCAAAGGTGTTTCTCCGTCACATGCTGCTTCGAGTGTGAACGACCGGCTAATAAAACTGCTGCAATAAGCGACATTTGGAAAACAATGATGTCGACATTTGAATGTTGCGATGTTAGTTTCGGTTCAGCCACAAAGGCCCCTGTGGGGCACGGAGAGCCCTCCTACGCTTCTAGCTTATGATACGAACTCTGCTCTCGATTTTCAGAAGTGCTGTGTGGTATACGCATTAGTAGTAGGTGTACCGGAGGGGGGGCGGCACACTTTGGCGTTTTTTTTCATGAAACTTGGGCGCTTTGAGTGGGTGTATACAAAATACCAGTGTTTCTCATGTGGTTGTTGGGGACATCTTATGCACCGCATTCAGCTCAAGGTAAGTCCAAGTGTATGTTAACTGTTTCAGCTACCACAAAGGTTAAGCTCCTGGTTATGGACGTTAGTCATGTGGATGTATGTGGGCGCATACTTGTCAAATGGTGTTATTACACCTGCCAAACACCGAAAGCAATGTTATATTTCTGATATTTATTGTAAACAAAATAATCAGCTACATTTGTGAAGCCGCCCCGCCACGGTGGTCTAGTGGCTAAGGTACTCGGCTGCTGACCCGCAGGTCGCGGGATCAAATCCCGGCTGTGGCGGCTGCATTTCCGATGGAGGCGGAAATGTTGTAGGCCCGTGTACTCAGATTTGGGTGCACGTTAAAGAACCCCAGGTGGTGGAAATTTCCGGAGCCCTCCACTACGGCGTCTCTCATAATCATATAGTGGTTTTGGGACGTTAAACCCCACATATCAATCAATCAATGTTTAGATTTCGCCATCGTTTTCACCACAACCCTTCAGTTAATAAGAATACGTGACTCCAGAGGGTCACTAATGCCAAAACAATGAACGAACTAGTAATTACCGAATGAGCCTAACTCTTAATTTGCTTGCTTTTACCACCGTGTAGCGAGTGCGAGACACTGAACAGAGCAAACTATTAACGTGGTTACGGGCAGCGCTGTGCCGGCCCTTCAAGAACCACGCCTGCGTGTCGTGCCATTGTTGCTTGACTTTGGCAAGTTCGTCTTTTCTGCACGGCAAGAACGTATTACAGAAAACCATTCTTCTGTTACCACTTCACCGGGTGTTTCTGGCGCAGCAGAGAGAGTCAATTACGCGCTGCCATTTCTTACCTTTCCATGGCTGTTCACGCCCTTTTGTGCTCAGACATTGTGCGCTATGTACAAAAGAGGTGGCATGCAGAAATTTGCGTCACATCCGCCTTTTCAGCCACGTTTGTTCACGCAGTAGATGTTTGCTCACGCGTGACTGCCTGATGAAATTCTGTTTGGCAGAGCTCTCATTAGTCTCTGCCACATATCTATAAACATCAGAATAAGCGTATTCCTTTATAGAAAGTATTTTCCTTCTCAAGTATTCCCTGTTATGTCCATACAACTCGGCAAAACTGCGTTTTACAAACTACCATGGCAAGAGCAAAGAGTTTGACAAGTTGGTAAAGCTTCATGTTGAATCGTTGATTAGCGCAATAACGCACGAACAGAAGGAAGAAGGTACGCGACAGAAGCCGACTTCACCCGAACATTTGTTCAACATCTATGTTAACACATATAATACTCCAATTACAGCTAGCTTTAAGAGGCTATATACAGTGCAACATTGTTATATCGAGCAAACGAGTAGCCGTACAAATGGTTGGTTTACAAAAAAAGTACAAAAGAGGGTTTACTGTTTTGAAAAAGCTTATTCACAGAAAAACTTTATAACATTCCAATAGTAAGGGTACGCACACGTCGGTACATCTATGTGCCACGACAAACATCACTAGGTTGCAGTGAAGACATCACTGCTCTAATATACGCCAGAATGTTTGCATACATGTACAAATTAACTCAATGCGATATCATGGTACAATGGTATAACGATTCAACAGATGCAATGAAACACAACTGGTTACAAACGAAAACGACTCAACGGGTGCTATTTAGCATCATGTTGGTCAAAAAATAACTTGGACTTTTACGGGTTCAACTTTGACAAGAGGGCACAACCAATTAAATAACATACAGAGACGAGTATGGGTGACTTAGTCTCCAATCAAAATTTGCTTTGAACTTGATGCTTACTAAAAAAAACTAGTACCAGAAGAACGCACTTTGAGTACTATATTACCAAAAAGGGTTGCCACGTTAAACTCGCTGGGCGTGTCCTCCTTACTTTTAGCGAGGTTTAGCGAGTGTTGAGCCGCAGTGCCACGAGCTAGCGGCGGTGAAAGGTGGAAACTAGGCACGAAGCGAAGGCCGCAAGAAAGTGCGCGCGTGCCCCTTCTCTAGTCCGGCCGTGCCACCTCTCGTTTAGTCCTCGGAATGTCCACTGGATTGCGGTACTTCCGAAAGATGAATATATGATGAAAATATGTGAGGTGGTTGTATTTGGAGTGTTCATTAGCTGGATGGACGGATGAACGGAAGCATGGATAAGCAGTGAACGCATAAATGAACGGACGCACGGACGGACGATGGACGGAAGCATAGACGGACTGACGGATGCTTCGCCTCACTCATCATCATGCACTCCGTGGATATGCTGTGATTTTTTTCTGAGGCCCATCTACAGTGGACTGCTGGGTTTTCGTTTATATCCAATAGACGCTTTGCTTAGCAGAGTAACTCGCGCGTCTCCCATTCGCGTGCAGGTTATCTGTTGGAATCGGCTTGTATCGTGTTAGGGCGTCGCTGGGACGCGCGCGCCCACTATGGCAAGCCAGGGCCCCGAAGAAGGAATTAGGCTTCGACGTTGTTGTCCCTGAAAGGACTAGTTCAGAAGACGTCGTCAACGCGACGTCCTCAAAAGTAGGCATTGAAGAAGTGTACGGTGTCCAGCACTTCGGTGGCCGGAATTATCAAGCAACCGTCAACAATGAAGCCTTTCTGGCTCAAATTGAAGACTCGTTGCACCTCATCTTCCACGGAGAGCGCATCGCTATTGTGCTCCGTAGCGCTTATCACGCTGCGCTGACCATGCAACGCTTGCACGAAGAAGCGAGTGTTTCCAACGCTACGCTAAGACGACATGCTGGTGGCACCTACCCGTTGCCTTGAGTTCTACACCATATCACCTCTGAGACAGGCGCGCATGCCCGTCTCAGGGCCACGCGCTTTGTTTTAAAAAAAACTGCCAGATGGCGCTCATGTCTCACGTGTGACGTAACTTGATGCGCTAGTTCGTTTGCGGTGCACGCTCGATGCACTCTTAACGCAGCGCCTCAAGAATACCATTCTCCAGTTTTCTTGCGCAGAACATCAAATAAATATTTTGTTCACTCTCTCCACACGCAAGACTATCGTCTTTCGACGACATTTGCAGATTACGTGCAGATAAGGGGTCATTTTTTTATTCGCACGATGTCGTGGTTTGGCGTCGGCGGCGCCGTCCACGCCCCCTCTGCGCATTATCGCGTCTCGTGCCAGCCAAGGAACACACCTATCAGATACCTCTATCATGCGGCAAGCACTACATAGGACAAACAAGTCATTGTATTAATGACTTGCTCTGTGAACACGCTAGTAACCCAAGAAATGGTCGTGATGGTTTCTTGGGACTGCATTGCGGCATGTGTGGCTGCAAGCCACTTTTTTATGGTATGGTGATTCTAGGTAAAAACATAAATAAAGTGACAATGGAGACTATTGAAGCAGAGATGATAAGTAGATTATGGGTTCAACTGCGTCAGCACGCCTTCTCTCGGTCTTTGTGAAAAAGAACTGATTGATATGTGTGGTTCAACGTCCCAAAACCACCATATGATTATGAAAGACGCCGTAGTGGAGAGCTCCGGAAAGCTAGACCACCTGGGGTTATTTAACGGGCACCCAAATCTGAGCACACGGGCCTACAACATTTCCGCCTCCATCGGAAATGCAGCTGCTGCAGCCCTTAACCACTAGACCATCACCGCGGGGTTGTGAAAAAGAATAGTCCTTCCTGACGTAGTAAGTTTTTGGGCATGGCGATTGAGAATTGTTCATCTGTTTTGTCTAATTTTTCGCATTTTGTGATCATATATATGAACGCTCCTCAAAGCAAAATTTTGTTGGAAGTAAGCGCTCCCCTCTGTCCCGTCCCTTGTCCTGTATCTCTCATATTTTACGCACTACGTCATTAATTTTGCAAAACATCGTTATTGCTATCTTTTACTCTCATTAACTGACCAATTGCGCCTTTTTTTGTTATGTGAGGGTGCAAATCTTGCGATCTGGGCTGATTGGCGACTGATCATTGTGTGGAATGGTGAAAAAGCAAAATTGTGACGTGGAAAAAAAGTGATAATAAGAACACCAGGCTGTTAGAGCTAAGTTCTTTAGAGAAAAATATTCATTTCCGCCTGAAAATGCATTGTTTTCTGTGTGGCTGCTTGCAACTATTCGATGAAAACACCAAGGTTTTTTTATGATGGGAACTAACCAGAGAAATTGTAGAACCTTGTCACGTGAACGAAAAAATGAATGGCCGCACTACTGTTTTATTAGGTGATTGAGAAGACACCTTTTTCTTGGGTCTTTATATAAACTTGTAGAGTTGGCTTTTACTAATCGCAGCATATCCATGGATTGATAGAATATAAATGGAGTGAAGCGCTGAAGGGTTTCATCGCTAAACCGTGAACCATCCGCGAATGTCGCCCTCTACATCATCAAAGACGTGACAAACACTGTAGATATTTTTAAAAGAAATTGTATTATTCGTCAGTAGCAGCTATACGTCACTTCCGTTCCCCCTTCATTATAACGACCTTCTGATCGATGAAGTGGTAGATCAGTGATGGGGCGTAGTTGGATCTGTGTAAGGACGAAGTAGTGGGCAGTTGGTAAAGGTGGAACTATATAGGTGACCACGTACGTGTACATCCAAGGGATGGGCTAACCCACGTCTTTTGGAGCTTCGCGCCTAAAATTCAAAACCAACAAAAAAAAGCAGTTAGCGTCGTATCCTTTTTGCGCCCTTTGTTCCCGTCTAAAGTGCACTACTTCCCTATACGGTATAATGTCTTAGCATTGAAGAGACTACGTCACTCGCATATTTAATTAGGAATGTCTCTGTATGTCTGAGCCAGGATGCAGCTTAGAGCACAGTACGGACATGAGCTCCTCATATATTCACTGCGTGTTTATACATGCAAGAATCACAACAGTGATGGCAAAGAACAACGTTGAAGCAGCAGTCTCCGCTCCAAGTTCCTCTTCGGCTGAGCTATTTCGCAATCAGGATCTTGCTCCACACCCTGTCTACGCCATGAAACGCAGGAATTCGAGTGACGGAGGGTGGGAAGCGCGAAGCTCTAGGATTGCGAGGGTGATGGCTGTGAGAAAGAAACTGGCAGTGAACGCAATTTAAGTTTCGCCAGAGATTCCGGTGAAGCAGGATATTGGATGTCGTCGCGATCCTTCCCATTCTTAATTTCAGAGCTCACAGCTGCGTGCATCGTGTTCGAAAGCGAGAACTTATTCGCGGAAACAAATCAGGCAGCCTTACACGGCCGGTGGGCTGTGAGCTGTCGCATCAACTGTAGATTTTTGCACCTCGCGAGTCATTGAAATAAATGGCGGCTTAATTCTGCCTGCCAGAAAGATACTACAACAACAACAGCAACAACAACGACGACGATGACGACGACGACGATGACAACAACAACAACAACGACGACGACAACAACAACGACAACGACAACAACAACAACGACGACGACAACAACGACGACGACGATGATGACGACAACGACAACAACAACAACAACGAAAATGACGACCATGATGGCAACGACGGTGATGACAACAACAACAACACCAACAACAACAACAACGAAAATGACGACCATGATGGCAACGACAATGATGACGACAACAACAACAACAACAACAACAGCGCCAACAACAACAACAACAACAACAAAACAGCCACAACACAACTAATAACTACAGCAGTTCAGCCACGTATCCCCGCGCTTCGCTGCAAAAAACATCTAAAAGTGATAGTTTACTGGCTGGAGGCACTGCGTGAATCATGGCGCCATCTTGCAGTAATGTGAAAAAACAAAAGTTTTTTTTTTACACGACTGGTAGGTGGTTCTGCATTCACACATTGTCAGCATAGCTTAAGAAACACATCGGTATTTATAATAGCCTATTTATGTATTTTTTAAATAAAAAATACCCACTGCCCAACACGTACGTGCTGATGTGGCACCTCAAATATGCGTAAAATTTACTTTTTGATTGACAATGTTCCCGTGTATGAACGCAGCCACCAGATCAAGATGGCTGGGCTTTGAGCGTGGGCTGAAATTTTCGCCGGTTGGCTGAACTGTTGTACAGACACCAATATACAGACAAGCCAAAACTTCTGCGTTGAACTATCGGAAGAACGACAATCATTTTTCAAATAGTTTCCATGCTATGGTGCGCACGTGGCTGGCTCTTCCGCTGGGCTATTTAATGTGAGCTTTGTGCGACACTCGTCGATTCTAAACTTCGGCTGCTTCGAGAGAAAGGGAACTAGAGAGAAGCTTCCTTAGTTCTTCAAGCAATGTTTTCAAGGAACGACGCGAAGACTATTCATCTTCTGGAACTTTGAGAGAGTTCATAGAGTGACAGCGCCCTAAAAAAGAACCCCATATTTTTCTAACGCATTTCTAGAACGGTATACGGAAACGCGTTTATGCATCCAGACAAGGGTCGCCCCATGCCATGGAATTAGTCTTACTTGCATCCTATAGTATAAAGTGCTTCAACTATAGGCGTGACACTTATGCAGCGCTGTCGCATATTTAATTAGGAGGGGATTCGCATGGAGTTGCGTAAACAGCGGGCTGTGTTTGCGCTGACACGTTTACTTTAGCCTGTGTACGTGCTTGACGAAAACGTCGAATTATTAGGGACACTGTCTGACGAGGAGAGAGAGACCAGAAGTTAAGCAATACGTGGTTTGATGTAGTGATGTTTAAGCGCAGCTTGCTTCTCGAAGGAGTGGGTACACGTTATTTGCTCCTTGTGCTTCAAAGAAAGTTGTTTGTATACCAAAAAATGATTGATTTGTTTTTATTTGTTTTGGAATAATAATAGCCCCTCATAAGATCATGAGGCACTCCGTAGGGGAACTGCAGTAAATTTCAACCATCTGATTTTCTTATTCGAACACTGATACTGCACACTACATGGGCATCTAGCATTTCACCTTAATCTAAAAGTCACCGCCACGTCCGGGATAGAACTCACGACTTTTGTGTCAGCAGCCGAGTATCACAACTATTCCTCCCTGAGGCGAACAATAAGAATGACATTGCAATATCCTAGCGTACAACAGCTGTTGATGTAAATTCAGTTCTGTATCTTACCGGTATAGCATCTGTACCGTTACATCAGAACTTTACCGCATGGTTACCTGAATAAAAGTCATCTTAGCTGATTAAAATTCCTGGGGCAGTGGACACTGCTCCCGTTGTTGATTCATGTAATCGGTAAGAGCCGCCAAGGAGTGGAAGTGTAAATTTCAGAGAATTTCGTTTCACATGTATTATAGTCTTGGAGCGAATGTGGTGTGAGGTTTGCTTATAGTGCAGCCCAAACTTCCGCCTCTGCAATCAGTGCTCCTAAGTATAGATTGAAAGCTCATATTACGGGTAGACAACGATTCTCGCCGAAAGTTAGGGGCATACGTAGTCTTAAAACCAGCTTCAATGTCTTGCCCTTGCTTCTCTACCTCAAACAAGAGTTTCGTAATTCACTTAGTACTTTCAGAGTGCGAGGAGCATGAATCTAACACGTGGCGCACTAGGAACCACGATTTCTTCATATGAAGAGTGCTGTCAAGTCAGTTACACATGTGGTTCTATTGCTGCGATGAAAGCTCGGCTACGTGTTCAGTTACGAGTTGGACCATTTGTTCCATTTTTTGTTTCAATATGTTTGCGATAATATTTTTGCCTGAGCCATCGTTTCTCCAAACTCTGATAGCTCTCCCATAGGTGAAGCAGCCTGCTGTCTACTGGATCGCGGACATGTTCTGCTGGCTACTTTTTCGCTAAGAGCCATTTTTTTAGCTGTCATGCCCAGTCTTCGTATGGCTGAATTTTTTCGTCAGGTTTCGGTCGCCGTTGGTGTCTCAGTAGACGATAGGCTTTGAATAAAACTATGGATGGAAATCGGCACTGGACAGCGTAATTGTTAGGATGTTATGATCACTGCCGAGGTTGACTGCAGTATATTTCTCGTTAGCTTGTCGCACGCTCTCAGTGAAAGTGAAGTCCAGAGTGGTATCTCTCACAGAATCGAAAGTTGGGCCAGTTGAATATGCTTGTTATACCTGTAGCTTAGAGACGAGAACCTCTAAGGTACAGTTATAACAAGCATATTGATTCTACCAATGCTTTTCGCAGCACTTAAGGCAATCCTGTCTGCTCTACCGGAAGCAAACAACCTGCCAGATGTAAAAGCCCTGCTGCCTCTGGAAGCACTATTGTGTGAACAATCCGGGTCAAACCTGCGGCAAGCAACATATGAATAAGCGCTACAAAGATGTCTTCATATACCAGTGGAATGGCAATAGTCTTCGAAAAAAGTGTGCTGACTTCCGTAAACTCCTTTTGCAGTATAACTTTCCAATGCTTTGCATCCAAGAGACAGGAATGAATGATGATTTCCGCCTCTCCAAATACGTGATATATAAGTCATCTCGTCGAAGTGGTCCTAGCAGAGTGCATTTGTGCATCAGAAAGAACCTACCGTCTCACCAAGTTCACTCAAGTGATTCGGACTTCCCTGAATTCGTCGCTTGCAAAGTATCCTTTGGTGAGCAGTGCGTAACAGTGATCAATTTTTACCTACAACCTTCAAGCCGCATTTCGGTGGAAGAGCTAACAAATATCTTCAATATTTCTAATTCATATACGTTTGTAAGTTGGGACTTTAATGCGCACAACATAATCTGGGGTAGTAATCGATGTGATGCACGTGGGAACATTGTTGAGTGTGCCGCAGACAAATGCGATTTGACAGTTTTAAATGACGGCTCCCCAACTTTTCTCCGAGGGCATAATTACTCGAGTTTAGTCGATGTAACCATGTGTTCCCAAGATCTAGTGAATGGTGTGGTATGGACAACGGAAGTAGAAACACGTGGGAGTGATCATTTTCCCATTGTAATAAATCACCCCTACTTGCGAAATGACGACATCAGACGCTACAGCAAACTGACAAACTAGAAAGCTTTTTGGTACCACCTAAGAAGCCAAAATAGTGAACTCACGAAAGTTGAAAGCTTTACTGAATTTCTGCAATATAATGCGAATAAATGTACAAAGAAAGTCCCAATTCCAAAAGAATATACTGCAGTCGATCGAGAGTATGAACATCTAAGAGCCATCAGACGACGTTCCGAAAGGGCATATCGACGCAGCGGAAGTTTAGAAGCATACAAAAATGCACAGAACATCCACAGTGTAATGCGAAGACGACTAGAAAATTTAGGTAAACGATGCTGGCGTGATTTTCGTGGCATGCTCTCTCCCCACACACCTGTTTCAAGAATTTGGCTTGTAATTCGAACATTTAGTGCCCCTGTATCACAGAGCTTCCCATTTCGTTCTCTTACTGTAGCCTTGGACAAACCGGAAGCTGTGGTAGCAGATTAATTTTGTCAACTCATCAGTAGGCCCGCCAAATCTCAATGTACCTTATTTGATAATTCTGTCGCGTTAGCCAGCCAGAAAATTAATGCTTGCTTTTGGGCCCAGCATCCTCAACTCAACTCTGTATTTACGTTAAGGGAGCTGCATTGTGCTATAGCATCACGTCGTCAGAAATCGGCCTCTGGACCGCATGGCATTACGTACATTATGCTAAAGAACCTTGGGCCCACGGGCACAACTATTCTCTTAGATATTTACAATATTCTATGGATGCAAGCAATTGTACCCGAGTCTTGGAAGTCTGCTCGTATCGTTCCGATCTTAAAACCGGCTAAGACGTCCTTGAACCTTGAATCCGTCCGTCCAATCAGTCTGACAAGCTGTCTAAGTAACGTATTGGAGAAAATGATTGACGCGCGACTGCAATGGTGGTGCAAGAGAGGTGGCGTACTCTTCGACTACTTAACACGTTTTAGGAAACAGAGATGCACATTGGATGCAATACTGCACTTAGTAACGTATGTGGAGCATGAACCCGCCTGTGGTAGTTTGACGGTCGCAATGTTCTTAGACATTAAAAGGGCATTTGACACAGTCATTCACACTCACGTTCTGCTGAGTATGTTGGAACTCGGACTGTCCGGCAGGTCTTTGCGGTGGGTATCTGAATTTTTATCAGGTCACAAAATATTCATTCAGACGAGCGAAGGAAAAAGTGCAGAACACGACGTGAGACAGGGAGTGCAACAAGGAAGCGTACTCAGCCCTTTTCTTTTCAACTGCGTTATGGATGATTTAGCTAAAAGACTGCCTTCCGGGTTGAAATACTCCTTATATGCAGATGATGTGTGCATTTGGGCATCTGGCATGGACGTACGGTTAATTCAGATTACAGTGCAAGACGGAATAAATATTATCAACAATTTTTTAAAAGAAATAGGAATAATTCTATCGCACGCAAAGACAGCTGTATTGCCCTTCACCCGTAAGAAGTTAAAAAACTTCAATCTCAATTTAGAAGGAGAACCGCTAATGATTGTAACACAGCATCGATTTCTCAGAGTACCCGAGTCGGAGTATCTGATAGGCAGCTATCATGGGCTATCATGATAGGCAGCTGTCAGTTAAAGAGCTTCAATCTTAATTTAGAAGGAGAACCACTAATGACTGTAACCAAGCATCGGTTTCTCGGAGTACCCGAGTCGGAATACCTGATAGGCCGCTATCATGGGCTATCATGATAGGCTGCTATCAGTTAATGAACTTCAATCTTAATTTAGAAAGAGAACCACTAATGATTGTAACCAAGCATCGGTTTCTCGGAGTACCCGAGTGAAAGTACCTGATGGGCAGCTATCATGGGCTATCATGATAGGCAGCTATGAGTTAAATAACTTCAATCTTAATTTAGAAGGAGAACCACTAATGATTGTAACCAAGCATCGGTTCCTCGGAGTACCCGAATTGGAGTACCTGATAGGCAGCTATCATGGGCTATCATGATAGGCAGCTATCAGTCAAAGAACTTCAATCTTAATTTAGAAGGAGAGCCCCTAATGATTGTAACCAAGCATTGGTTTCTCGGAGTACCCCAGTCGGAGTACCTGATAGGCCGCTATCATGGGCACCTCACATAAAGAAACTCGAAAACGAGGTGAATACGCTAGTGATTATACTCCGCAGAATTGCTGAGACATCATGGGGTGGATCTGTATCATCCATGCTCGCTGTTCACAATGCTTTAATACGACAAAAAGTTGCATATTCTGCAGCAGTCTTACACGTCCTTTCCGCACTTCAGAGGAGCGACTTTAAAGACTATTAGCTAGGAAACGGCGCGTCTGCATAGCTGTTCCACAAGCGACTTCCAGCAGCCTTGTCATAGCAGAGACTCGACAACCACCCTTTCCAGTCGTGAGAACAATTGAAACATGCCGCCATTTTTTTTTCGCTTACAGACGCAACACAAGGACCACCCATTGGCACTGGAGATTTTTCTAAAAGATAAAAGCAATGCTCATAACGATGTACAGAGTAATGTACATATATTACCCAGAAATGAATTTCGGAGCTCTAAAACGAACCATGGCTGCTTGCAACACCAAGCATTGAATTCTCAGTGAATGGCATTATCAGAAACAGAGACATGTTCATCCAAGCTGCTCAACAACTAGCGTTTTATCAGATACACATGTGGTATCCAGGGTACATACACATTTACACAGATGGCTCAAGTACTACAACGTATTCAACATTGGCATTTATCATACCACAGCTCAACATGCAGGAATCATTTAAATTATGTCGCATGACGTTATCTACTACATCTCAGCTCTTCGCTATTCCGTATGCCCTAAAGTTTATAAACTCTGTGGCAGACGCTAAAAAATAGGTACTTTTCGGTGACTCACAGGCCACATTAAGATCACTCTCCAGTACAAACAGGACAGTAATAAGTAATAGTATGACATACGAAACGCTGAAAGAGCTCACCAAAGCAAAGGAGGCGCAACATGAGATCAAATTCCAGTGGATACCTGGTCATTGCAACATTCTTGGAAACACAGCTGCCGATGAAGCAGCACAACAAGCACATAGTAAAGACGTTAATGTTTCTTTACCAATCTCGAAAAATGAATTGCGTAGTATTATAAAGAATACAACTTTCAGAATGAGCAAAACTGCTTGTTTTGACCAATGTACAAAGAGCTGAAATTTATATCACATCGATCTATTTATTGAATTCAAAATTACGCTGGCATTAGATAGAAGTATGGAAACTCCATTTCACCGATTGAGGCTAGGCACCGCATACACAAAACATTTTTTGCACAGAATCAGCAGAGCTGAAATTCCCGAATGCGAATGTGGATTTATAGATGAAAACGTATGTCACCTTCTTATAGACTGTCCACATCATGACACGCCGAGACGTCGTCTTAAGTCTGAACTGTTGGCATTAGACCGCAGACCGTTTAAAGTGGAGAAACTTCTGGGCCCGTGGCCTACTAGAGTTTTACAGTCACACGCTTTATAAGCATTAACACGCTTTTTACAAGACAGCGGGATTGCTGACAAGTATTAAGAAATAACGAACTTTCATTTGCAACACCTGTACTTATTATGTACAGTATCATGTGACACCCATTATGTGTGTGTTGTGAAATGAGTGACGTGTCGACTATTATGTACACACGAGCGAATGCACCTTTATAAGGACCGGACATGTGCTCTGCTTTTTTGTGCTGGTGGACCAAAAATTAACGAGGGACATTATCAGAAACTTCACTCATTGACTTTCGAACATTTACTTACCATTATGTTGTGATATGTGTGGATAAGTGTGTCTTTGCATTTTTTGCCCGAGTTTTCTATTTTCCATGCACTGCTTTGTATATTTTGCTTCAAGATACGTGTTCAAGTTTCACTCAACGGCTAAGGAGTAGCCAGCGCTATAAGGGTGCGCCAACATCTCCTTATATATCATATCAATAAAAAAACTGTAGCTTAAGCGCACGAAGAAACAAATACGAACAGGGGACACATGCTTTTCCACCTCAGAAAGATTGTTTGAAAAAAGAATAATATATAAACACGAAATCAATACCAATGCCTGCGTGTAAAGGCAATAAATGCAACCGTGAAAACTTGAGAACATTCAGTAAAAAAATAAATAATAACCAGAAATATATTCCAGAAAAGAAACCTTTTATCATACAGCAACATCAAAGGTTGGCTGATGCATTGTTCTTTTTTTTCCTATGTTAAAAGCTTTTGTCAACTGCCGAGCTAATTTATTGTTAGTCATCGGTTCCTTTTTGTTTCTTCGTGCACATAAACTACAGTTATGCCAAGTTATTTTTGCTCACACTGATGTCAATACGTGTGGCTACCTTGCAATCAGTGACTGGGGTGCACCTGTTTCACTGAATGTATTGAAGAAGGCTCGTTCCCTTCCGAGTGGTTCTCCTGTAACCTCAATCTACGTGCGGAGCATTGAAATCACCCTTAACAAATATAGGAGCGGAGCTTGCCATTTGGATGACCATGTCGGTTGCTTCGAATACCACCTTGAGGCCATCTTTAGGATGAGAATAATATTTAGGATGAAATATGTGCCTTCGGTTATCCTGTCTACGTGTTGCATGCCCGGCTCGTGTCCATTTCATCTTCTTGATTTCAACTATAATTTCCTTAAGCACTGTTTGTTCCCTAATCCATTCTGCTCTTTGGATTCCCAGAGAAGGCAGGTGGGTTAGGGGGAGACAGAAGGTTAGGTGGGCAGATGAGATTAAGAAGTTTGCGGGTATAAATTGGCAGCAGCACGCACAGGACCTAGTTGACCAGCGAAACGTGGGAGAGGCGTTTGTCCTGCAGTGGACGTTGTCATCATCATCATCATCATCATCATGATGATGATGATGATGATGATGATGTGTCTTCGCCTGTACGACGAGGTCGAAGTTCAAGAAGATTGCAGTCAGATTGAAGGTCAGAGAGATCGCGTGCTATAAACAAGATATTCCTGAATATATATGTGGTGGCTCATGGGTAGCTCGGATAAAAACGTACTGCGTGATAGCCACAAAGTTTGCAAAGATTACATCAAAGATGGGCGTAGACTGCTGTATGCAATGTGAGATGTTGTTTCTCATGTTTTTTTTTATTTCACAGCAATTCCACTGTCATATGGAGAGTGAAGAGGGTGAGGATTAGGCAAGGGTATAGAAGGGGGTTATGACTGTGAAGGTGCTCCAGAAGGGCAGGACTGCTAGAGAGCTTCCGCAGAGGGGAGCCGAACAACTAACATGTCTCGAATACTGTCTATCTTAGTCAAGAGTTCAGCGATTCGCGTAAAAGCTAAATAAACCTTTTGTTTGAGTTGACGGTGTTCTTTCCGAATTTGTTGGCTGGTGAATTTGAGATCATCATCCGATGACTCGGGCTGTTCTGTCATTTTTTCGAGTTCCAAAAATAAATCTGTAAAATCGGTCCCTGATCCAGCTGCTATGTTGGGCTCCACGATGGAGGCGGAGGTGGATAGGGTTGGAGAGGACGCAGCCTGAATTAGTCTAGGTGTGCTTAAGCGTTACAGCACCACAGCCAACTGTAGCTTTAACTCCTGATTCTCTCAAATTAGACGTTGGATAGTCTCCTGAGTTTTAAAACTTTCTTTAGCATCACAGGGCCTACAACAGGAGCCGGAGGTTTGCTTTTCCCAGCTCATCTTCTCGATTTTCGTGCCGAAGTCATGGCTTTGTGACGCAGGGCTTTTGTTTCAATGGTTTCGTCCAGGACTCTTGCTTCTGCTGCTACTATTTCTATTGTGGATGCTTGGGAAAGGCACCTTCTACAGCTGAAACTCGGTCTGCTGTTGCTGTTGCTCCTGTTGCGGTTTCTACCATGGGCGAGAGGGACAGCTGTAGCCACGCTTGAAGCATTACTTGCAAGCCCTGTCACCCGTCATGTGAGCGTACCCAAAGATGACACACTGGTCAGTGGAGAGGTGGTCTTCCGGGTGTTTTCGTATCTTGAGGCAAAGGAAATACATCACGTCAGAGGCCGACTTGTCTGCAATTTAGGCACGCTTCCACCTTCGGTCAGAATCTGAAGACGGTGTGAAAAATCCCAAACATTTTTATCGAAGGAGGATGCTCCTCAGCCATGAAATGAACGAGCACTGAGCGTCAGGCACGCCCCACGTCTCTTGCTTAGACTATTACTAAGAGGGTATATGTCCCACGTAATTCTTGCAACATATCCTGAGACGACTCACATTCCTAGCATGGTAAATAATCCCTGGCTGTGATCGCTACGGAAGAACTATGTACTCATGAAACGTCATTTATTTGCCACGTAGCGTGAGTTCTCGTTTTTTTTTTTTGCTTTGCGACTCGGTCTGCGCAAGAAGTAGAACAATGATGACGTGTTCTCACGTCGTACAAATCCCCAGACAATTATTAGACAAATAAAAAAGTTTATTTTTTGCTTCTCGTCTTTTTGTAGCACTCTCGCCAAAGCTTTATAGAGGACATGGTTTCCCAACTCGCAATCGGTGGCGCAGCTTCCACATTTGGACAAAAAGAATCATTCTTTTTATGGGTGAAGCTCCTTATAGCAGCACCTGTTCATCCCTCGTAGCCGTTGCAGTATGTAACAAGTATAACATTTTGACTTCCAAGGTGGTGCCGGTGAGAGATTTTTTCTGTGCGTTGTTGAACAATAAAAAATAGTGCACAATGTACATGCCAATGGCTGCTAATGGGAAGTGAGAGACTGGAGCATTCGGATTTTAGTTAACGCGGACGGTGCGATCCCCATTAGCAGCCATTGGCATGCACATCGAGCACTATATCTGACAAGAAAGGATTGCTACGTTATACTCGCTGGGTGTAACCTCCTTAGTTTTAGAAAGGTTTAGCGAGCGTTGAGCCGCAGTGCCATGAACACAATGAAATAGTATATACCATGAATGAACTCGAGGTGGTTAAAGCTGGGAAGTAGATACGAAGCGCAAGTCATAAGAAAGTAAAAGCCGAATTCTCCTGTCTCTAATTTCCTATTAGCAGCCCTAGGCATGTACATTGAGCACTATCTGACAGGAAAAGGTTGCTAGGTTATACTCGCTGGGTATAATCTCCTTGGTTTTAAAAAGGTTTAGCGAGCTTTTGGCCTCAGTGCCATGAATACAGTGAACTAGTATATACCATCAAATCGAGGTGGTTAAAGGTGGGAAGTAGACCCGAAGCGCAAGACGTAAGAAAGTGTGCGTGTGCCACCTCTCGTTTAGTCTCTAGGCCCACAAAATCCTACTTCCACTGACCAGCCTACCTGGGCCGACAAGGCGGCATGCAAAGGTGAGGCCCACGCAGCGCAGCGTCCTGACCTAGAACTAGAACAGTTCAAACGCATGTATGTGGAGCAGGCTAAATAAATCCAATCGCTTAAAGAAGAGCTAGCAAAACAACAGGCCCCCGAATCGCGCGAGGGTAGCATTATCAGCGGCCCCGTCTCGATACGCGGCGCTAAGAAACGGGCAGGCCCGACGCTCCAGGTCAAAGAGCAATCTTAGTTTGACCGGTTTACAGCCAATATATACGCGATACTAGAGCAGTACCGCGCAGAAACCACGGCCGAGTATAGCGCTTTCAACGCTAAACTAGAGAGCATGTAGAAACAACTTATTGAGTTGGCGGCATGACCAGCACAAATGGACGCGAGGACTAAGGTGTTGGAGGAGGGCCTGGCACGCAGTAAGCGCGCTGGGCTAATACCTAGACCTTAAAACGGTGTCGTCACAATCATTCACAATTTGGCAATGGAACACAAGTACCCTCCGTACTTGGATAGAAACGTTACAACAATTCATCGGCTCTATGACCCAACGACTGGCCGTCATTATCCTGCAGGAAACGCGTATCAACCGATTCGCTCTTCGCGAATACAGAGTCGAGGCAGTCTTTGGGAGCAAAGCTCGAAGAATAGCCGTCTGTGTGGCTAAGCCTTATGCTTACACGACACATGCAGTACGCCCAGACATAAAAATAGAGCATCAGATGATAGAGATCATCCCCAACGCTCACATTAAGCAATCGGTATTTATCCTTAACGTGTACAGTTCACCTTCACACAGCACAGAAACATTCACCACACTACTAACTAAAGCGACGCAGATAGCAGGCAACCATCCCTAATCATCGCGGGGGATTTCAACGCCCCCTATTGAGAATGGGATTACAATCGCACAACACAGAAAGGACGCCACTTACAAACACACATTACTCAACGCAATCTCATATTACTTAACGACCTCTCTACCCCCCCCCCCCACACACACAGAGGTAACTCAGTGTCACGGGACTCATTCCCTGACCTGACCCTAGTACGCAACGTATCGAATCCCAGATGGGTTAATCTGCAAGCTAACCTCAGTAGCGATCACTTTATTTGTAGCACAACAGTCAATATAGGCAGCCTCAAGCCCAGGCACTTTAAAGTAGTAGATTGGAACTTCTTTAGGCAAATACGCAAACAAGACACCAACCATTACTCCTCACTGTCTAAACACTTTGCGAGACTACAGCGGGACGTAAGACAAGCTACCAAAAATATTTCTACAACACGCAACATAGACCACATGGACAGACACCTGGCACATCTCCTGGAGGCTCACAAATGTCTTCATGAAAGGTGGAGAATGCATAAACTCAATCGTAAGCTACGAAAAAGAATTGCATTGCTCAACCGGTAAATCGAAGAGTACAGTCAGACACTAGCACGCAATCAGTGGAATGAGGTGTGTAATTCGCTCGACGCACGCAGGAGAAAGGGTCTAAAATAAGACCTTCTCAGGCATCTGCTTGGCGACAAGCCCACCAAGTCAGAGCAACGACTAACCCTAGATAGACTGTTACACAAAGCGCGAGGACAGCAACTTACCAACGCGCAGATTTTAGATGCTACAGCAGCCCGGTATCTATGCACAGAACCTACCTCACATGAAGACTATCCACCTTACGCGGGGGCCACAGACGATCCATTTGAGCAGGCTATAACTAGCACAGAAATACGCGCGGTAATAGCAGAGCTCAATACTGTCAGCCCCGGGTCCTGACGGAGTCACCAACAAGCTACTCCGCAACATGGCTGACCATGACATTGAATCACTAGCCACCCACATGAATGAGGTTTGGGAGCAAGGGAGCGTCCCGCCAGAATGGAGAGCCGCGACCGTCATACTCATTCCCAAGCCAAACAAACCCCTGGAACTCGACTCTCTGCGACCCATCTCCCTCACATACTCTGTGGGTAAGGTCATGGAGCACGTCATTCTCCGTCGAGTTGCAAAATATTCAGAGCAAAAACACCTCTTCCCATTCAATCAAGTAGAGTTCAGGCCTGCTAAGGCCACGCAGGACGTACTTCTCATGCTGAGGGAGACGTTACTTAGAGGGAGGAGCAAAGACCTCAAAGCAATCCTAGCTCTTGGCTTAGAGAAAGCTTTCGATACCATAAGCCACGCTCATATACTACACGAGATTCAGGACGCAGGCTTAGGCCGCCGCTTCTACGAATACGTCCGCTCTTTCCTAATAGCCAGAACGCCCACACTTAAAGTTGGGGATCTCAAGTCACACACCTACAACCTAGGCCCACGCGGCACCCTGCAAGGGAATTTAGCCCTCAGACAACTTTCGCAAAAGCTGAAACACATCGAAGGCGTAGAACACGCGCTCTACGCCGACGATATTACAATCGGGCGCACTGGATGGAGCAATGAACAAATCGAAGCGAGCCTTCAGGAAGCAGTCACTGCAGTACAAACACTTTTAAAGCCCTCGGGCCTCAGACTATCGGCATCTAAGTTCGAGTTTCTGGAGTTTCTGCTTCTGCCACCACAGTACGGCCGCACCAAAGGGAAACCTACCATGCACCTCTCCACAATGGACGGCTCGGTTATCCCGATAGTGTCGTCGGTTTGAATTCTGGGCGTGACCCTGCAGGAGAATGGCAAAAACGACTTAACCATCACACATCTCACCAAAAAAGCTGAGGCAGTCATTCACCTCGCCCGACGCGTCGCTAATAGACACGCAGGACTCGCAGAAGAGAGCTTACTACGCATCTTTCATGCATTGCTAATGTGCCACGTTCACTACGTTGCCTGCGCTCACCCATGAAGCAAAGGCGATGAAACTGAAGTAGAACCCCTTATCGGAAAATGCACAAAACGAGTACTTTGTCTACCCATGTCCACAAGCACGCAGCGCCTGCTAGCCCTTGGGGTACATAACACGTTCCAAGAAATCACCGAAGCACAAAGGATGTCTCAACTCATACGCCTACCTTCGACAGCTGCGGGTCAGGAACTCCTCTCACACATAAGTCTTCCTATCCCAACTAAAGTCAACGAACCAGAACCGTTACCGCAACACCTTCATGCTAAACTCACAATGCCATATCTTCCCCAGGAACATGCACCCGGTGCGCAATCAGACTCGAAGAAGGGCATGAGCTCAAGCCTTACTAAAAGCGGCCAACCTACACGTGACAGACGTGGTTTTCGTAGACGCCGCTAAATACGTAGACAAACCCTACTTTGCAGCTGCGGCGGTCGCCCCAGACGGAACAGCTGTTAATGCTCTTGCCGTAAAAACACAGAAAGCCTGCGAGGCTGAACAAGTGGCCATTGCCCTTGCTCTAGCACTCTCTCAGCGCGACACAATATTTACCGACTCTAAAGCCGCTGCACTGGCATACCGCCGCGGTGCACTTTGCCAGGCGGCATTAAGAGTTCTAGCATCTGTTCAAATAACTGTATACAAGCACATCCAATGGTTCCCGGGTCATTAAGAGATCAACGTTCAACCAGGGGTCCTCAAATGTAATGAGCTGGCCCATAACCTCGCGCGTCATCTTACGTGCCGCGGGGGGTCGCGGTCTGGCTCACTGGCCGGGGACACCAACACGCACCGCGAGTCACTCCTATCATATCACGAAATTTGCTTGCAATATAAGTTATTTGGAAAGGAACTCCCCTCACCTCACTCAGCACTAAATAAAGCACAACAATTAACGCTTCGACTGCTGCAAACGCACAGTTACCCCAGCCCCTATACCTGCAGCAAATACCTCCCAGATATAAGGCCAGAATGCCCCAAATGCCAAAATTCAAGGTACGTTTCAAGTCACATGCTGTGGCAGTGTCCCATGCTAAACGCTAGCTTCGGGTCCCCTGCCACCGAGGACGACTGGATCAACCACCTCAGGAGCCCCGACAGAGCCCTTCAACACAAGGTGGTGCAGAAGGCCCAAAAGGTGGCTGGCGAGCTCCGACTCCCAGTCCCCACATGGGCGGAGCCACCGGGCTGGCCACCGTAAGGGGTGCCTAGTCCCCTTCAGGACCTTTAATAAAGTTAATTCTCTCTCTCTGGTTTAGTCCTTGGACTGTCCGCTGGATGGCGGTGCTTCTATATGGGGAATATATGATGAAAAGATGCGAGATGGTGGTACTCGGCGCGTTGAATAGATGGACGAACGGACACACAGACAGATTCATGGATGGACGCATGAACGGACGCAGGGGCGGATGCATGGACAAACGCAGGGGCGGACGTACGAACAGAACCACCCAAGGAACGGGTGGATGGACGCATGGACATTCACACAGACGGACGCATGGACGGACGGAAGCAAGAACGAATGGACGGACGAATGCTTCGCCCCACTCTCCGTAATTCACTCCGTGGATATGCTGCCATTTTTTGTCTCATTCTAGTGTACACGTCGAAGTCTGCTCCTCAAATCGCGCGAAATGTCCCAATCTACGAGCGACAAATTTTGTTCAGAGATATGCTTCACATGCTTTGTGTAAAACTACTGCGCCCTCAAAATAAGCGTCACTTTTTGCTCCAAGCACAACGAGGGAGATACCACGATGAGTTCTGCAGACGCGCAATTCCAGAGATTTTTTTTTGTTTGATTGCCATCTGCATTTGGTAGACTCACCAAAGTTTTGCAACGCTCTCTGCTTTGCGAACTAGAAAACGGAGGCTGAATTTTCACGTGTTCTGCAGTGTGCTTTCTTCGTCGCACCTCCATCAAAAAAAAAAACTGTTGACTGCAGTCTTCCTGGGCGATGTCGTCGATGAGAGAAGGGCCACATATTTCAACTATAAAAACAATGTGTTTATAAAATTTCATGTTTGCAAATTCCTTTATTCCTCTTCAAGTGTTGTATGGTTGTATACAAATTCGTACATACAACTCCATACAAAAAGAAAAAAAAAACAAAGTGTGGGGAGTGGAGTGTGTCGGCTTTGAGAGCTCGGCCTTGATTGGTCGTACTTTTACGCAGAAATACTTAGGTCAGCTTCGATATTTTTCAGTTTCCTTCCGTTGCACTTACGTAAGTCCAGTGGCTGTGCACCGAACTTGTAAAATCGCATAAAATAGATATAGTGCTAAAAGAAAATGCTCTATCTTGACGTTGTTTCTGGCTTGAGATTGATGTGCGCAAATGCAGGCTTGTGCTTTTTTTTTTCTACAGGCAACAACACTACCCTTAGCTTCAGAACTGAAGTCAGGCTTTGCGTGGCCGCTAGCGTGGTCAAAATCAGCATTATAAAGTTGTCAGTAGGGCGTAACATTGTCACATCTCTTTTGTAATTCTTACGTTTCCTTCTCTTTTATATAACGTTCAACACGCGGAAAGGACATAAAAGGAACGCTTGAAAGTCCTTACAAGTGCAAGACTTTTTTATAAAATGCTTGTGTAATGATCTTTTAATTCTCTAAGTGAGTATAAAAATAAATGTCTTGTACCTAATTTACCTCAGCCTGTTTACATTGTGTGGTAAAAACGAAAGTCATACTTGATATCTAGACAGTGTGGCCAAGTGAAAGCATCACACATTTCGATAAAGAATCACAATTCTGCGTCACTAAAAGCTGATCGCCGACAAGCTCATCATCTAACGAGAATCGGGTATTGAAAAATAGCACACAAAAACACGCATGCGACCAGCACGCAATTGATGGCGGCCTTTCTAAGCATTTGCCAGCGCCAAATTTCTCTTGTATGCCACTGTCACTAAGACGTGGAGGTCAAGGCTTGGCCAGAGCTCTACGAATGCTTGAATATATTTCACCACTGAGTGTCGCGGGCTTGGTGGGACGGATATGTGCTCTCCCATAGTAGAATACTAAGTACTCTAAATCGTGAAACACTTTTAGGTGTGAAACAAAGGGAAGTTTATTGCACTTCTGACAAGTAATCAAATACATGATTCTTCTCCGACACTTATCACGAACACACGTGGTAAACACACTGATAAACAGAAAAAACACGTTTAAATTGTACACTACAACAGAAGCGTGATCATTAGAGCACTCGTTATACAAACAGAACAAGAGCGCTGGACGGCCCGCGTGCAAAAGAGCCCATTTCCGTTTACAGGCGAAAAAAGGGTGCAATAATGGTCGCCGCTGTTCGGGCTCCAGAGAACAGATTCGAGACACATCATTATATAATTGACAGGAGCGGTTGGCCATTGGCACTTTCCGTTTGCCGGTCAGGACACAGTGGGGCGCAGTGGCTGACGTGCGCTTAGAAAGGGGTTATCGGTAGGCGTAATTTGCCTTTTTGCAGGAGGGAAAACCTCGTATGTCAGCGGCGGAGAAAGTTTTCCTCGCCGCTGGCTTCAAGTTGGTCTGAGAGGTGCCGCCACACCATGTGGCGGATACGAGCTACGGTCGGGAAGGCCGCTCTGACCGGAGAGCGGCCAACCTCAGCGAAGCAGCGTCGCTTTCAGACCGTGAATATGGTGCAGAGGGCCACTAACTTTGCAAAGGCGCCTTTATTTTTGTTTAGGGCTGGGGGAGGACGAACTTTAAAATCTCTCGCAGTCAGGCGCCAAAGCGGTTTTGACCGCTGGGCATGCGCCAGGGTCTCATCCGCGCGGCAAATGGGACAGCGGGGTGTAGGCGTGTTGGCAAACTTGTGGCGGCGCTGGCGGGTTGGGAGGACGTCCCAGTTTTTCCTCCAGGCGAAGCCTTGGGCGGACGAAAGGATGGCACGCCCATCTGTTCTGCCTTTCCGCTTCCTGTTCCGTGACCGTCGCCTCACCTCGGGGGTTATCTGGTTGCTGGTGATTTCTTCCACAATGCGAGCAGGTGAGGTCTCATCTACGTCGCTCGTAGGGGCCTCCTTTTCTAGCATGCGCATGGTGTTTGCGGCTGCCTTATAGAACGCGGAGGGAGTCTCGGCGAGTGGGGCGAGCGGCCGGTCAGCATTCAGGAATGACGCGTTTGTACTGCACCAATAACGCATTAAGGGCCTCACAACGTAATCAGGTGCGCGAAACAAGGCCCTTGCGGTCTTCAAGGCAAGCACTTTGCTCGCCGTCAGGACATGCGCGAGCCCGAGGCCGCCGTCTGAAGCTGGGAGTTGCAGGAGGGTTCGACATAAGGGCGCGGCTTTGCCGTCCCACAGGCAGGCACCGATCATACTTGTCAATTGCGTCGCAGTCTTGGTAGGCATCACTCCTATTCGGCTTACATAAGAAGTAAAGGAGCAGAGGGTTGTCATTGCGGCTATGGCCCTCTCACGAAGCGTGAGATCCTTTGGTTGGAGGCGCGCTATTGCATCCTGTGCCCGCTCGAGCGCTCGGAGCCAGGTTAGTTCGGCAACGCTACCGCAGCCAAAGTATATGCCAAGCACCTTGACGGCGTCGACCCTTTCCAACTCTCCCAGAGCGCCGTGAGGGAATGTTCCAAATGGTAAGGCCTTGCTCTTTCTCATGTTCAAGGCCGTGCCTGAGACGTCAGCATAGTGTGCAAATGTTCACCAAAAAGCTTGAAGGCTTGCCGGGTCCCTGACAAACAGGGATACATCATCAGCGCAAGCGAGGACCTTAATGTTGGGCTCCCCCTTAGCAGAAAGTCTCTGACGTGTGTGTTCCAGTTGATGTTCACCAGCAATGGCTCAAGCGAGAGTACGAAGAGGGAGGGCCCTAGCGGGCACCCTTGGCGGATCCCTCTCTCGTATACATAGTTACTCGTCGGGGTGCCGTTCACTACTACGTGGCATGTGAGGTTGCTGTACAGGATGGTGATGGTGTCTACGAAGCATGTCGGGAACCCGAACTGGTGGAGTACCTCGATCATGTATCCATGACGCACCCGGTCAAACGCCTTTGCCTGATCCAAGAAGGCAAAGGCTCCGGACAAGGACTTGGCAGACATGTATTCGAAGGCATCCCTTGTTACGGTAAAGTTGACAAAGATGAAGCGGCCTGGAACCGCACAGCACTGCCAGGAAGTGACGAAGGATGGCAAGGGGAGCTTAAGGCGGCTTTTAAAGATGCAAGCAACCATTTTATAGTGCACGTTCAACGGGGTTATGGGGCGCCACGCCGACAGCTCCCCCTGCGGGGCTTCCTCTTTCAGTAGGAGGACGATCCTCCCCTCTCCAAACGCTGCGGGTTTCAGTTGCTTTTTAACCACTATGTTCGCCAGTGTGACAAGCACTCCCTCTAGATCGTCGAAAAAAGTGGCGTAAAAATTGGCTGTAAGGCCGTCAGTGCCGGGGGCAGAGTTCGGGGGCATGATTGTTATCGCGCTCCTCACCTCTTCTGCAGACACTTCCATGCTCAGCAACACACCTCCTCTCCTCCTAGCCATAGGAGGTGCTGGCAGACCTTTCTAATCTTGTCTTCTCCGCCAGTTTCTCCGTCGCTGTCGGCGTCCCAAAAAAGGGCCGACAAGTACACGCAGAAGGCATCACGGATTCCCTCTCGTTCACTTGCGAATAAATCGTCCGGGCGTTTCATTCGGGTAATTCGTATGCTGCCATTCCCAGTTGTGTCCCTGGGGTGCGCTCCGAGGTGGCTAATGGGTGCGCCCCGCTCCCCAGGCGGTCTGCGCGCGCGCAGTTGAAGCAGCCGGGCATACTCGACCTCCAGGGTGTTCAGATAGTCGCGCATGCATGTGGTCATCGTCTCCGCCCCCCTGACGATGCGTATTCTGCGCAGGATCTCATTAAGTTTAGCGGTTATGCAGTGCTTCCTGGCCTTGCATTCGTCTTGAAGGATTCCCTTCCACTCCGCTTTCAATGTGTCCCACGAGCGTGGGGTCAGGTCCGGGGCGTTCGCCACGGAGGCCCGCAGCCACGCTCTAATGCGCTCGATGCTATTATCGTCTTGCAGGAGCGCTGGGTCCACTCTCCACCCATGGTCATCAGTACGGAGTCCAGAAGAGCTGCTAGACGTAGTGACAAGGGGGAGGTGATCTGATTGAGTCGCTAGGTCTGCCGGAGAAGAGAGGACCTCCCATGCCACGAGCGAGGACAGGAGTAGGTCGGGGAGATACGTCCGATCTAATCGACTGGCTGTGAGGTGAGAGGCTCGAGTTGGGACAAAAAGGTCGCCGTGCACGATCAGCCACGCGACGGATAACCGAAGGTGTCGACGAGCCTTCACGAGCTCCCTAGCAAAGTACGTGGACCCTTGCCGTGGCTCCGACAAAACCATTGCCGTGGCTTCGGCTAGCGAAAGGAGCAGAGGGGGAAAGGGAGTAGGTGGTGCGGCCAATACTGATAGCAGAAACAAGCGTGGGAGAGGTGGTGTGGCGTCATGTTAGAAAGAGCGGAGCATGCGCAAGGAAGTGGAGTGGGGAGGGGGAGGACCGTGTTGCCCTGTTGCGGCGCCCGCTCTTGTGCTCGCCTTGAAGCAAACACGGAGAAGAAAAGAGAGGGAGGATGCTTTGGCGAAGAGCCTATTTTTTCGCTTGCGCTTGCGGGCGAGTGCACTTTCCTTGTCTGGGGTGCGTTCAATTTCTGCGACTTCGCAATGGGAGGGGATCGCTGTCGCTGGAACAGACGGGTGTTTTAGAGCGCCTAGGCTTGTTTTCAAGGTTCGTGGGTAGGCTCGAAGGCACGCCGGGTAACTTGTCCTCGCCTCTTAAAGGGGACCTTGATCTCGAACGCTCGCGCCTATCGGTCGGGGCTGCGCTGGCAGTCTGCATCTCAATGGAGGTGCACTGGTTCGTGCTCAAGTGGTCAGTATCCGGCAGGACGTAGCGATCACTACTTACGAAGGGCACCTCCTCAGGGTTGAGGGGAGAGCTGTCGAGGGTGGAAGTGGCGGGAAACTAATCTCGTCAAATCCAGAGAATGCAGACTGGTCGTTCTCGGGATTCGGTGCCTGTGTTGGCAGTTTTTGTTCCTCGCTTGCAGGTTGCGACAAATCCCAGGACTCGTGGGTGGATTCCGGAGAGCCGGATTCATGGCCGCTCGACTCGTCCAGGTCACCGTCTGAACTAGTATTGCTCGTGTCGTCCCCCGCTTCGGAGCCTGCGTTCAAGGGAGTGGGGGTCGCTGATACGGTGCGGGCGTCTTCCGTCCTTCGGGGCTCTTCGAACTGCCAGTGGTCCGGAACATTTTTTGTCGTGTGGGGCTGAGTCCTGGGTCTTAGGACCTGAAGCCCTGATGTTGGTTCAGTCCCGGCAGGTGGACAAGAGCTGTTGGGGTGGTTGTTACTAGTAACTGGCCGCGCCTCGAGTGGAAGGCCGCGCTCTGCCGCGAGGAACGAGCGTTTGCGGAAACACTCGCGTGTGCCACGCCGCCCGCCGCATCACTTACACTCCTCAACACACCCTTTGGTGTCATGCCCAAATACACCACATCTCTTGCAATAAGCGGCTACGCGCGCCGTGGCCATGTGCCCCGGTTCGTAACACCTTGTGCACACTCTCCGCATACCGTGGTATTCACACATGACACGGTGCCCCGCGATGGTTGTGAAGTTTGGGACTGGCCTACTCATTTCCATGCGCATTTATCTAACCCCATTAAGCTTGTTTTGTCGGTTAGGAACTGATGCAAAGGAAACACTACTTATCTTGCCGTACTGTGAAAGAGTGTTAATCAAGACCTCGTTTGTTTTATGTGCAGGAAAGCGGTATACGTTAACAAACGTAACTGGGGGGTCCTACCGCTTCTACTGTAACGTGCTCCCGGTTAACCTTGAAGCCCTCTGCGACAACAAACTTTGTGGCCTGACTCGCGTTTCGGGTACACACAAGGAACTTCGCGCCCCCCATGTGTTGCAAGACTAACACAATATCAGGTCCGGCTGTCTATTCAACTGCATCTATAAGGTGGTCAATAGACACGTCCCCATCGGGGGTGGTGAATAGCAAACAGTTCTCCCTCACCGGGAGGGTGCTTGGGCTTGCCTTGTCTGAAGGGGGCGTGTCCGCTGGTATCACGGGCGCTCAGCCGGCGAGACTCGGGAGGGCAACTTGTTGGTCTGGTAGTGTGCAGATTTTTCTGCACTCCCATGCACAGGGCGGCTTAGAGACCGCTCAGTGTAAGGTGCCACCAGGGCAGAAGGCTTCTGGGGCAGCAGACGGCGTCCGGCGACCTTGCGATGCCTGGCATGGGTGTGGGAGGGTGGCTCCGGTTGGGAGACCCAAGTCCAGGGGGCGGCGGCCAATCGCGGTAGGGCGCGACGACTCTGCCACTGGTTGCTTCCTTTCTCCTTGAATAGGACCGGTGGGGCAACGTCAGCGTGACGTGGCCCCGGGTCCAGCTGTGCGACTCGCGCGGTGAAACGGCTTGCTCGGACTTTGATCTTAGCCAAAAGGACTTTGATCTTGGCGCACCTGTTCGTCCCTCGTAGTCGTAGTAGAAGTCGTAATGTGTAATCAGTCTTACATTTTGACCTCCAAAGTGGTGCCGGTGAGAGATTTCTTCTGTGCGTTGTTGAACAATAAAAAATTCGCTGCGCGTGCGTTAGCTAAAAGCCGAATTCTCCTGTCTCTCATTTCCCCTTAGCAGCCATTGGCATATACATTGAGCACTATCTGAAGAGAAAGGGTTGCTACGTTATACTCGTTGGGCATAACCTCCTTGGTTTTAGAAAGGTTTAGCGAGCGTTGGGCCGCAGTACCATGAATACAGTGAACTAGTATATACCATGAACTCGTGGTAGTTAAAGGTGGGAAGTAGACAAGAGGTGCAAGCCATAAGAAAGTGTGCGTGTGCCACCCCTCGTTTAGTCCTTGGAATGTCCGCTGGATGGCAGTGCATATGCGGAATATATAGTTCAGTTTGGACAGTCACGGTGGATGGACGTGTTTTTTGAGTGCTCCCGATCGACTGCGCAGATAAGTTGTTTTGCATGTTTTGAGCCTGTCTTTATATTTATAGGACAGCAGTTAATATCCCTGTAGCACTTATTTTATTGTACGGCTTTGTCGGGGGTCAGTCACCAGGTATTTATTAGTTTGTGCGTGTGTGTTTTTGAATTTTTGTTTTTTTTTGTTTTTGTTTTTTTGCCACCCCGTGGGGGAGGTGCACGTACATTGAACATGCCAAGCTTTGTAGTAGAGCTTAGACTTCCTCTTTTTCGTAGGGCAGGGCTCGAGTTTTGTAATTATCGAGTGAGACAACTCATAGGAACAATTGGTGTCGTAAAGACATGGTTATATTTCAGGATGTGGGCTTGGTTTGAAAGTGAACCCAAGTGTAGAAGCGGAAGGAAAAGAGGTTGACGCGAATTTTAGGCAGTGTGAGGTCAAGGAAAAATGGAGAAAATGATGGTTACCTAATGTGACCTGCTGACGAGAATCACCGAGCTCGAGACTGCATTGGCGACAGAGCAAGAGAAAACGAGGGCTATGGAAGAAAAGCTGAAGTCCGCCGAGGAAGCCAAGGTAAACAGAGGAGCGGCCTGCGGACAGAACAGTAGGGAACCGGCAACCAGAACTGCGGAGAAGAAAGATCAAGCAAGTTTGGAAAAAACAGGTTCAGCCGGTTCATTTATCGCAAGTCCCAGCTTCAGCAAAGTAGTGGTGGGGCTGGGAGGGGACAAAACAGACGGCGTCACAGGTGCAAGTGACCACCAGGTGCAGGACGCTCCAGCTGAAAAGTCACAGCATGTGATAATCGCCGGGGACTCGAATATAATTGATGCACAGAAGCCATCAAAGAGAGGGTAAAAGGTGACAGGAGGGTTGCAGTAGGGGCATTCTCAGGACGCAAGCTGGAACATGTCATGAGGTGAGCGAGCGCGAAACTCAAAACTACAACTGATAAACGAAACCTCGTGATAATTTCAGGCGGTTCAAATCATGTTTTAAATGAAGATACAGCAGAACTAGCATTTACACTAGCGAAAGGCGTCGATGACATGTGCGCCACTTCTCTTCAGGTACAGGTAGCGATATTCACGATACCGGAGGTACCGGTACTTGATAGCAACCTGCAAAGAGCGGTTGTCAACACAAACCAGGATATATGGCGGATGAGTCGAGAGAAAGGCTTTGAAGTGGTGGAAATAAACAGAGAGGTGCATAGGTGGGGTGGTTTTTAACGAGGCCGAATTCACTTCGATGGGCGGCTAGGTCATATGGTGGGTTGGCGACTTGCAGGACGCGCAGTAGCTTTTTTGGGGCGCAAGCGGGCCCTTCGGGGTGCAGGATAGCTAGTAACGAGGAAAACAACCAGGGAAACTCTTTGACAGGTGGTATGGACAGATACGATTCTGAAGTGGCACCGGTATCTAAGATAGGTAGCGTCCGTGGCAGAAATAGATGTGGCCACGAGCGCCGAGCCAATTCAGACATAGGGTATATTAACATGCAGGGTGGTAGAAACTGGCTGCAGTGGGAAGAGGTGGAAGAACAGCCAAGGAAGGAGAGGCCGTTGGCATACGGTTTTGTAGAAACACATATCAAGGACATGGAACAACATCCTAACAATGCGGACGACGCGTGGGAATATTGTAATCGTACAGAAGGCAGCACAAAGGGGGGTGGTATTGTGGCATTCATTCATAAAAGTACAGCCTGGCAAAGGGTCAAGCAGGAGTGCAAGGAACACTTATGGCTAAAAGGGAAGGTGGCAGGGCAGAGAACACTCCTTGGTTTCGTGTACTTGTGGACGGGAGCAAAGGCCAAAGAGGAAAACCAGGCAATGGTTGAGTGTATATCGAAGGACATTCATGAGTTAGGAGGAGAGTGCGAGATAATTAAACTAGGAGATATGAATGCACACATAGAAGATATAGGTGGGTATACCGACCCGAAAGGCAAGTGTGGCAGCTTGGGCTAGTTGGTATGGCATGACGACAGTTATAGCGCGAGAACCAAACGATGACACAGAGACAAGGAGGACATGAAAGACACGAGCGCTATCTTTCGTGTCCTTCTTGTCTCTGTGTCGTTGTTTTGTTCTTGCGCTATAACTATCGTCCGACAGGCAAAATGATCATAGATATTTGTGAAAGGCTCTATTTGATCATTTGCAACAATACCGAGAAGTGTGAAGGGCAAATAACATGGGAGGTAGGAAGGCTGCAGTCGACGATGGATTACGCACTGATGTCACATAGGATGTATGATAAGCCCAGGGGAATGCACATAAATGAAGGTTGCTCCAGAAGTCTGGGTAGTGATCACAAAGGTATCAAGTTAAGTTTTGGAAGAGCAGTGAAAGTGGGAAGGAGACAAGATGAGCAACTACAGTAAAATTTTTATTCAGAAAGGCAAATAGAAATAGCCACTAAACAAATTCAGAAAGTAATCACTGAGGATAATAAAGCACTGTGGACATACATGACTCTACTTAAACTGTTTGAGCTAGAGCTTGCTAAGGCACGTGACAAGTCAACCCGGAAAAGAAGACACAAACCCAAACGTTGGTGGAATGAGGAAGTTAAGAGAGCCATAGCAAAACGTCAGGAAGCCTCTAGGTAATACAGACATGCTAAACAGCGGGGTGAACCGACAGATGATGTTGAAAGAAAATGGGAACCCTTTCTAAGCTGTAGAAGGGATGCATCCCTTCTGATCAATGAAAAGATTAAGAGAAAGGGAGCTCAGTGGCTGGCAGAAGTACATAAAAAAAGATAGAAAGGCAGCTGCGAAATTTGGGAAGTTCTAAACTCCCTAAGAAATGAGACGAGCCTAGAGCAGAGTTTTATAACTACAGCCCAAGGTGCTAGGCTAGAAGGGGACGAAGCTATTGAATATATAAGAACAAGGGCGACAGAAAAAAATTCAACAAAAAAGTACTTTGTGCACCACAATAGACAAGGACGAATCAAGTGGTGCAATGACTCCATTTTCACAACGAGAGTGGGAAAAGTCTGAGAAAAGGGTTCCTAGTAGTACATAAACAAGCCCAGATGGCATTCCAATTAGGCTGATAAAGACATTAGGTCCGAAGTCTAAGCAGGCTTTGAAAGAGGCAGTGAGCAAAATAATAATCGATGGTGAAGTTCCCGATGGATGGAAACTTAGCAGGATGAGCATGATCTATAAAGGAGACATAAACAAGCTGACATAAACAACTACCGTCCTATAACAGTGACATCAGTGGTCTACAAGCTGGCGATGCAGATTATAAAGGAAAGACTGTGGGCATGGATAGAGGATGAGGGGGCGCTGGGGGAACAGCAAAATGGGTTTTGGAAACACAGGAGGTTGGAAGACAATCTGTTCTCACTGACGCAGTGCATCGAAATAGCAGAAAAGGAACACAGGCCCCTGTGGCTAGCATTTTTTGGATATCTGGGGAGCGTACGATAGCGTGGTTAGAGAGAAAATGTGGGGAATACTGGACACACTAGGCGTGGGACATGTAGTCACTAATCTTTTAAAGGGTATCTATAAAGGTAACAAGGTAGTTATAAAGTGGGAAAAACAGGTATCCAAGCCTGCAGAGGTAAAACGGGGGCTTCGGCAGGGGTGCCCCCTGTCACCCTTATTATTCCTGATGTACCTACAAGGATTAGAGGCAAAATTAGAGGTAAGTGGACTGGGCTTCAACCTCTCTTTAGTCAAACAAGGAAAACTTATTGATCAGACACTACCAGCATTAATGTACGCAGATGATATAGTGCTAATGGCCAACAACAAGGAAGATTTGCAGAGATTGATGGACATCTGCGGTAGTGAGGGAGACAGATTAGATTTTAAATTTAGTAAGGAAAAATCAGCAGTCATGATTTTCAATGACAACGAAGGTAGTGAGCTTAGAATACAGGAGGTCACGCTAGAGATAACAGATAAATACAAACATCTGGGCACCTGGATAAGCAATAGAACCGAGTACCTGAGGTAAATGAAATGTACGTGACGACTAAAGGTAACAGGAATGCAGCAGTGATGAAAACTAGACACTGTGGAATTACAATAGGTATGATGTTGTGAGAGGAATATGGAAAGGGGTCAAGGTTCCTGGGCTGACGTTTGGCAATGCGGTCTTGTGCATGAGATCACAAGTTCAAGCAAGATTAGAAATTAAGCAACGTGGAATAGGTAGGCTTGCTTTAGGAGCTCACTGGAATACACCAAATCAGGGAGTACAAGGTGATATGGAATGGACATCATTTGAGGGCAGGGAAGCTAGCAGCAAGATAAAATTTGAGAAGCGATTGAGAGAAATTGGGGAGAAGCATTGGGCTAGGAAGGTTTTCAGCTACTTGTGCATGAAGAATGTCGATACAAAATGGAGGAAGCGAACCAGAAAGTTTGACTGGTAAATACATAGAAAACAGCAGGTTGCGAAACCAAAAAGAACTATCGCTTAAGAAGAAAGTGAGGGAAATAGAGACTGACATGTGGAGAATGGGCATGATTAAGAAGTCCGCACTAGAGATCTATTGAATTTTTAAGCAGGAAATACCCAAGGAAAGGATCTATGATAATACTCGGGGTAGTTCTCTACTGTTTGAGGCCAGAACGGGAGTACTGCGAACCAAGACATATTGGGCCAAATACGAAGGGGTAGACAAAGTATGCAGTGCGTGTGGAGTGGAAGAAGAAACTGCCGAACACTTGATAATGTTCTGTAAAGGGCTTCAACCTATAGTTCAGGATGATGGCGCCGAGTTTTTCAAAGCACTGGGGTTTAGGGACCGGGAGGGCAAAATATGCTTTAAGCGGGTAGACTTAACTAGAAGGAGGTTATCTGATTGGTGGCTAAAGTCAAGGCACGAGTGAAAATTAAACTCTTCCCTGCAAAGTACGAATCCTCAAACTCACTTTTTAGGGAAAAAAATAAATATAGTTTTTGGTTCATTAGGTATTACGGCTTGGTGGCGCTAGCCACCGCCCGATCTAAAGGTTACAGCCATATCCATCCATCCATCCATCCATCCATCCATATGATGAAAAGATGCGAGATGGTGGTACTTGGAGTGTTGAATAGATGGACGAACGGACACACAGTCAGATGCATGGACGGACTCACGTATGGCTGCACCGACAGATGGACGCATGGACGGACGCAGGGGCGAATGCATGGACGAACGCAGGGATGGTCGCACAGATGGACGTGTGGACGCACGAAAAGACGCACGCACAGACAGGCGAATGGATGCACGGACAGTCACACAGACGGAAGCATGGACGGACGGAAGCAAGACCAAATGGACGGACGGAAGCTTCAGCCCACTCTTTATCATTCACTCCCTGGATATGCTGCCATTTTTTCGCTTTTGTTTAGTTTTTGTTAATTTATTATTCAGCACTCTTTATATTTGTCTTATTAGCTCTTCTACTTTTTTCTCTTGCTATAATTTCCCAGTTTATTTGTATCACCCCTCTCTTTTCTTTGTTTATTGCTATTGCTGTCTTCCTCCCTTGATCTCTTTCATTCTCTTGTGAACAATTTGTGTCTGGGTTTTTTTTTGTTCTTCCTTGCATTTTCTCTTTATGTCTCTCTCTATTAGTTCCATCTTCTTTCTTTCTATCGTTTTCTCTGTTTTTTATTCACTTTCGCTTATCCCATAATTTTCCTTTAATTTTACGTTGTTGCGGTCATTGATAAAGAAATCACGCAATCTCACAACGTAGGAAAGAGGAGTGTCGTCCGCCATTTATTCTTATTCAAAACTTCTTTTTGCTTTCTTCCCCAAATCGCACTACTAAGTTCAACTGTCGCTTACCTAACATTGGTACATAGACACTGCTGTTCTTGCCAATGAAGGTTTCTCGATGCAACGCTACAATGCGTTGTATGTTGTGAGGCGGTAAAGCAATCAACAACTCATTCACTTATCGCAATAGTATGACAGGTTTTGACATGTGCTATAACTGCAATAGTCTACAAACGCCAAGTCATATCCCGTGTCTCTTTACAGAATTCGAACAACGTCGCCGTGTACTCCAGTGTGCATTGAGGAGACTTGGCATTACATTTTTTTTTTTGGGGGGGGGGGGGGTATACTAGTAATCTGAGCTCACAGCTCATGAGCCCCAAAATTCATCGTAGTGCTAGTAACGCATGGGTAGGCGCTACAGGCTTTGGTGATCAATAAAAAGTTTTTCATACAGTCAGAGGAAACAAGGACATACGTATAAAAACAAGCAAAGGTGAACCACTTCGAGCTGAGATTTACTCGGGTGAATATAAATAGTTAACCTAATAAATGTACACAAGCAGTTATGAAAATAAACAATAAGAATAAAATCACGCCTGTGCAACATAACACAAAGGTTCGATGCTTCAAGTGAGGTAAATGAGGTGGTCACTGTGGTAGAAGCCTGCACTCTGCATGTGTGTAATAAATTGGTTACACTCATGTTTTATCTCTTTTTCTATGTTTTTCTCTCTCGGCAGCTTCAGCCCCCTTATTTTTTGGGTAGGGCAGCAAACTGGACATACTCTATTTAACCTCCTTCGCATTCATGCATTCCCAATCGGGGATATGCTACCTCTAAAGAAAGAGTTCAGCCGTATCACAGATGAACTACTACAGAAAAATGAGTGACTTGAATACGAGTGCGACACGAAGGAACTGATCTGACACGTTAAAGTGATAGTTTAATTGTCGTATTAGCCACCGAGTATAAAAATTTGAATATCCAGCGGGATAAAGTTGTTCCTTAGGCCATTTTCGAATATTGTTTCAGTATTGACAGTGATACAAGAGTGTCATTTTATCTCTTAGGCACATGACCCATAGGCTAACTACTAGACATTTTTTTTTAAACAAGGCTCTCAAAAGTGCTGGAACTTTTGCTGTAGAAATGCACATGGATTTCACAACATGTTTATTGAAAAGCCCTCGAAGCATACGTTAAGAGAGGAAAGTATGCTTGTGGTGGGCAACTCGGCAGAAAGAGCTAAAGAACGAAAACCGACCATGGTCTATTTTGCAACAAAGTGTTGCAGGTGAAGAGTTTCGCCATTTGTGTTTTTTTAGTTGAGAAAATGAATATATCATTTTCTAAAAAATGCCATCTCGAAATCGCTTCTAGTTCTATTACTAACGCCATGTGAATTTTCTATATGATTCAATAACGCAAGTATAGCATCAAAAACGAAGTATAGCATCAAGCACAACGTCGCAGGAGAATAATTCTGTTAGGTGAAGGTCTCCTGCCCCTGTACCACTTCTGAATAAAAAAAAAAGAATTGGAGACAGCCAAAGTTTAGGTTCAGCCCTGAAGTTTGTTTTATTCTGATTCAAATCTTGACGGTAGGGTGCCAGAATTCGTTTTACTGCATTTGATAGTCGTTTCACATTCTCGAGAAAACTGGTGCAATCAGCGCAGGAACTGCAAGACAAGAAAGATACGTATGAAACATATCATTGCCTCGGAAAAAAGATCACTAAATAAACAAAGTAACCTTTAAGTCACTTCAATATCATAAAAACAACGGCACATTGCTTACAAACATATTTACATTGAAAGCAATTATTTCTCTCAAATATATTTTTCTTGGAACCTTAGGGATTCTGGCTCCTGTGAAAAAACCCCGTGGTGCGGCTTTCAATTTTTCACTCGTGGTGGAACCAAATATCTTATTTTTGTCACGCTGAGTACAGTTTAAGGTCGATTTAACGAAGCAACTACACCACTCGGTTGATTTTGTGAATTTGGGAAGTTATTACCATTGTGAAATGACCTTTTGAGAACTTCAAAATAAAGAATTTTAACGTACCGACACTCGAAAGCAGCCTCACGTATTTTATTTGTTACCAATGCAGGCATGTGCTTGTGAAGAGCCGGTGCGAAAAGCTGGGCTATGGAGCCTCTGTTAGCCCTGTCACACAGTCGAGACAGTGGTCACCTGAAGCTGAGTAGCTAACAATATGTAAATGCGGATAGAAAGGAGACTGATTGTGTGAGTAGGCCAATCGAGAACGCTGCAAGGAGACGACCGTGTTTAGCTGTCACTTAGATGATGAAATAACGAAAGTAATCACTGAAGTGTCCCTGTGCGAGCATTTCAAGGAAGAAATTATTCACGTCTATGAAGTTGTTTGGTTCACAAAATCACCAAAAGTCATTGTTTAATGTAGTTTGAAAGAAATAAAGGAACAGATATTTTCATGTCACGTCGTCATTTAAATGTAATGGCCCATATATATATATATATATATATATATATATATATATATATATATATATATATATATATATATATATATATAGAGAGAGAGAGAGAGAGAGAGAGGGGGGGGAAAAGTGTATACCTAAGGGCTCGTTTCTTCGTGTTTTACCACGATATTAATGAGATCTAACTGACAGTAATGGCAAGGAATTTACAGGGGAAGTTATTAGAACCAATGGAATGTAATGGAATGTAAATAAGAAAGAAAAGTGGATGAAAAAATAACCAGCCGTGAGCAGGAATCGAATCTACGACCTTGGAATAACGCGTTCGATGCTCTAACCACTGAGCTACCACAGCGGCCGCACGCTGTGGTAGCTCAGTGGTTAGAGCATCGAACGCGTTATTCGAAGGTCGTAGGTTCCATTCCTGCTCACGGCTGGTTTTTTTTTTCATCCACTTTTCTTTCTTATTTACAGTCCATTACATTCAATGGTTCTAATAACTTCCCCTGTACATTCCTTGCCATTACTGTCTGTTAGATCTCATTAACATATATATATATAATATATATATATATATATATATATATATATATATATATATATATATATATATATATACATATGGCACTTATATAATCTCAATTTCTGCTAACATATTTGCGGGACGGCTTCATTAAAGGGGGTGTCTTACTAATGTGCCTTCGTTAATTCGACTGGAAAGCAACATTTAACATTATAGCACTCGGCAAGGAACAGAAAGTTTTTTCTCGAGAGCCGGAAATCCGTAAAATCGAGTTTGTTAGGTCGAATTTTCACTGTATATCCTAAGTTTTCGTAGGTAGTTTGCAGGGAATGTTTGACTTTCAAAAACACGACGAAGCAGTTTGGACGGGGTGAATTCTGTAGTGCTTTCTCACCTTTGGTGTGAAGTCCCAAGTTGTGATTTACTTCGCTGATTACTGGCTGCTGGAACTGGTAGATAACCACAAAAAAGTAGACGAAAAAAAACATGTAAACATCAAGAAACGATTCAGTAAAGTTTTATAAAAAAAAGCTGTGCCACAGTTTTGCGTTATTAGTTATACTCAAACGACGCTTAGTTTCAAGTACATAAGTTGTGCTGAAAAGCAGAACGTTGAAGAAACACAACATGTCAGCAGAAAACGAAAAATTTAAGAAACTGAACCTTCAAAAGGAGAGTGCAGGCACATTTTCCAAGGAGAAAGGGTGCGCACTTATGCCGACTATTGATGTAAAAAAAAGCCGTAGTATGTGAATGCAGACTGTCCGACTTATTTGCAATTCTTACCGTTCCTAATGTGATTCGCGCCAAATACATATGTATACGTGCATAAGAAGAAATGAAACCACGTTATGTGATTTCCATAATTTCGAATGGGGATCAACACGGCAGTATTTAAAGTCATAATAACTATGGGGTTACTGTAGTCACAAGCTCAAATTCGTAATGCATGAATACCTTTTCGATAGCGTTTGAAAAATGAACGATGGCATGGTGACTCTTTATTGCGACATAAGTATTATGCAGGAAATGTGAATTTTCGTAAGCACTTTAGCACGTCACCTCATGTAGCTGAAGTAAGGTCCAGTTTTATGCGGGAGGGTGCAAGTATCATGCAATGCACGGTCGATCATATTCGCTTCCAATAATACCTAATTTTTAATAGATATTCAGCTGCAGAACAATTATTCACAGCCTCTCTTTGAAGTTTATGTGTAATAATATATCATAGGAAGATTGTTAATTGTCATTCCGCGATGAAAAAGCTAGTTGGGATAGTTGAAGAGCATGCACTTCTGAAATCAGCGCCTGAAATTGCCGGACGAAGCACTTATGTCTTGTTTCTCCTTTGTATCCATGTAATTTTTTTTTCGCGCTGGTTTAAAAATATCTTTTTTTTCATAAAATATTTGCAGGCTGTAGAAGATATTAGACAGTCCATAAATGACAGCGCATACACGTTATAAGTGAAGAGCCAATTACAACTACTGACACGTTAATTGTTAATGGGCACTGTGAGCAGCATGCAAAACGTGTGCACGTCTTACACCGCCAGCTACCAGTCACTTGTTTTTCTTTTGCCAAGACCATACATCGAGACCGTGTGGCACGCTCTCAAATGCCTATTGCCTGATCATTTGCATCCACTTCATCAAGTGCTATAGTGGGGTGGACTTAAAAAGGTTACAAAAAAAGGATTTACAATGTTATGCAACGAAGCTCACGATTTCTCATTGCTGGGCCAGGACTGCTATGTATGATGCGTAAGACGTCTGGCATATCTCGACGCCGCTTTTTTGCATATCCAATGGCGAAAGCTTTCTACGCTCGCAACTAGCCTACTGTGCGGCTGCAAGTGTTTTTCTTCAGTACATGAGTGTTGTCCCCTCGTTTTGTAGAACACTCACGGCCTATGAATTTCCACCTGTCTCCGGACAGCTGTCATAATGAAACCAAAATTAAGTTACAGTTTGCATAATTATAGAAATGCAGCTGACGGTCGCCTTCGCACCTGGAAGATGAGGCAGAAGCACTCCTGGCGGCACTCGAGCTGCCAGCCCCGGCACGACGGATTTGTTGCTGGACACGCTGACCAGCGCTGGAACCGGCGCCGAAACCCCAGCGGGAGCCAAAACTGGGGAAGCCATAGTAAGCACCAGGACCATATCCGTAGTATCCGTAGCTTGGCCAGGAACCATAGATGTCACCGAAGCCACCGAATCCGTATTCATCACCGAAGCCGTAAGGTGCAGGGTAGTAACCGCCGTAACCACCGAAGGGGCCGTACATGCCGTAGCCTCCTGTGAAGCCAGGTCCATAGAAACCGGTGGCGCCTTGACGCACAGAACTTGAGCCACTGGATACAACAGCTCCACTTAGACCCTGTCTTGATGGAGCAAACGAAACGCTTCCCGGGCCAAATACGCTTCCAGCACCGCTGAGACCAAAACTAGAGCGGCCTCCACCGACACTGCTTCCAAGTCCACCAGCACTTCCAAGTCCACCGGCGCGGCCAAGTCCGCTGCCTAATCCTCCACCAAGTCCGCCACCCAAGCTGAGTCCAGAACCCAGACCAGTGCTGCCGCTGGTGGGGCTGAGGTCGACCTTCACAGCCGCGCCATAAGCCAAAGACGCTGCAGTTTAAGAAAAATAAAATAATGAATATTTGGAGCTTTCTGGCTTCTGGAATCAATGTGAGAGATAATCTCAAAACATTCCCCTTCTTCAATGTTGTGGAAAACTTCAAGGCATTTGGCTTGATCTTTACAAAAGAATATTATTTTGTGCAACATAAATAAATGTTGCCAAGATATACATTTTGTTGCAGCTTTTCGGTAATAGCACATCATTTGAAGAAGATAGCATTCATCTAGCTATATTCAACTATGCTACGACTATTGTTCTTCGAGGAACACTACTTTTTCGAGATGCTCTTGTATGCCTTAACTATGACAGCAGGTTTTGTCAAATATATTTAGCAATGTTGCCAGAATGTGAGTTCACTCCGGCATGCATCACTTGTCCGAATATTTAATTATTTTGGCTTGCCCAATTCAGTACAGTTGTAACAAACCTGCGTGAAAATGCATTACTTTGCGGAATACTTCATCGTATGAATCATTTCTTGGGACATACTGCACTTAAAAAAAAAGTCGCATTTCTCTCTTCTTTCTTTCACTCTTTTTTTCCTCTTTACACTACTTCTGCGTCGGAGTTCGTTGCCACACCAAGTGATCACCGCCAAAATTCTTTGGTATTCTTCATGTACAAGAGTACTTCAGAGGTTATTCCTGCGATTGAAACCCCTTTTCCGTGATGCCGACTCTACGAGTGCACAGGAAGCTAAAACGCGGCGGAGACAGATGAACGCGAAGCTACATGCGCGCACGCTAAAAACGAGAACTTTTCTTAAATTAAACCTACCCGCTTATTTTCGGCGTGATTTCTGATTGCCCTAGTATTTCTACCCTGTAAGTTAAACACACTGCAGCATTCGGTGCATAACGCCATGGTGACCACTGCAGCACAGGGGTGATTGAATGTGCATATTTCTAGCCAATTTGAATACCAGACGTGCTCTGGCATTGTTCTGCGTAAGCTTGACCGACTATCAGTTGGTAGATAGACATATAAATAGCGCTTTGTCATTCCAGTTCACTTGGCTAAGCAAGAAGGTACTTCAATGCGTCCGTCTTGCGAAGCACGTAAATGAGACAAAGCTTGTGACGGTAATCATGCCACTCGTTTCGGAAGCAATGTTACTGATCGGTCGGTACTGCGGTACCTGGCTGACAGCAGCAACAGAGACTCAAAGACTCAACTCAAACCCTGAAGTGTTCGGAGCAGAAATAAACAACGTAACATCTCTGACATTGAATGCTCAACAGGGCTTATTGCTGAGCAATGTTCGCCCTGTTGGCTGGCAAGTTCGGATGGCCTTTAGACGTCCTAAACTAATAAACAAATGAACAAAGATATTTTTCCTTGAACTTTTGCATGTGTGCCAACTTACGATGATGATTGTTGTCTTCTTTAGAAAGTGCGTTATGAATATCTGAATTGACAAGAAAGGTATTGCTTATTTTAGCTTGTTTTTTTAGTCTACAAAGATTGTTGTGTAGCCGCGCTCAATCCCTAAGTTGTAATGATGGCATGGCTAAGCGCCGAGCTGGAATACGTGGTGAGTTCTTGTTTTTATATTTAATTCTTTCTAACTGCTTGCAGTGTCTTTTTATGAGAAATAACATTGTAATTTGATAAAGGTTATATGTATTTGATAGACTATACACATATTCACAGCGTCGAAACTCTGTACCACAAAAAAAACTATGATTTTAAAGCAAGTTATGTTGCCTAAATTTAATTTGCATGGTCTTTTTTGTCGAAATAAAGAAACAGTAGCCTTGTCAAAAGCGTCTGTCTATATGGAGGAGCGTGTATTATTATTTAGTTCAATTTTAAAAACTCCTAGTGATAGCAATAGCTGGAGCCTTCCACCACAACCTCCTCCTTAACAGTAGCGTGGTACAGGGGCGTACAAACTAAAGAATTATTAGAAGCACCGTAGTAGTGGGATTTTTCAGTCACTGGTTGATGTGTATATTTCTGTATTTCAAATTTCTTGGTAACGCAGAAAACTGCGCAGATTACTCGACAAATTCAGTTTAGCTGATTGTCTTCTTTCTGCTATTTGCGTTTTTGTATATTTTTCACTATTTTTACCGTCAGTTTAATGGATCATTGTGTACCATAAGCAACAAAAATTTCGCTGCCTTGAGCTAAAAGTTGAATCCATGTTTTTCGGTTACGTCATGCACGTGCACACATTCGTACGTAAATGTACTTCATGGTATTTGAATCAATAAGCTGCTTCAATTATATAAAAGATTAACTTAGAAATGGAAAGCTAAACTTGCTGCTTCCATCCAATCTAGAAACACACTTTTCAAAGGGCATCGTCAGTGGCTGTTTCCTGAAAAAACTATAAATATCTAAGGCCGTTCGCAATGCTAGCTAGGTTATAATCAAAGGAAATGTAATTATATTACAACAAACGCTATTCTCATCGGCAGCAAAAAGAAGCAGTATATTCACTAACAACGTAAGTTTGGCTCCTGACTATCTGTTCCTTTCAAATTGGGCTCAGTTTCACCTTCCCGCACAAAGACACTAAAAGGAAAATTTGTTTCAGCGCTTGCGATTCCAAATGGTTTATTACCAAAAATACATGTGACGCTTTGTCTCACAGTCCTCATATACGTGAAATAATTAGGTTCAGGAGCTCGTGGTACCTTCAAGAGGACGATGTTGTAAGCACACTGTTTATAAGTGTGCAAGAACACACATATAGTTCAACTTAAATATTTGGAGAAACCTTAAAGACTCGAGTAGGTGCGGGTTACTAATGCGTAAATCAATACGAAGGCTTATACCATAACTGTAGCTCTGCTAAATATATGCAAGCAAAACATTTGCAACCTACGCAAACAGGTATGTTCTTTGTTCCACCGTACTTGCGCCGCTCTGAGTGAACAACTGGCATAGGGTGAGTGAGGGAGACTCAAAATATTTTGTTGACGATGCGAATTATGATGTTTGAAAAATGTTGAGCTTTTCTCTTGTTTGTGCAATGTGCGCAGTGAAGCTATAAAGCCAGACCAAGTGTCTCATACGTTAGAACTGAGGTTCCTAGATAGGCTCTATAACTGATGCAGCATATGATAACACAAGGCTGCTTAGAAGCGAAGTATCTTACCTGCAGACAAGAGCGTGATTGCAATGAAGGCCTTTATGGCTGTGGTTTTCTTGGCGTCTACTTTCTGACGGCCCACAGAAAAGTGAAATTTGCAACTGTGCGCCAGCTTATATATATCACGACGGGTGGACCGAGTCGAAGGAGCACAAGAACACCACAGTGCACAGGTTACAACAATTCTTTTCTCGCATTGCCCCCCTCCCATGCAACGCTTGTTTCTATAAAAAATAGAGGGACATACTTCGCATGTCTTTTTTTCTTTTTATAATGAATAATGGGTGCTCTGTGTGTAGAATAGTAAGTTGAAAAAGTTTCAGAACAGCACCTATTGTTGATTGGGAAGCCAGAAGTGCTAAAGCTACGTAAATTGCCTTTTAAACGCAAAAAAGTATATACAATGCATGTCTAGAGACAAATCAGCTATGTTCCGGCTTGTCACGTTGGCGTACCGTTGCAGTTTTGCACAAGCTTTCTCGCGAACTCTCGTGATCACGCGCTATACCTTTTGTTCATCTTCTACGCACATGCGCTACCCCTTTTTCATTGCTTTTTCGTTGAATATCACCCCTTTTTACAAAAGATACTTATTTCCTGCCAGAAAGCATCGCTAATAGTTCACTATATTTACGTTCTAAGGCCGTGGGCATGTGGCTACTTTAAAAGCTTTTGCTTGTTTTGTTTTTCTTTTTTACGGTTCGTTCTTCAGTGGGCTCGTTTGCAGCCCATGTTCCTCAGCCCTGCTATTCAAGAACACCAACCCGAACCTTGGTATAGCAGATAATGAGGCATCAGCTTTGTTTAAAACGTAAAGGTTAGGCGGCTTTCAGCTGAGATAAATGTTCCTTGTATTCTTGAAAGCGTACGAAAATTGCCGCGCGTCGCAACTGCGGACTTATTGAACCCTTTTTTATGAACTCGTTGAGTTTAGTCAAGGCGATGTAAACATGATCTACATGGTTAGGTACAGCAGGCCAGCGAAAACCTCCCAGCATTCTTGTGGAACGCATTGAATGTATAGTATAAATGCCATTCATACAAAGAAAACCAAAATTACTAAGCGATAGACATGCTTTCCGTTCAAAGAAATATTTTGGGACGTATATAGGCAATCCCAGCCTCAGCCCATGGATAATATTGTATAACTGCTCACGTAATGAAAGGCTAATACCTAACCCTCCTAAGGGGGACTTTCAACATTTATCTACTTCAAGAAAACTTTTGCACCCCTCTATCTGTATTGAAAACTATATGGGATAATATAAGGAATACGGCGCACTAAGACTGTTCTTAGAACTTCCGTGAGTTATTTTGTGCCTGAAATCCGAGACGTGCCTGACGAAATTCATAGTGAAAGTTTAAGCTTGATTTATTAATCCCGCGTTTCACTGATCATTCAAATGCTTTTGAATGCGACTATTTGATTTGAATCAAACGGAAAACAAAGAGCTCGTGTCATCGCTCGTAGAATTTTGGCATTCTGAATCCATTAATAACCTTGATACTATACTTACCGCTACCTTTATACCTATGAGAAGAGAAGGGATTAAGACGAGCACTTGTCTGCACCCCTCTCCTTGTCCTGCCTCAAATATTCGCATAACGTGAACACTTACGCATTACCAACAAGTCTAATTTCATACGTTTAGCCCTTTTGAAGAACAGTGCTATTGAATATTATTACTGAAAATACTATTGAAAGAGCTTATCAAGCGAGAACTCGCATAACGCCCCACTGTGGTGGTCTAGTGGCTAAGGTACTCAGCTGCTGACCCGCAGGTCACGGGATCGAATCCCGGCTGCGGCGGCTGCATTGCCGGTGGAGGCACAAGTGCTGTATATCTGTGTGTTTAGATATGGGTGCACCTTTAAAGGGCGGTCGAAGTTTCCAGAGCCCTTCACTACGGCATCTCTCATAATCATATGGTGGTTTTGGGACTTTAAACCCCACATATATATCGAGAGCTCGCATAACTTTATTGAATCATAGTACCTACAAAGTGTGGCGTAAGCAGATATTGGCAGTGTTTTTCGGAACTCCTATTTAACTTAGTAGTTATTACTGACAGAGGAGTCTTGAATGAAGCACCCAGGAAACAAGCCGGAAGAGCTCATTCCATGTTTAGTTGTGGTCACATTTTGACTGTGAAATTGTGTTCACAATGAATGACTGCAGCATTTTTACACAAAATAAGTCAACAAGGGCAGAAGTACATATATTTAAAAATGAGCAATGGTAGGTGTTCCCTTGAGAATCTCACATTCACTTAATAAAAGTGACACCTCAGATTAGAATGGTGACAGTTCATTTGTATGAAACTTTGTTATAATATTTTCTTTTGAACACATACAACTGTGCACAGATGCCTGTTCATTCACTGCAATCACATCTCATATTGGGCGCAAGGTGTTGGAGAAATGAAGAAATGCTAAAAAGCTTAATATCATTGCTATTTGTCTAACCATGGTGGTAAGCACCGCAGAGACGGTATACACAGGGTGTGGCAGCAGTATGCACTGAAACAATATCGTGTATTTGAAACTTTAGGGGAAGATTTTTTTCGAAACTTCTGTTTGTGGAGAAAGCATTGCATCCTTTTTCAAAGGCAGACTTTGCTAGCAGCTGGTTTCGCGGGAGTATGTAAATGCTGCCGCTATAACGCGAACCAAGGCAATCGTGCAAAAATAGGAGGATGCTATGATGGTCCTATAGGACAAGAAACATCTACACGTACATTATTACGAAAGGACTACGACAATAGTGTGGTGATGAAAAGGCATGCAATCCGGTCTTTTATTGTGTGGCTGCTATATGGATGGCCGGGCATCGCATCCTTTCGTTTGAATTGTAGATATCCGATTGATTGATCGGTGTATATTGAGAGGATGCAGATAAGAGATGCGCTACATCGTCAAATACTTTCAGCAAATCCTACGCAGTGACGGAATTGATTCATACGACATAACGGCTCTGTGTTTCATGATAAACCAAGTATTATGAGGAGGGGGAGCACCGTTTTTTATACATCAATCTGTGTACGGGATGCTACAGAACCACACACCGACTTTACTACGACGATCAAAGCGAGTCTGTATAGCGGAATGTAATTAAGTCATCCTCGCGTGATAGAAGACGTCGGTTAGATTAAGTAGAGGAGAATCTTTTAACGTGCTGACCCTTGGTAAGCAGCGTTCATTCGTTTATTCCGATATAGCACAACAGTGTCACACCATAAATTCCCAACCTCCATGAACGTCAGATACTGCAAACGGCAACGCGCGTATAGACAACTTATAGTAAAACAATTGAAGAGTGACCAGAAATGCCACCAGGGATGGCGAAGGCTTAGTACAGCGGTGGTGCATACAAAATCTAAAGTTAACGGTAAGACCTCACCGATCCCTCACCGAACGCAAAACTTGACAGTTGGTGGCGTCGGCCTACCGTGTCGGTGGTGTGAACGCGAGTCATGCGGAAAACCATCACATGATGACTTCACCATACGGCTTCACTATGGCATCACAGATTGCGAGAATTTTCGACGACATGACATCACTATGACGGCATCACGTGACGCTGGCGCTTGCCAAAAGAGGGCCGAAGACAGTGGCTGTGCAAGCCCAGCTGAGCTGTAGGAATATCACAGAGCCTGTAGACAATGTAAAACAACGTGAGGTCCAGAAAGTTTTTGGAAGTGGGCAAGGAAGCATTTACACATCGACTAAGAAAATAAGGAAGGCGAGAATTTTTCGTATAGTTCATAGATGTTCTTGTAGATTTTGTTCGGATGATAACCAGCGTGCGCAGAGAATGTCAAGGTGTTTACTTCCACATCAGACCTTTTTAAAGGTGGCCTGAATCACACTTTCAAGTTACCATCAGCGGACCTCAGTACTGAACTTTATTTCCTCATGAATTGATTGCCAGCAATCAATTTAGAGTAATTTTACAGCGAAAGCTGTTATGAGATCACAACACGGGTCACGCGCATTTCTCTGCCGCCGTCGCCACCGGTGTCAGTTACGACATCGCGCAAAATTTAAAAAAAAAGGCAGATCCCACGTACAGTGGTTATCGATGATATGCAAAGCAGGAATGAGAAATTCTGATATGTCACTTTAAAATCAGCACATCGTTACGAGGTGGACGTAAACGATGCCGTCCATGATATTCGCGTCATGAGTATCATGTTTGGATGGGTCGTTTACCTTCGTCATATATTCACGTCACGTGATACCAAATTCAGTACATGTGGAGCAAGCAAAACGGCCACGAGCACGCTATGACCGTGGTATATTGTCATGTTTCTACGTAACATGCGCGTCAGGATTTCAGGATTATCAAGTTTGCACCAGTCATATATTTCTTCATGCATTGGCGTCACGTAACATCAAATTTGGTATACGGGCAGCTAGCAAAACGGCCGCGAGCGCACCATAAAGGGTCCATTATACTCTAATGTAGCGTTGACGCACGCGCACGCTGGGCATAGAGACGCTACCGTATAGCAAAACGCGAGCACTCTATGGTCTGACGCCAAGCGCGTCCAGCGTCCGTCGGCGCGGCCCGACGGCAACCGGCGCGAAATGCGACATGCTGCATTTCGCGCCGATTCGTTACCCAGACAACAATGCGTCTCCCTCTTTTCGTGACGGAGGGGTGCCGGACGCACGGACCCGCGCATGCGTCAAACCAACGCAGCGCGGCGCGCGCCTGCGAGTGTATGGCAGGACCGGCGCCTGGCGTGGACACGCTGGCGTGTCGCTACGAAATGAACGCTGGTGAGCTAGCGCACCGCGTCACGTCGAAATGTATTGGTGCATTGAATGTGGCATGTACTCATATTCTCACATGACCCGCATCTCATGATTATCATGTTTGCACCAGTCACATGCCTTCGTCATCTATTGGCGTCACCTAATACCAAATTTGTCATATGTCAAGATAAAGAGACGGCCGTGAGTGCATCATCAGTGTGGCATGTAGTGATGTTGCCTCATGACACGCATGTCGTGATTATCATGTTTGTAAATGTCATTTACCTATGTAGTCTGTTCGCGTCGCGTAATATCAAGTTTGGTCATGTGAAGGTAACGAAACGGCCACGAGCGCATCATGAGCGTAGCATGTAGACATCTTACATGACACGCATCTCATGTTTATCATGTTTGCACCAGTATAATACGCATGCATGCATATACCTTCAACATCCATTCACGTCCCGTAATACTAATTTTGGTATAAGTGAAGCTAGCGAAACAACCGCCAGCTCATCATGAGCGTGGCATGTAGTCAAGTTGTTACATGACACGCATCTCATGATTATCATGTTTGCACCAGTCACATACCTTCGTCATTCATTCATGTCCCTTAATACCAAATTTGGTATATGTGACGCTAGGGAAATCACCGCGAGCGCATCATTAGCGTGGCATGTAGTCATGTTGTTACTTGACACGCATGTGTAAAAACATCTAACTGCTCTTCAGTGTACTGCCTAGATTGCCTTTCTTTGCATCAATTATACGCTGTAATAAGTGCAAAGTGAGCCTTGTTTGGCCCGGAAGGCCCACCAAACGGACCTGAAAAAAACGCCAGGCCTGCGCATAAGGCGCAACACAGTCATAGCGAAAACTAGAAGAGAGGCCTTTTACAGCCTACATGCAACGCATGTCATTATTTTCCTGTTAGTGCCTCTCGCTTGTGTTTGCCAGGCAAACATGCTATTCCATACCAGTTTTGCAACATGCCATGTGAACGAAACCACCGCCAGAGCTGCAGGACCATGAAATGTAAATCATGACATTGATGACATACATGTCATAATTTTCATGTCATGGCTAGTCAGACATGTTCTTCGTAGTCATTTTATGCCATACCGATTTTGGTATCGATACCGTTATTGAAACGGCCAGGAGAGCTAAAAGTCGTAGGTGGATAGATAGATAGATAGATAGATAGATAGATAGATAGATAGATAGATAGATACGCTCAAAGTCGTCAAAGCTCGTTAAGAAATGCTTCGCATATAAAAACATCGCACTAATGACACAGTGGGCGTCGAACATGGGTCTACTGGGTGCGAGCTGAGTATTCTACCACTGAACCACATGGGTGCTTGGGACTTCTTGGCAAACTTGCCTCAGGCAGGCTTGATCTCAAGAAAGCAATCGTGTTAATACGACTTATAAAGCGTTTTAAAACAGCAAAAGAACAACCAGTCGTCGCACAATGCGAATAGCGTAAAGAGTGGGTCGTCCAATGCTCCAACCCATTACAAAAGCTTGCTTTTGTTCCCCTATTAACTGTGGCGCTTGCCTACTTCAGCCATAATTCCTCATCGTCGTCAGCCAGTTTATGAGCAATCGGCACGAAATGCCTTGCAAGTTTTTAGCGGATACCGCGCTTCTAAGAAGAATGACGAAAAATAGCAAAGCGAATGCCAACCTAATATCCGAAAAAAATAATTATAATGCCCTAGTGGGTATCAAGCAAGTGTGCTTGCAGTAGTTACCCTATGAGTGTTTTGAAAAGATCTGAAGGGCCGCTCTTCTAGCTTTCGCGGTGACTGTGCTTCGCCTTCCGAGCAGGCCTGGCGTTTTTTTCACGTTCCTTTGGTCGGCCTTCAGGGCCAAGCAAGGCTCACTTCGCACTCATTACAGCGTATAATTGATCCAAATAAAGGCAATTTAAGCAGTACACTCAAGAGTACTTAGATGGTTTTACACATGCGCTTCCTTCAACTTTTTGAACTTTATTTCTTTTAGCCATAATGTGCACCATTTAAAGTCTTACATATAGAATAAACTTTCGGCGACTACAATCATCGTGTGAAATAATATCTGTCAACTAACGCAAACGTCAGCTAAAATGGCAATATTACAAGTTGCTCGTAAATGGCGGTGATTGATACGTATGAAAAGAACATAGGATCGGCCACACAAACATACGCCACCGACCGCTCAATAGTTGTTACTTTGAAATACGGCTTCTACACGAGGCACGTGCGCCACACGGCGCAAACAACTTTACAAGGGTTGTCAGCACGCTCGCATTTCCCAATCTTAATTCAAAGCATGAGTTTTTGCTGCTCCCTTGGAGGGGATGGATGTAGACCACCCCGGGCGCCTGCCGGCACCAGCGGCGTCAGCGGCGGCCGCCTCCAGGAAGCGGATGGGACAAGCGAGTGACAGCGACAGTGAAGATACTCATGCTTACTATCTCAGCAGTGAGGACTTTTCAGATGACGGTTTCCAACCTGTGCTGAGCCGCAAAGCGAAGAGGAGGAACATGGAGACATGCTCATCCCTAAGTATACAAACTGTAAGTGAAGCGCCAAAGTCGAACACTTATACCATCCTGTTTCGGCCTGCACTTCTTACCGTCAGCATGAAACGCCTTACCACACAGTCTGTGTCGAGGTCTCTGCAAGCGCTCGTGCCAAATGAGATTACGGACATAAGAGTGAAAGCCAGAAAAAATATACCTGCTGTGGACGTCTTGCACGCAAGTGCTTTGGACGTTCTGTGCAGTGTAACTGACTTAGTCGGCAAGCAGGTGCGCTCTCATGTCCCCTTGGAATCTGATGTAGTAACCGGCGTGACCTACGACATAGATGTGGCTATTTCAAGTAACGACTTACGAGTTCTTGTCAAATCAACAACTGATACTCCCATTTTTGATGTCACCCGGCTGGGCAAGCCTCGCTGTGTGAAGATTGCGTTTAGGAGCACATCCCTCCTCTCTCATGTTAAGGTTGGGTACTTCAGACATGCTGTACGGTCTTTCATTCCAAAGCCTCTCCAGTGCCGTAAATATATGAAACTTGTACATGTGAGCAGCGTCTGCGAGGATTCGACGGTTCGCCACCACTGTGCTGAGCCCCATGAAGCGGATAAGTGCTTCGCTATTGTCAAGAAATGCTCAAATTGCCAGGGATCCCATGAATCCACATTGAAGGACTGCCCTCATATTCAGAAGGAAATTTCTATTTTGAAGGAGATGGTGCGCGATCACTCATCTCATCGAGAAGCCGCAGCTGAAGAGAAGGCGTTGTTCACGTCGACGTCGGTCTTCAAGGACGCCCGCTACCTCCTCGATGCGTTTACCAGCTCTTTCATCATTACCACCTCCTTTACCTCCCAGAAGACATGCTGCGAGAAAGACTGTAAAGTACATTGTTAGTGAGCACACCCTAACTGTGACAGACTGGCCGGCACTTCAAAGGAAACCAGCACTCGCTCGTTGGATTTCGTGCTGACTGGTTGTGCCCCCACGATCTCCGACGACAGTGCAGCTGTGGCTCACTGGGCTCGCTTTACGCCATCTCCTGATGCCGACAAGAGCCCTCGCCGAGTGGTGCCCCGTCCTCAGACTCTTGGGACCATGTGTATCTTTCCTATCTCCTCTTTACTTCCGTCGCTCGCTGTCCCTGCGCCTCGCTCTCTCCTTTCTTTCTCTCTATATACACTCAATCCTATTCTTTTAATCCCTCCTTACCCCCATCCCTTGTGACCTACTGTTTAGGTGTCGTACTCTGACACAGACAGATACGGGGCTGACTTTTCTCTTCTTTTCCCTTTAAGAATCACATAAAAAAGAAACCAGCATCAAGAGAACCAAAGGAGTTCTATGACGGCCAGCCTGAGATCCCGGTTCGGGATCTTTCCAACCGAGACAGGCAAGTGACTGAAATCGTGCAATAGTTAATTGCCATGGTTCGGACGCTACTGAGTAGCATACAACCTCCCTCTCCTAAGAGTGCACTGCAAATACTGAAAGCACTGAATCCAGTGCTTGGTAACATCGTATAAGCACAATGGCTCATCAAAAGTTTGTCTTCCGCACTGAAGTTAAAAGTGCGTCGAGTTTCCATTGGAATGCCAGAGGCATGAAGTCCTGTATCTCGGACTTTTGCCAATTCGTTCGGGCCAATGAATTCCCTATGCTTGTCATATGCGAACCAAACGTACCAATGCCTTATAGATTGTCCGGTTATGAAGCTTTTTATTCAGCCGCTTGCGAAGAACGAAGCAAAGTAATTGTTTACATCCGCCTGGACTTGACTTATGTTTCACACTCAGTAAGTGAAAATGACGACAATCAGTACGTGTGACTTCGTGTAAAGAATAATGCTGTTTCGTTGACACTGATTGGTGGATATTTATCTCCGTCAGCGCGATTTGACTGCAACCGAATAAAATACATCCTAATGAAGACCAATGGGCCTTAGATAATCACCACAGACCTCAACGCCTATCATATGCTTTGGGGGAGCATTAGGATTAATGTCAGGTGCAGGAATATTGTTACATTCAGTTCTGACTACAACCTTTGCCTCATGAACGGTGGTAACACAACATATTTTAGGGGTCTCACGTATGGCAGTCGCCTTGACCTGACATTGGTGTCACGATGCTTCTCTCATAAAGTTAAATGGTTTTGCGACATTGAGACTCATGGGAGTGACCACATACCCACATACGTAAAGATCGATTGACTCAGAAAAATGTTTCTCCCGGTGTTGTATTTGGCATTGACTGGTCGATGTTTACATTACGTGTTGAAGACGCTTGTCAAGAAGGCCTCGCATGCAGCCTGGAAAATACCATCGTGGAAGCTATGCAAGCGTCCTAATGTGAATTATCATTCTCGTCTGAAATAACGAAGTTCAACATTGAACTGGAAAGATTACGAACTATATGAAGGCGTGCTGAACGATGATACAGAGGCACAAAATCAATTTACGACCTGAGAGAAGCAAGACGGCTCCAGAAAAAGATTCAACGACGCATTTACAAGCTGGAGAGCGAACGCTGGAAAGCATTCTGCGAATCTCTAGACCCTCGTAAAACCGCTGTCATATATCTGGAGAACAGTTCGTGGTCTCCGCTCCTCTCCGCAACAACAGCACCCTTTTAAAGCTTTGGCACTCCATTAGGAAAAAAATAGAACTCGAGGTGGCTGAAGAATTTTGCACGACAGTTGCCGAGAATATTATGAACGAGAGCATCGACGCCGGGATCGTTCCTGAGACTCGATGACCAGAAATGAACGTTCCATTCACCATGGAAGAACTTGGAGGTGCGTTAGTCCCTTCTCAGCGCACATCATCGCCAGGTCTTGCTGGTATTACTTATAGCGCGTTGGGACATCTTAGACAAAAGGCCAGAAGAGAACTTTTAACATGCTTCAATAACTCCTGGTTCAGCGGCAGTGTTCCTTGAAGATGGAAAACAAGTCGATTAATACCTCTTCTGAAACCGAGAAAATCCCCATTGGACTTGACAGCGTAACGCCCACTTGCCCTCGCAAGCTGCCTCGGAAAATCGGTGGAAATAATGGTTCTATTTCGTCTCGAGTGGTACTTTAAACAATACACCAACTATCCTTCCTGCATGGCAGGCTTCCGTCGGGGCCACTCCTCCATCGACTGTGTCCTTGACTTATTGACATTTGTTCAACAAGAAAAAAGTCGCAAGCGTAAATCAGTGGCACTCTTTATTGACGTCAAGGGTGCATATCACAATGTAGCTCTCGATGCCATCCTATCTTCTCTCGAAGCAATGGGCATTGGTGGACGAATGTTTCTATGGATAAAGGCTATATAACTGGCAGGTGCATTTTTGCGCAAACAGATGAGGGTAAAACTACTGAACACAACACCTACTGCGGAGTACCTCATGGGGGAGGTGTTCTAAGCCCCACATTGTTCTATGTTGTCTTCATTGGTTTGGCGGAGGTTCTGCCAAAGTCAGTGTGCCTATCCATATACGCTGATGATATTTGCCTGTGGAGTGCTGCAGTTACTCGCCCTCAGATGCGTGCGCGAATACAGTGGGCAGCAACCCTCAGAAACAGTCTAACTTCAGAAACAAGGCCTTACTAATTCAACTGTGAAGCGCGCGTTGATTGCGTTCACGCACAAACCAATGACGCTATACCTTTTTTAAATCAATGAGCAGAGTGTCAAATATGCACAGACGCATCGTTTTTCTTGGCATAATAATCGACAGAAGGCTTTCGTTGAGCCCGCATTGCGTGTACTTGAAGAACAAAGCTGCTATCTATTGAGCATATAATAAAATTAATGTGCGGGAAAGCATGGAGAACTTCTGTGGCCTCCTTGTTACATTTGTACAGGGCTCTATTTCTTGGTCTTTTGTGCTACAGCTTGCCGGTACTGACGAACTTTTGCAAATCCAATATTCGTTCATTGGAGAGTTTGCAGGGTCAGGCACTGCGTATCTGTCTACGACTGCCCCAATGCGCTTCAACTTATGCCACACTCGTGCTTGCCAAGCACCATCTGGTCGGGACATATGCAGTTGTGGATTGCTTCAGAGCACACATTCGACATGCCAGCCATGTCCTCGACCTCCACTTGGCCCTTCTACCCTCCGAAAGACCACGTGCGACGTTTTCAGACATCATAGTCAAGCACCTAAACAGCCTTCCGTCAGAATTTACGCCAGCTACGAGAATTGCATGTCCCTTGTGGGGCCTCGACCAGCCGCAGGTACGTCTAGAAATTCCGGGAATCAAAAAAAAAAAAAGCTGTCACACTAGAGTAGCATTGAAGCAAGCAACACTGCTAATATTATAAGAGTTGTACTTGGACTGAACACAGATATACAGTGATGGGTCGGTCTCATCCAGCTGCTCATCGGGTGCCACTGTAATTCTGGCTGCAGCGATAACAATTAAATTTAAGTTGTCGCATACGACTACGTATACAGCGTCAGAGCTTGCTGCTATAAGAGCCGCTCTACAATATTTCATTCAAGAGCGTTCAGGGAAATGGGTCATATTCGGTGATTCGAAGGCAGCACTTCAGAGTTCGCAGTTTGCCATGCGTAAGAGGAACCATTAACAATTAGTACATGATATAAGACATTGCCACCCTCAAGCTCTAGCATGATTGAATGATGTTATGTATGAATGACTGTCTGGACATATCGATATTACTGGAAATCAATTAGCCGATGATGCAGCCCGCTCAGCCCATGAAGGAATCCGTGTGGTCCCGATTCCTCTATCAAGGACTGATGCAGCAAGACAACTTTACTTGCTAGCTCGAGATCTTGCACGCACATTCTGGCCGTCTGCCAGCTTCCAAAGGTGTCACTTATATCAACTGGATCCTTCGCTCAAGATACAGCTACCATCCTGACTTTCCCGCTCCGATGCGACACTGTTACGCCGTCTTTGGTTGGAGGCTGCATTCGCAAAGGTGTACTCCTTTTGCATCGGTATGGCAGACACCTCCTTATGTGATTCCTGTGGAGCTGAAGAGACCATCGAACACGTCCTGTGCAGCTGCGCTTGCTACAACATGCAGCGATGCCAACTTCGGATGATTTTGAACCAACTGGACTATAGACCATTCTGTGTGCAGACGATTCTGGGACCTTGACGTCTGCCTCAATGCGCAGAAAGCGACTAAAGCACTCCTACATCACTTGACAACAAACCTGAGCGACCATCTGTAGACTGTGTGTGCTCCCCCGAGTGTGCTCGTGATTGTGTGTACCTTTCTTCTCTCTCTTCAACCTTTTTTCCCCTTCATCCCTTCGCCAGTGCAGTGTAGCAAACCGGACATGCGTCTGGGTACCCTCCCTGCCTTTTCTTGCATCTTGATCTCCCTCCCTCTCTCTTTCTCTCTCTTCATCGTGTAAAGCCAGTCACCCACTACAAAAGTCACACATGCAACTGCACTCCTGAATGCACAGAAAGTTGTTTATGCATATGCACATTACGTGGTAATAAATTGAAAATAAAACGTGTACATTTTCATATTTAGATGGTATATATATCGAATAAACGTTCATCGCTTTAGAGCCCTATAAGAACTCTACCATAATATGGGAGATGATTCCATCGTACTGCTTTTGCGCGTGGACGGAGCCGAAAGCATGCAAAGCCTGTTAACCTAAGTTATCTGAGTAGCCACTTCGTTATTTCTGGTTATAGCACTGATTTATTATTCAAGCGTTATTTTTACTTGTGGACTTCTGTAGCTTGATCTTGAGTTCCTTATAAATTTGAAACCGACTTCATTTCTTTTATACATCTTCCAAAAAATATTACGCATATATATGTAGAAGTATACGATGTCGCAGATGTCCGAAATTCGAGGACCGTTGCTGGTTTAGGCCGTCAAAAACCACTGTGATTGAAGATGCTTCTTTAGCAAAATTGGAGGTTAGTATTATCAATTATACCTAAAGAGAATTGAGCATGGCTGTGGTGTCAGTGCTTCGCGAAGAAGTTTCTTGTTTTTCAAAAATTTAGAACCATCGTTGCTGGTGGCTAGCCTCTGCACCAGAAGTTATTAGGGGCGAAGCTCCTTATGGCGTGGCTTGTGCGTCCCTCGTAGTACGTAACCACCAGTGGCACATACCTGAAATAGCGGTCCTTACAATGTCTGCTCC